>NC_090297.1:753333-1122500 GCF_039906515.1 Pseudorca crassidens | reverse complement strand
CCATGTGCCCCCGAGGGCCCCTCCCGACTCAGGCAGCCAAGCCGTGGCCGGCACCTCCTCCGCCCCACGTGCTGGCACTCCGCCCCGTGGCTCAGCCACCGCAACCCCCGGCAGGAGCCCGGCCCCTCGCCCAACACCCGCGTGTGCTTACTCGAGGCTACGCCTGTCCAGAAGCTGGGACGGAGGAATCGGGGTGAGGGGCACACACGGGGGCATCTGCCAGCCGCCAGAAAGGCCCAGAACAACAGCAAAGACAACGTGGATCAGCTCCCCGGGGCTGAGGTCCTGCCACGCGACTAGTTCCCTGAGCTGGAGCCCTGCGTCCGGGAGGCCGCCAGTCCAGGGCTGGGGCCAGTCAGGCACCCCTGGGGCAGGGGCTTCCAGGGTGAGTGACGCCCACCGAGGGGCTCCCCGCCCGGCGCCCAGGCCTGTTCCACGGCAGCCCTGTCCCCCTGACTCCAGGGCTCGGGCCACCCGGGCCACTCAGGAAGATCTCCGGCCACCTGGTGAAACCGTTCTGATGCAGCTCCGGGCAGACACCGGGGTGGCACTGCAACCTGTGACCAGGGACGATCTGGAAGTAGGAGGCCCACGGCCCCACCTGTGCCCTGGTGCCCAGGCTCACCGTGGCACAGACGTGCGCGCCCCTCCTGGGCGGGACCACAGCACAGCCCTGACCTGCTGGGCCCTGAGCTCCTCCCCACAGTGTCTAGGAGAATGCAGCCCCACCCTCGGCCTGGCCGAGCCCCAAAGCCACTGACCATACCTCCAGACCTAAAGGAAGGCTCTAGGCGGATGTGGTATTTAAGCGTGAGGACACGAGGGCGTACAGGCCACTGTCACCACTCTGCTACACCCCGACGGCATAACTGATGTGCCACCTCCTCACTCTGAAAGGCATCACACTGCCTGGAAATTTCTGAAAAGCAAAACACACAACTCTGTCCCTGCTCAACCTGAAATGAGTGGCACCTGGTAATCCCCCTTCCCCGACAGCCGAGTCCTCAACTCGGAGCACTGTCCGTTCTCGCAGGTGCCACGAAGAGCGCGTGGACACAAGCCCATTCTCGCAGGTGCCACGTAGAGCGCGTGGACACCAAGCCTGTCGCTAGACTGGTTAAGCGCTGGCTCGACGCAGCTGCTACTCTGAATAGTCAAAATCACAGCACTTTGTTCATAATCAATTCTGACTAAAATTGAAAAGGCAGTAATGAAGATGTTAACAAAAACGAATTTAATGTAGCCAAGATTACTGCAAAAAGGAAAACATATCTGCTCACGACTGCCGTGCCAGTCAGCACAACGCAGAGGTGTTTTTGAAGCCTTCCACCTCGGGGTCTGACTCGCTCACCTTCCTTCCTAGGGCCGACAGCACCCCTGGGGTCTGCCACTCAAGTCTCCAGCTATTTTTGCTTTTCATGGGATTCCAGCAGCGCAGAGCACCCCCCACACGCCCCCGTGCAGAGAAGCCTCCCCAGATGTCTGCATCCCGCAAGATGACAGCAATTTTTTAACTTTTGATCTCGTTTTTCTAATGTTGTTTATGAAAAGAGTGCCTGATTAGACAAGCTGGAAGCCGATTTGGGGGCAGTAACCACACCGCGGGGAGAGGACCCGCCTGCAGCCCAGATGGCGTCACAGAGACCGATCACCCCCTCCCCCAGCCAGTTAAAACCCAGACAAGATCCAGGAGACGACCGCCCTCAAGGCACTGGACATAGTGACCAAGGACAGTGACCCCCCCCCCCCACAGATGCAGAAGCTCTCGGCCACCCAGCTCACTGCCTTGAGCTCTCAGATGGCAGCGCCCAGGGCACCCCGAGTTGAGGAGACAGAGCTGATGGTCCAGAGGGGCCAGTGCGGCTGGAGTGCCCAGGACATATCCACAGGGTGTGGGCAGGGTGGGCAGAGCGCAGGCTGGCACACGCGTGTGAGGACACTGCCAGAGGCCGGGAAAGACCCAGCAAGAGGACTCAAGGGAATGGCGCCCGGGGCCCACGCGGGGCTGGGAGCAGCCCCCGCTCCACCCAAGAGGCTGGAGTACCCGAGTCCTTGCAGTCCTGGCTACTCAGGATGGTTTTGCCACAGTGTGGGGGATAATTACCCCTAGAAGGAGCATTCCTCTGGACCCACCCAAGAAATCGTAAAAGCAAGACCTGTGAGGATCAGACTGTCTGCAAGTAACCTAACTGTGCCCCAGGACAAAGGTTGAGAAGATTTACAGGAATTCAGAACATTCAGCATCAAAACGTGTACAGCCCAGGAAGCAGGAGAACACGAACCACAATGCAGTCACAAACCCACTGAAACGGACCAAAACCTGGAATTCACGTAGAACGTTAAAACCATTACTAAGGCCAGACTCTACGTGCTCAAGAAGTTAAACAGAGACACGGAAGGTCTGTGAAGTCACACGTCCGCAAGAGGAAGACGATGCTGGATGGGCTGGCAGAGCGTATGTGCAGCGCAGATGCTTGTGACAGACTGATCACAATGGAACAGAGAGAAAGAACCCAAGAGAAGGGGAAGAGCATCTGGGGGGGGGGGGGCAACTTCAAACGGTGAATCAACAGGTAACTGGAGCTCCCGCACGAGGCACGGGGAGCAGGAAAAGCCTTCAGAACACCAGCCAAAAACTCTCCAAACTTGAAAAACACTGTGAACTCCAAAAGCTCAATAAACCCCAAACACACGCAATCTAAAGAAAGCCACAGGGCTTCCCTGGTGGCGCAGCGGTTAAGAGTCCACCTGCCAATGCAGGGGACACGGGTTCGAGCCCTGGTCCGGGAAGATCCCACATGCCGCAGAGCAACTAAATCCGTGCGCCACAGCTACTGAGCCTGCGCTCTAGAGCCCGCGAGCCACAACTACTGAGACCGCGTGCCACAACTACTGAATCTCACGTGCCTAGAGCCCGTGCTCTGCAGCAAGAGAAACCACCGCAATGAGAAGCCCGCGCGCCACAACGAAGAGTAGCGCCCACTCGCCCCAACTAGAGAAAGCCCGCATGCAGCAACGAAGACCCAACGCGGCCTAAAATAAATACATAAAATAAAAATAAATAAATTTTTAAAAATAAAAATAAAGAAAGCTACAGGGACTTCCCTGGTGGCGCAATGGATAAGACTCCACACTCCCAATGCAGGGGGTCTGGGTTCGATCCCTGGTCGGGGAACTAGATCCCACATGCATGCTGCAACTAAGAGTTCGCCTGCCACAACTAATGAGCCCACGTGCCATAACTAAGGAGCTGGTGAGCCGCAACTAAGGAGCCCATGAGCTGCAACTAAGGAGACCGCCTGCCACAACTAAGGTGCCTGCCTGCCGCAACTAAGACCTGGTGCAACCAAATAAATTAATTAGTTAATTTAAAAAAATTTTTTTAAAAAACATAAAGGAAGCTACAGCAAAGTACGTCAAAATCAAGATGCTCAAAACCAGTGATAAAATGAAAATCATAAAGACATCCCAGAAAGAGGAACAAAGGACCACATCAGATCAGCATCTTTAAAGTACTGAAAGGAAAAAAAAAACTATCAACCTGGAATTCTATACCCACTGCAAATACCTTTCAAAAACAAAGGGGAAGTAAATACGCTTTGACACCAAAAAACTCACCACCAGTGGACCGATACTAATAAGGAATATTAAAGGACATGCTTCAGGCAGAAGAAAAACAACACCAGATGGAAACCTGTAGCTTTACAAAAGAATAAGCAGTGCTAGAAACGATTACTACATAAGTAAATGCATCAATTTCTCTCTTTTTATTTAAGCGCCTTTAAAAAGCAATTGTTTAGGGGCTTCCCTGGTGACGCAGTAGTTAAGAAACTGCCTGCCAATGCACGGGACACAGGTTCGGGCCCTGGTCCAGGAAGATCCCACATGCCGCGGAGCAACTAAGCCCGTGTGCCACAGCTACTGAGCCTGGGCTCTAGAGCCCGCGAGCCACCACTACTGAGCCCGTGAGCCACAACTACGGGAAACCACTGCCATGAGAAGCCCGCACACTGTAACGAAGAGTAGCCCCCGCTCACCTCAACTAGTGAAAGCCCGCGCAGCAGCGAAGACCCAACGCAGCCGAAAAGAAATAAAAGAAAGGGATTTATTACAAAAAGAAATGGTTTAATCATAAGCTGTAATGACGTACTGCAGGGATTATGACACGTGTAAAAGTGCAGTGCGTGAAACAAAAAGCCAGGAGCGGAACGATGGGCAGGCTGCAGCGAAGTTCTCGCGCTGCAGGTGCTGTGCTGGGTGCCGCTGAACGGTGACAGGTCCAAGGTGACGAGGATAAAGGCTGAAGCCCCGGGCAGATCCTTAAAATCCCAAAATGAGCACAGCAAAGGAGGCAACAAGGAAATACTATGGAATCATAAACAGTATTTGATTAAACCAAAGGAATGCAGAAACCCACAAAAAATGAAACAAATAGATGGAAAAACAGAAAACGAACAAGATGAAAGACTCAAACCTGATCCTGTCAATAATGAAAGTAAACCTCAGTGGGTTGAACACCCTCAACTAAAAGGCAGAGATTGTAAGACTGGATAAGAAAGCCATATGCAGCCTACTAGAAACACATTTCAAACGTAAAGATAGGTTAAAGCAAAGGCGTGGGAAGGGAGACGCAAATTCACAGGAGTAAAAAAAGTAAACAAAAGCTGAAACGACTACATTAACATCAGGCAAAGTATGTTTCAGGGCAAAGAGTATTCACCAGGGACGAGGGAAATTTCATAACTGATAAAAAGGGTCAAGTGATCTTTAAAAAAAATCATAAACACGGATGCCCCTAATAACAAAGCTACAACATACGTGAAGCCCAAACCCGACCTGACTGCAGAGACGGATCTACAGTCACGAGAGAAAATCCCAGTCCGCTTCTCGCAATGACAGAGAGCAGGACACAGAGGACCAGCCAGGACGGCAGCTGTGAACAAGGCTGCCAACACTGGACCTGAGGGTTCGGAGCAGCCCCCAGCTCAGCTCCCCCAACGTGCACAGAGGGTTTACCGAGATGGACCGTACTCTGGGCTGGAACCAGCCTCGGTACCTTCAAAAGGAGCCACGTCACACAGGTGGGTGCTCTTACCAGGTGGGATTCGATGCGCAATCAGTAACAGAAAGACCTCTGGAGAATTCCCAAATGTGTGGAAACTAATTCACTTCTAAATAAACCGTGCATCAAAGAGAAAATCAAATGGTAATTAAAGTTTTAAAGTGAATGGAAATGGAAACAATGCACCAGGATATGTGCAATACCCCTGATTGCAGGGAAGATTTCTCAGCTAAAACATCAAAAGCCCCGTCCAAAAGAATCAACTGGTACACTGGAGTTGATCAAAATGTTAAAATTCTACTCTTGAGAAGAAAAAAAGGAAGAAAAAAGAAAGCCACACTATGAAGAAAAAAGAAAGCCACAGACAGGGAGAAAGCTTTGCAAAGCATAAACGTGAAAAGGGACTTGCACTCGGAATACATAAAGAACTCTCAAAATTCACCAATAAGACAACAACTCCACTGAAATAACCAACAAATCTTGAACAGACACTTCACCATAGAAGACACACAGACGGCAAATAAGCCCACAAAAAGATGCCCAACGTCATTAGGGAAACGCAAATTAAAACCACAATGAGATACCCCTCCACACCTGTTAGAAGGGCTGAAACGAGAGCAACCACAGCAAGTGCTGGCGGGGATGCTGGCGGGAATGCTGGCGGGAATGCTGGCGGGGATGCTGGCGGGGATGGGGAGTGGTGTGGGTGCTCTGGACCAGCTCGGCGTTTCTAGAAGGGCAAACCTGCACACAAATACACGACCCAGCCATTCACACCTAGGTGTCTACACAAAGGAGACGTGAACGTCCCGGCACAACTTGTAAAGGAACGTTCCCGGCAGCTTTATAAGTAACGGCCAGGAACTGGAAAGGATCCCGAGCGTCCGCAGGTGAGGGAAGAAACAAACTGCGGCAAATCCGTACAATGGAGCAAAAACAAACAAAAAACCCAACTACCGACACGACCACACAGAAGAATCGCGAGACAATTATGCTGAGTGGAAGAAACCAGACCGAAAAAGAGGCAAATCCATCTAGAGTGAAGGAAGCTGCTTGGTGCTGCCCGGGGTGCGGATGGGGGGACAGGCCGGAGGGACCGCCAAGGGGCACGGGACACTTCGCGGTAAGGGACGGTTTCTTCACCTTGACTGGAGCAATGGTTTCCCGTGTGTACACATTTGTCAACGTTATCAAGCTGCACGTTTTAAATATGCAGAGCTTATTGTGTTAATTATACCTTTAAAAAGTGGCCTTTAAAAAACTGTACAGCAATTATCCCAACTGGAGCTTTTACATTCCAGGACTCATTTGTTCCACGGCTTGAAACAATTCCCAGAGGTCAACGACAAGTGTAACTGCGCAGCAGAGGCCACCATTTCGTCTGCGGTCGATCCCAAGCACGTCCTTTTCCATCCCCAAAAGACTCACAGAACTGCCGTGGCCATGCATTCAAGTCATTTCTTTGTCCAGATCAGGAACCTGCAAGCACTTCCTATAAAGGACAAACCGTATTTTTGGGTTTTTTTTTTTTTTTTTTTTTTGGCTTTTTGGGGCCTGCGTTCTCACTCCAGCTGCTCCAGGCTCCCACAAAAGCAGCCACAGGCCAAGTGGATGCCACGGGCAAGGCCGTGAGCAGATACAGCTTTATTTACATAGACGAGTGGGCTCTGGCCTCAGCCCAGGGCTTCTCCCAGGGGGGCCCAGGGGCAGCGTCACCTGGGAACTTGTAAGAAATGCAAATTCTCAGGGCCCACCTCAGATCTAGGAATCTGAAACTCCGGGGGTGGGACTCACAAGCTAGTCACTGAAGAATTCTGAAGCCCAAGCTCTAGAACCACTGGTCTGGAAAACCGGCAAGAACGATGGACTGAACCAGAGGCAAGAGTGAGCACTAACAGAAAGCTGCAGCCCACACCCCGCAGGAGGCCCTGGGCCTTGGGCGGCCGGTGATGAAACGTGTCTGCTGACTTCGCCACAGGAGAAGATCTCAAAAAAGGAGAAAGGAAAGCGAGACGTGTCCTGACAAACCTCTATTACTGAACAGCTCCTGCTGGTTCTTTTCACTTCTTGACAAGGAGTTTTCAACCCACTTTTAAAAGGCAATTCCAAAATTGTCTTGGTTCACATTCTCCCTTGACTGCCTCCACTCGACACTCGGGGATGATTAAACCTCAGAACGAGGGGTCTGAGTCATTCCTCCAAACATCAGTCAAGACCACACTCAGCCGGAGACGCTGAATGCAAGACCTTCAAGTGCGGTGAACCCTGTGTAGACACGTGTGCACACACATGCACACACACACTAGCAAGAAACAAAACACTGCGAGAAAACAAACCCTGGTTATCCGAGGGTTGCTCTGGTTAAGTCACAGATCACTGGCAGTACCGCATCGTCCTTTTTAAAGCAGCTCTTTATGCTCTTCCTTCCCGAATGCTTAAAATGCCAAAACCTTTTGCAAATTCAGTGAAACTCATCAAGAAGATGGAATAATTAAAATGCGGAACGAAAGAAAACCAGTTTCAAGATGGAAGAACAAAGACGTTTCAACTCCGCCCTCCTCTCAAAACCCGCCAAAGCCCCCACCCTCCAGCGAAGGAGCACCTGCGCGGGCGGGAGGAGGCTGGGCCGGCAGCGGCGGCCAAGGGCCACGGGCCACGTGGACAAGCGCGGGGTGCGAAGACGCCAGCGACCACGGCGGGCAGAGAGGACGTTTCTCGGGAGCAACATCAGGGGCTCATCTGCAAGTGTGTCCGCGGGACAGTTTGGCGGACCCTGAGTGCCCAGCCATGCCACCCCACCGCTGCCCATCATGCTTCCCCACGACGTGAGCAGACGACGAAGAACCACCAGCGTGGGGAAAGCCGAGGCCCCGAAACCAAAGGGTTTCGAAGGAAACCGCCGTTAACATTCCTGGGGATAACAGACAAGATACTGCATCCATGAAACGAGAACAGGCGAGCGCTTTCACAAAAGAAACGAAGAACAGAAAAAGACATATTAAAAATTAAAATCACAAAACCCAAAAGTCGACAGGCAAAAAAAAAAGTATTAGATGAGAAAGTGGAAGAAATCCCCAGAAATGACACGGAGAGAGGCCGACGTCCAGCCGGAAGGTGCTCCAGAGGACAGGAGAGCAACGGACCAACAGCCGGGACTCGCCACTAGGAACCTGCAACCGGGCAGACGGCCCGCGCCAGGCCTGCCACAGTCACCTGCCTGATGCCGGGCTCAGAGGGAAGAGGTAGGGCACACACCAGGTCCGGCACCTCAGTCTCAAGGAGGGGGACAGCACCTCACAGGGGAGCAGGAAACAATGACCAAGCCCAGGACACAGAACGGACAGGAAGTGAGGTCAGGACGCAGGAGCTACTGCAGACAGGAAGTGAGGTCAGGATACAAGACCCAGAGCAGACAGGAAGTGAGATCAGGACGCAGGACCCAGAGCAGACAGGAAGTGAGATCAGGACGCAGGACACAGAACAGACAGGACGTGAGATCACGACACAGGACGTAGAGCAGACAGGAAGTGAGATCAGGACGCAGGACCCAGAGCAGACAGGAAGTGAGATCAGGACTCAGGACCCAGAGCAGACAGGAAGTGAGATCAGGACGCAGGACCCAGAGCAGACAGGAAGTGAGGTCAGGATGCAGGACGCAGAACAGACAGGACGTGAGATCACGACGCAGGACGTAGAGCAGACAGGAAGTGAGATCAGGACTCAGGACCCAGAGCAGACAGGAAGTGAGGTCAGGACGCAGAACCCAGAGCAGACAGGAAGTGAGGTCAGGACGCAGAACAGGACGTGAGATCAGGATGCAGGACGCAGAGCAGACAGGACGTGAGATCAGGACGCGGGACCCAGAGCAGACAGGAAGTGAAGTCAGGACTCAGGACCCAGAGCAGACAGGAAGTGAGGTCAGGATGCAGAACCCAGAGCAGACAGGAAGTGAGGTCAGGATGCAGGACGCAGAACAGACAGGAAGTGAGATCAGGACGCGGGACCCAGAGCAGACAGGAAGTGAGATCAGGACGCGGGACCCAGAGCAGACAGGAAGTGAGATCAGGACGCGGGACCCAGAGCAGACAGGAAGTGAGATCAGGACGCGGGACCCAGAGCAGACAGGAAGTGAGATCAGGACGCGGGACCCAGAGCAGACAGGAAGTGAAGTCAGGACTCAGGACCCAGAGCAGACAGGAAGTGAGGTCAGGATGCAGGACCTAGAGCAGACAGAAAATGAGGTGCGAACACATCCGCTGGCTCAGGGTAAACACGTCCCACAGTCACAACAGTCAGCACGAAGGGTGGATTTATCCAGACCTGAGATGCAACGGCATGGGCAGGCCTGGACGGGTGGCAGGCACAGGTGACTGAGAAACACGGGTCAACAGAGGATAAGCCGCGAACCAAAGGAAGCCCCTGCCCAAAGCCAAGTGGAGAGTATAGGACAGGGTCACTGGGTTTGTGCCTTCGGCTCTTTAGCCATGACCCCAAGTGACAGTAAAGGTAAGAGAATGCCCACATCGTGATAAGAACTAACATCAAACCCTCAAACCCCAAAAAGACGGAGAAGTGACGTCTGCGTACCTGGGGAGCAGGGGCACAAGCCCGCATCTTCCACCACATTACAAAGTGGGCCTTGCTGGGCAGCATGTGGCTAAAGGTCACCTGTGCCCCGCAGCGGGAACGGGCATCTGGAGGAAAAAGAGCCCCCACGGCCGTGTCCACCCACGACATCCCGATCCTGCCTGCGAAGGCCGAGCCACAGCCAGCGTCAGCCGGCCTGGACCTTGAGGACGTCGGAAGCAAACAGAAGATCCCGACTCAGCTGCCCCACCCAGGGCGGCAGTGACAACCAGAAGTGCACACAGGACTGTCCGGCAGCCAGAGGGTGCGCGTCAGCACGTCTACGCTGAGCACCAAGGAAATCAAAATGGACAACAGGCAGACAAAGACCCCGAGCTTTCCACGTGGCGGCTCCTGGGGGAGGCAGCACCGCTTCAGGGCTACTCAAGGGACAGGGAGCAAGGAGAAGGACCCCCAGCGGGTGGGGCTTCCCAGCCCCCTGTGTGCTCCAGGATGGGCTGGAGGGCCTGGGCCAGCTAGCTCCTTCCGTCAGCACCAATCCTGGAGACAACTCCATCCATCGCTGGGCCCACAGCCTGATGCTGCCTCGTCTAAGGGCAGAGGGGCCGGCAAGGGGCCGGGGGGAGGGACACAGGCCCGCCGGCCAGCACTCCGAGCAGGTGCATCACGCTGGTCGATGGCCCAGGCTATACGGCGGACCTTCCCGACACTTCAGAATCAACAGCTCAAGATGAACAAGAAGCTCCCACGTGGATCAGAAAGTCTCGGAAGAACTTTCGAGAGAGGTCCCCCTGGACCCACCTAGAGACCACCTAGCAATGCACCTGGGGCACCTGAAACAACGCAGCACAGCTCAGGACAGCGCCAGGCCCGGCAGCGCACACACACTACAGGACCGCAGCCCACAGAGGACTGGCTGCCTCCACTTGTGGCACCTGCGGCCCTTCCCTGACTGCAGAGCGGGGGGACCAGCGAGCGCAGTCACCTCCTGTGGCAAGGGCAAGCTGCGCGGCCAGGCAGTCGCGGCGGGGCATGCACGGGGCCCGGACGGTTCCCCCCCGTCACAGCAAGCCCTGACGTGGATCAGCAGGGCGGGCGTGAGGCTTCCAGGAGAACGGAGCACCTCCCGCCCCGACAGCGAGCGCTCCGCCCGCAGGGTCCACCTCTGCCCACGATGGACAGGCGCCACCAGCGCTAAGCCCGGCCAAGGCCTTTGCCGACGGGTCGCCCCCGCCCCTCACACCCCTCACGCCACCTGGCAGCTGTGGCGCTCCTTCCCACTCTGGCTGGGCTCCCCGGGGCCACATGCCCTCCAGCATCCAAATGAGGGCACCTTGGTTCTCTGTGCGCCACACAGAATCCGACACCCAGGCGGGGCGCGGAAGGGGCCTCAACTAACGACACCAGGGCCTTGAGCAGCAGAAAGCACTGGTGCGGCCCGGCCAACAGCACCACGCTGCTCAGGCACACGCCATCCCCCTGGGCCCGGCGGCCAGCGGGACGCACAGCAGGGCCACCTGCTCCTGCTCTCACGCGGCCCATTTCTGCCTCCGCCTCTGCCTCACCGTCGGGCTTGGAGCGTGTGGCTTGTTTACTGAGAAACGCACACGTGTGGGAACGTGTCCCCAGGGATAAAAGCGAGGCCCCTGGCGGGACAAGATGTGAATGCAGGAGGGCTTGAGGGAATTGAGGTTCACAGGCTGTCTCCTCAAATCGCCGTCTGAGGACAGAGCCGCGATGGGTCCTTCTCCCCTCACCGGAGGCCCGGCCCCAGGGATACACAAAGGATACGTCAAGAGCAAGCACACACACTGACTCGGGGGCCTCACGGGGGAACGCGAGGGCCCCGGCCCCGGCACGCCCACGCTGGCTGACTGCGGGCGCCGGAAAGGGTGGCAGGGCTCGGCCCATACCCACGCGCTGCAGGTCGGGACGGGCGAGGCTGTGCGCCACGGTGCACGGTGCCCCACGGCACAGCCAAAGCAACTTGCACCAAGTCGGACCCTGAACATCCATTCCAGTCAGGCCCTCCTTGTTCTCCTGTGAGGCTCAGTACTTACAACCTTCTGCTGATAGGCTGGACCCACTGGAAGGCTCTTCTGGAAGAGCTGGGCATCGGCCCGACACTGGCCTCAACCAAGGACCCCGTCCCGAGCTCGGAGGGGCTGTGGGAACACGGGCCTCATCCTCTCTGGAGGCACGCGGACCATGCCGGAAAGCCGGGGGCAAGGTGCCCGTGGCCAGGGGCCAGGCGTGTCTTTAAGCTCCGTCTTCTTTTTGGGCACAAAGCACTGACGTGCCTGCCCTTGGATTAACATTCTGGCAACTCTCTGTGGTCAGGAGCTCACACGGACGGAGGCCCTCGGCAGGTACAAAGCACTGTAGCCCTAAGGGACCCTGCAAACTGCTCCCTGGGAGGCTGTATCCCCAGCACAGGGCCTGGAACCTGGGGGCCTCCCCAGCCGCACAGCCACGGGGCACCTGTCTGGAGCCTGGCCGCCCCTACACAGCCCAGAAGAGCTTCAGAACATCGGGCCACGCCACGGGCGCGAGCTCATCCTCGATCAGCCACTACTGCTCTCAAAACACTCTCATCCTTCTTAGGGTAGCTAAAATGAGTCAACCCCTTTTTTTTTTTAACCTCACAGGGCTTTCAGAGATTTGAGGTAGGATAAAGGTTTGCTTTCCAAATGGGGAAAAAAGGGACGTTTTTCAATTCTCTCCATTCCACCTCAAACCGAAGTGACAGGCACCTGGAGGCCGCGCTGCGCACCAGGCTCCCTGCCCTCCTGACCCCACTCGCCCAGAGAAGGACACAGATCCAGGCGCAGGAACGAGAGGACGTTCTGGGCAGGGAAGAGTGTGAGCGAGCCCAGCGCACGGCGCACCTGGGCACAGCCCAGGGTGGAGTGGACACAGGCACAGAGACGGCCTGTGGGCTCAGGGACAGTGAAATGTCAACAGACGCAGCCCCATGGGAGGCCCCCGAGACACGAGCCACTGGGGAGGAAGCGGCTGGGTTCCATCCATGACCCCTAACAATGAGAAATGGAAGACGGCCCTACGTTCACGTGCAGAAAGATCATCTGCCGTTAGCAGTCACCTTACCGCTGCCCGACGTGAGGCAACCCCTACCGAGACTGGTACCCACCCCCCCGGGCTCTGGCTTGGGGGCAGGCGCGTCCACATCAAGGGGCCGCATCTCAGACTAAACCACCTGGTGACCCGGCTCCCTGTAAGGGAGCCGTCAGGAGAAGATGGGCCACACGCTGCCATGAGGTGTGGGGCATGGCGGTGGGGGGTGGGAGAAAAGCCATCAGGAGGGACCGAGTCCCAGTAGGTGGCCAAAAGAGGGACAGTTTAGGCATCAGATAATGGCAGAACGATTGGGACACTGAAATGGGCTGAATTTGGTGACACCAAGCAGCAGGAGGGGGAGGGAGGGCAGAGCTCCGTGAGAAGCAGACCGGCCACTGTCGCGGGTCAGGCAGCATCGCAGAGGGACAATGAACCCACCAGGAGAAAGTTCACGGGGACAGGATGCTGGCAGGGTCTAAAGTCTGCCCACAGATTACTTATTAACCATGGAGGGAAAAGGCAGACCCCACTCACGACAGTGATCAAAAGCTGCCGTCCCCAAGGGGAGGCAGACTCTGAGCCTCCTGCAGCTTCACGATCCCGCCCCAAACGCCACCTGACACCGACCAGGAGACACGCCAAGGCACCCCGGCTGGAGATCCACAGGACGGCTCCCGCCCACCAAATGCAGCGTCAGGCAGGACCAAAGGTGGGGAGGAACTCAGGAGACGGCCCGGAAGAGACGGCCCAGGGCGCATCCTGGCGGGTCCCCGGCAGAAGCAAACCACTGTGAAAGGGCCGAGAGAGATGACAGGCTCAGGACGGGGCAGCAGCTGGGCCCCCCGGTGGTCACACACCCAAGGACCACAGTGACGGACACTCCCTCCAGCATAGCAGGTGTGAACCTTGGTGAACCTGCTCTCAAAGCTTCACTGCAGGTTTGAAGATTTCTTAAAAAGTCCCAAACCAAGGAGACGCAGCAGGTTTACCAACGGCAGCAGCAGCCACGCCACTGAATGAGGACACGGGATCGCGCACCAAGAACGGGCCCGGCGCTCTGGGGACGCCCAGCTCGCGCAGGGCAGTGACCGCCTGCGATATTTAGGCCGCGCTGAGTGATTTTTCTAAGACGGACCCAAAGGCGTCGTCAGAAATCAAACAGCATGAAAAACCTAACTCTCAAAATTCCAGATTTCCTGAACAGTAACAAACATGGTTATAAAAACAAATGTCAAATTCCAGTTCAACTCTCTGGTACAATGATCCAGCATCCAGCACATGAGGACCTGGACCAACAAGGAGCAGGGGAATGGCGACGCCCACACCCCACACCCCCGGCCCCTCCGAGACCCAAGCCCCTGGCTCCTGCCGACAGGAGATGTCGGCCCGTGACCCCGCCCCACGGGCTCCTCCCTCCCAAGCCCCCAGCCCAACAGCAGCAGGACAGGGAAGGAACCTCCCTAAGCGGGTACACACTCCCTTGCTTCCACCGGAGAGGACCGCTGCTGGCTTGTTTACCCAAATCACCACTCGAAGAATCACCCAAAGTTGTCCCACTTGAAATCCCATCCCATGAGCCTTGCTCTGAAACAGAATGCAGGTCTTCCCTCCCGCCATGGGGCCACGTGAAGGTTGAACTCGGCAGAGAAGGGACTCCCGCAGCCCGTCACCGGGCACCACCTGCTGGCATGGCTGAGGTGGGCGGCTGAGCTGGCCCACACACGCCCGGCCTGCACACAGCCCAGGGGCCCCCAGGACACGGGTGGCTCCCAGCCTCCCAACAGGACCACACGCAGGGGCCCAGGCCAAACGCACCACTACCCCCCCCCCCACCTCGGACCCCACCCCCTGGCAGTGGGCTGAGAACTTGCAAGTCCATCGGGGTGGCCAGCACGGGGCACACTGACCACAGACTGCACAGGCCCCGGTCCACCCATGAGCCCGCTGCTGGCACAGAGAGCTGTGGCCGCCTGGCTCACCGTGTGCTCTGCCCACAGCACCTGCTGGCGCCCGCCCCACTGGCCCGGCTAGCTGCAGGGAGGCCACCGTGCCAGCCCGCTATGCCCACACATGGCCCCAGCTGGGCTCCTGGGACGGCTTGTCGGGCCCGCTGCCTCCTGTCAGATGCCCCGGCTTCGGAAACAGAAAAGGGTTGGGGCAGCCGGAAGCTCACACACGGTGCTGGGCCTTCATCGTGACCGACGCAGGGGTGGGCACCCCACCACCCCACTTCGCAGGTGGGGACACCGAGGCCCGAGGAAGTAACGGGGCCTCAGATCCGAGGGAGAGACTGGCCAGGCCAGGACCTGGGCCCGGGAAGCAAGTGTTTTTCGGTTCTTTGTTGTTTCTGGTTTTGTTTTTGGTAAAGAGCCAATGTTTTATTTTTTTAATTTTTCGCCGCAGCACACAGCTTGTGGGACCTTAGTTCCCCGCCCAGGGATGATACCCGGGCCCTTGGCAGTGAGAGTGCAGAGTCCTGACCACTGGACCGCCAGGGAAGTCCCAGGAGTCAGGTTTTAAGAATCCATGCCCCTAACCACTAAGCTAAACTGCCTCTCTAAGTTTCAAGAAACTTCTACTTGACTAGAAATACCAAAAAATTATACTTACTACTACTTGCACAGAGAAGATGGGGGCGGGGGGAAAGGTTAAAATCAGATCCAAAGACAGTGACTTCTGCTTCGCTGTGGGCAGCGGAGAGGCCAGGGAGAGCCCGCTGAGAGATTTCCAAGTCCTTCTTTTCTTTAACCCAAGCACAAAGAGCCAGCCTCGCTGCGGTCACTGCAGGCCACGCCCAGGCTCCCACCACCGGGTCTTCCCTTTGAGTCCAGCCAGTGGCGTCACCCCACCCAGTGGGCAGACCGGGCGGTATCTGCAAAACAACCATCAAGGACCCTCCTTTTGAGAGCCAACGGCGGGCCGCACAGCCCCACTACCCTGTCTCTCATCCGCAGTCAACAGCTAAGACAAAGCTGGACGGAAGAGCAGACGGTGACCTCGGCCCCCCAGGTCCAAGCCTGCGCCCGCCCCCTGCAGGAGGCCAAGATGGGGGTGTCTGGAAAGCAAACACTGGGGATGGTCCGGGTCATCAGCTCAGGCAGTGCAGCCCCGGGGCTGGGGTGCGGGCAGCGGGGCACGGCCGCCCCGGCCAAGGCCACCACCCAGGCCCCAGGAGCCACCCCATGACCTCAAGGCCCTTCGGGGCTCCAGGGAAGGGATGCCACCCCCACCCCCACCCTCACCACCCACACCTCCACAAGGTGGCGGAGCACAACAGCGAGTGGCCCACCCGGAGGACCCATGTCTCCCGGGCCCCCTGTTACCGTGGCCTCCTGAAACCAATGCCAAACTAGTGGAAATCACGGCTGGGGGCCGGTCTGGGCCCAGGGCCACGAGAGGGGCACGAGTGCCAGCCACACGGAAAGCGGTGTCCGAAGGTAGAGGGAGGACACCAAGGGGCCAGCGGTCCTGGGCTCGGGCTCCTGGGCCTCCCAACTGTCCTGGAGCCGAGCCAGGTGGGGCTGCAGGTCCGCATGCTGGCCCCCGAGCTCGGCGTCGGCCGCCCAGCTGCCCAGGAGCAGCTCTGACCTTCCTCCCAGTCTCCCGGGAAAAGTCAGCGTCCGGCCAGCGGGCACTCCTGCCCCGAGCTGCCCCCAAGCTGTCCAGGGCAGGGGTGGGTGTCCGCCTGCTCTGGGTCCAGCGCGCCACCCACATCTGGTGACACGCTTAAAAGGTGGAGACGCGGTTCTCTGTGTGGGGAGAAGCATCAGTTTCAGAGAGTCCATCACTTCCTCTTACCAGAACCTTCTCCAGAAACTGGGGCAGGAGGCAGACTTCACAGAGAGAAGACAGCCTCACGCCAGGCTCGCCGGGCCGCCCCTCGGAGCCTGACACGCTCCTGCCCTGCCCTTCCCCACCCCGGGCCGAGGCCCGGCCATCTGTCCAGAGCCTGGCCCCGACCAGGGCACACGCGCAGCAGCCCTCGCAGAGGCCTCCCCAGGACTAGAAGACGGCCCGCGCGTGGTGGGCAGAGCCACCCCCGGCCCCTGCAGGCTCCCTCCCAGCCCCCACGAGCCGGGCACAGCGCGGACGCCCCATCACGGACGACGTCTGCATCCAGGTCCGCCCGCCACGCTCCACCGTGAGACTTGCCGGCAGCC
Source organism: Pseudorca crassidens (assembly GCF_039906515.1). Taxonomy (NCBI): domain Eukaryota; kingdom Metazoa; phylum Chordata; class Mammalia; order Artiodactyla; family Delphinidae; genus Pseudorca; species Pseudorca crassidens. The sequence continues at coordinate 1,105,613 of NC_090297.1, read as the reverse complement.
CCTCCTCCAGCAGGTCACTACCCCTCCCACTGTGCCCGGCTGCACCAGAGTCTCTGAGGCACGTGGGGTCTCCTTGTACAAAGATGGGTGTCCAGCCACAGTGACAACAGAGGGGTGACTGAAGCAGCCGACAAAGCATCAGACTCCAGAAAAGGCAGAGCGCTCCTGCAGCTGAACAAGGCCAGACAAACAGCCCGGTTCAAAAAGGGCAAAGGACTCGAACAGACCTCTCTCCAAAGAAGACACACGCACGGCCAACAGGCTCACGACAAGATGCTCAGCATCACTGATCATCGGGGAGCGCGAGTCACAGCACAGCGAGACACCACCTCACACCCGTGGCCGCCATCAAAAAACAGAAACCAGTGTCGGCGAGGATATGGGGAACCCGGGACGCAGGTGCACCACTGCTGTGGAAGGCAGTATGGAGGGCCCTCAAAAAGCAGACACAGAATTGCCGTGTGACCAGCCATTCCACACGTGAGAACGTGCCCGACAGAACTGAAGGAAGGCTAAACCCACTCACAACAGCACGATTCAGCGTGGCTAAAACATGGAAGCAACCCAGGTGTCCATTGTCTGATGACAGATAAACAAAATGTGGTCCGTCCATCCAGCGGAGTATTATTCTGCCTCACAGAGGGAGGAGATTCTGACACCTGCTCAACGTGGATGGACCCTGAGAACACGATGTCGAGTGAAATAAACCAGACATAAAAGGACAAATTCTGTGTGATCCCGCTTCTGTGAGGTCCCTGGAGGAGTCACACTCACAGAGACAGAAAGTAGGAGGGTGGGGCCCGGGGCTGGGGGAGGGGTGGGCAGTGAGTGTCTCATGGGGGCAGTCTGTCAGTTTGGGAAGATGAGAAAGTTCTGGAGATGATGGTGGTGATGTTTGCACAACAGTGTAAACGTGCTTTAATGCCACTGAGCTGTGCACTTAAAAAAAAAAATGGGAAATTTTATGGTACATATATTTCACCCCACACACCAAAAAACCACGTATAAGAAGAATTACAGAAAAAAATACTAAAAATAACAAAATGGCCGACTCCATTAGCAAAAAAGGAATCGAGAGCTATTCACCTCTCACATTAACAAAGCTATTCTGAATGACGGTAACCTAACGTTGTGAGAAGGTAGGAACGTGGGCGTGTAACTGGCACACCGTTTAGAGAAAGAATTCTGGTAACAAAATCTAGAGCCCTTAAAAAGGGCCTACACCCTGCGGGGGTCAGAGCCTCCTGAGAGATGCCCAGGACTGTGCACGCAGATTTAAGCACACAGTCACCCCACGCGACCAAAGATGCCAGAGAAGTACAGAGACACATCGTGTGCGTGAATAATTAAATGAAAGAAACAGGCCAGGGAGCTCGCTCTGAGCCACCAAATCTCCTACGAGAAACTCACCGGAAGTCCCAGGCGTCTGAGGAGATGCACTTGCGGTGACACTGATCTGAGCCACCTCAGGACCCAGGCCCTCCCCTCCCCTCCCCGCAGGGGCCGGTCAGCCAGTACAACCATTTCAGAAAACAGCTCAGCATGACCTCTGACCCAGCACAGCCCGTGCTCCAGACACACGTGCACACGCTTGCACCAAGGACGCTCCACACTCCTGTTCGCAGGCACTCCCAAGTCCATCGACACAAGAGTGGGGACAGGCTGGTGTGCGCCCAGCAACCAGGCCAGCAGACCGCGCGACAAGACCCAGGGGGAGCCAGCAGCCTCGCTGGACACAGGTCCAGACACGGGGACGTTCAGGATGGTGTCCGGGGGGGGGGGGCAGGAAGCAGCTGGCAGGTGTGCATGACTTTCCGTGCTACCACGCGCGGCTGTGCTGAGGTTTCTGCGAGGGATCCGTGGTAAGATGCTCCCTGAAGCCTCACTTGTAATAACAAAAACGTGGCCCAACCCTCGGATGCAGAATAAACGCCAGGACCCTCAATACCACAGATTACTCGCAAAAATGCTACGTGGCTGTAAACACGCACAGACGTGCACAGAGATACGTGCACACAGGGGCGTGTGCCCAAGGGAGGGCTGTCACCCACTCGCAACGGCGGCCGCGGATCCTACAAGGCCCCCGCAGGGGACTGTGTCTGAGACGGCGGGGATCCAAACACAGGCCGGGGACCGGCTGGCACTAAGACATTCTCGACGATTTTGTCAGACGCGCTAATGGCAGAGTGGTGGTGATTTTCTCCAATTCTGTATCTGTTAGACGGATCTTGAAACACTTAAACATGAAGTGAGATAATGCCTGGGGCCTGCTTTTAAAGAGGAGGAAGGAGGGCTTCCCTGGTGGCGCAGTGGTTGAGAGTCCGCCTGCCGATGCAGGGGACGCGGGTTCGTGCCCCGGTCCGGGAAGATCCCACATGCCGCGGAGCGGCTGGGCCCATGAGCCATGGCCGCTGAGCCTGCGCGTCCGGAGCCTGTGCTCCGCAACGGGAGAGGCCACAACAGTGAGAGGCCGGCGTACCGCCAAAAAAAAACAAAACCCAAAACAAACAAAAAGGAGGAAGGAGCTAGATGAAAAGAAACGAGTAACACGATGGCACGTGTGGAACCGGGTGTGTGGCTGCGTGAACTGACCTCCCGACTTCGGGGCACTCTTGAATCTCCCAGTTTATAAGTCACAGACATGTCACCATGGCACTGAGAGACAAGCGCTGGTCCCTTCAGGCGGTGGGCTCTGCTGGGCAGGATTCTGTTCCACTCACCCCGTAGCAGCAAAGGCACAGGCCCAGGCGGCTCCGGAGCGTCTGCGACTCTCGCGAGCCCCAGGCACGGCCTGCGCCCCCATCCCTCCGCTCGCTTACAGCCGCCGCGGGGCCACGCTGCAGGGCTGCCTTGTGGAGTCCCGGCCACACTCCGCAGTCCCGGGGACCCCAGGGCCGCTGGCACGGGGACGCATGAGAGAAATCGCAACACAAGTGTAAGTGTTTAGCAGAGCGTTTAAAGGCCTAATTACGTACGTGGTGCGTGAGAGGCCTCCAGCTCAGGTAGTTAAATCCCGAGGGGCACTAAAAACCACGGGGGGCCCCCCAAGGGGCCCAAGACCACCTCAACAGCAGCAACAGGAAAATGAAAGCAAGCGCTCCCCAAACAGGAGACTCCAGCCTCCCCTGCGGGACACCCGCCCCGTGGCCGAGACTGGACACAGGGCCGGCCTCGGGCCGCACTGTCGGCTCGGTGCGGGGCGGCAGGAGTGGAGGCCTTCTTCCTTGCCGTGGCGAAGGAGCGCGATTCGGGATCCCCGGGCCCTCACGGCAGGCAGGGATGCCAGGGACCCAGCCCGCAGGGGTGCCAGCGCCGGGCAGGGCAGGGGCCGCGTTCTCGGTCCTCTGCAGTCGCACCCGTCGGCACATGGCCCAGCCCCAGCTCCACTGCAGGTGGCCGGACCCCGGCTGGGAGGAGGGTCCTGAGCGTCCCCCACCAGGGAGCCCAGGACCCCGCACGGCCGCTCAGGCCACGTGGAGCACAGCTTACCTCCTGGAGTGACGCGGGGCCAGCCCAGGGCCCACCTTGGTCTCACAGCCTAAAGAGCTGCATAAATGCAGAAAAGACCCACTAGGGTCAGGCAAGCTAGGCGACACTTACTACATACAAGGATGTTAAAAAAATCACAGTTTTGATAGTTCTGCAAAAAAAACTCAGCAAATTTACAACAAAACTGTCAAGTAATTAAGGCTAGGCACTTCACACATGAACTTAAACTGCTAATTAAAATCCCCTCGCTTAATTGACTACATTTGCATATCATTCAACTTGGGAGTATAATTTTTTTAACGGTTTGGGCAACGTGGTTCGAACGCCAGGAAGCGGGAGGCGGCAGGTGAGGGGAGCCAGCAGCCCCAGGCGAGACCAGGGAGGGCAGGGCTGGGACCCCCGAGGCTTCACGCCAGGCCTGGGGTCCCCACCCCAGGTGCAGAAGGAAGTCAAGGCCAGCAGAGACCCCCGCCCCCAAGGCTCCCCCTTGCAGCCCAGCACCTCTACCTTGCCTTGACCTCCGGCGGGGAGGGGCCAGGGGATTCCAGAACTACCCATGGGACACATGCACCTGCCCCTCCTCCAGGGGCAGCACAGCGGCCCCCCGCCCCATCTGCCCCAACTCCGCCAGGGGCTCACGGAGCACCAGCCCACGGTTCCAGAGACACACCCGCCCCACAGGGGGCGACGTCTTGGAGTCAGACAACCACACCCGCCCACACCCGCCTCCCAGGCCAGCCTCACTCGCGGCGGCTGGAACACGAAGCACCGGGGCGCCGAGGCCCCACCGTCTCTAGGGCCCGGCCCGCGCCCAGCGGGTCCACATGAAGACTGTGCACCTTGCCGTCCACGGCTGGACCCGTGGGTCCCCGTGTGAGGCACCCCAGCCGCACGCAGGGTGAGAGGGGCTCTGCAGGGCCAACGGCCCGCCCCTCTTGTTCCAAGGGTGGAAGGGCAGCAGTGAGTTGATCCAAGAGGGGAACGCGTCCACCAGGACGGGCCAGAGGAACCGTGAGCACGGCCGCGACCCCGGAGAGCGAGGAGGTCGGGTGTGAAGGCAGCACACGCGGCCACTGGCCAGCTCGCCTGTCACTGCCGCTGCCACGTGGATGCCTCGCCCACCCACCGGGCCTGAGCCACGAACCAGGGCCACGGCAACATGAAAGAACCCTGAGGTGTCAGAGAACAGACGTGGACCCAGAAAGCAGGCCACTCACAGGCCCAGTCACAGCCCCACAGGCCGTCCAGATACCCCCAGCCTCAGAGCCAGGTGGGCTGCCGGCCTCCCCAGGGCTGTTGGCAGTGGGTGTGGCTGGGACGGCCCATGATGTGGAGGTGGGCTCCCATGCTGGGGTGGTTTCCTGCACACGAAGCGGGACAGACCCTCGGCCCTCCCGGAACACGCTACGTGGCGCAGGAGAGGCACGGGGGCGCCCCTGCCCAGCTGGGAAGAGTGGGGTGCGGAGAAGACCGTGCCGCCAGGCCCAGGTTTTGGGCAGGTCCCCAGGCACCAATCACAACCACCTGGCTCCTGTGTCGACGTGGCCAACAGCTCCTCGGGGGCTGAGGGAGGCCAGCGCGGGCACACAGGACCACCTGACATCCAGTGGCTGACCCCAAAATGCATCCATCGCCCCCACCTACAGTCCTGACATTCAACCCAGTTCCACGCTGCTGGCCACGTCGCGGGGAGCCTACTTTCAACAAGAGATGTTCCTTTCGAAGTAGCCCACCAGCATCCCAGCGGAAGACACGTCGGGGCCGACGCCACACGAGACCTGTCCAGGGAGAGCGTCCCTCGAACCCCCCATGCAGACCCAAGCAAATGCGAAGCAGGGCGAGGACGCCCGACACCTACAGGACAGCTCTGTCCACTCCCGGGAAAGCTCCCCGCTCTCTCCTTTTCTAGCCATCCACAGCCAAGCTGCCAGTAAACCTTGACGATTAGTGATTTCATGCCTCTATGAGTCATTCAACGAGTATTTATTCCAGGCCCGGAACTGGGGACCCAGCCGAGACCAACACCCCCCCCATGAAGCCGACAACACAACCACAAACACACAACCCCAGAGCCGGCCGCAACAAGGGCTCCCCGGAGAGCCCAGACCGCGGGGCAGGCCTGACCGCTGCGGGCTGCGCGGCCCACGGAGCCACGCCAACTTCCTGAATTATCTGTAGCCGCAAATCAAGAGGCCGCAGTGCTCTCTGAGTCTTTCTAAATCAAACATGTAAAATCAGAGGAGACGCAAACGCCAAGTACCCGACAGCGTCCTGTCTGCTCCCCCGGCCGCCCCACTGCACTGAGGCAGGGGCTTCTGGAAGCCAGCCCTGCGTTCACGGACGGCAGCATCAGAGCTGTGCTCTGCTCCCCCCTGCCCTGAGGCTGCATGGGGGCCCGGGCCACGCTGGCACAGGTCACACCGTGGACACACATGCAGCCCAAGGCCCCGCCCGCCCCACTCCACTCACACGGACACACGGACACCGTTCGCAGTGCTAACCCAACTCCGACCCAAACCAGCTTCAGACCCCACCGCGTGGGCCCCACACTCCCGGAAACGACTTCCCGTCCCTTCTCTGAGGCTCGGATCAGCCCTCATTAACCCACGGATGCGTGTGGCCCAGAGCCCCCGCCCCGCGATCTCAGGGCCCAGCCCCCCTGGACTCGCCCCATCGCCCCATGACCAGTGGGCAGGAGGGAAGGAAGGGCCCTTGGAGGAATGGAGCCTTCTCCCTCTCCCGCAGCTCTCACAGATCTTAAGGAAATAATTCAGCCTCTGTATTTTAACTCAAAACAAAGAAACTTCTAAAAAACATTTCAGTTGAAACTTGCATAATTCTTCCAGTGGAGAAATCCTCCCCAACTTTCGCAATCCTTAGAAAGAGACACATTATTGCTTCTTGTGTAACAGTCTCCGGGCCACAGAGAGTCCGGCCGCCGGCCACGGACACCTCCCGCCAGACAGCCGGGGCGCAGGGCCCGGAAGCACCGCCTCCCCCAGGCCCTCCCGGCGCCTGGCGGTCACCCTCCCCAGACTTCCTCGTGGGCCTCGCCTGGCATCTCAGACAGACGGTACCCAGACGCGCTGCAACGAAGCGTGGGAGCCACTGGCCCTACTCTCGAAGCCCCGCGCCGACTGAGGGGTCCCGGGGGGCAGGAGGGTCGGAGGCGAGGGCCACTCAAGGACCCTGCTGCCCGCAGAGAGACGAGGGCCCCGCCCAGCTCCAAGGAGACGTCCTGGACATCGGCAGGATGGCTGAAGACGGGCAGAGGTGGCCCGCTCACTGCACAGAGACTGAGGGCCAGCCCCCCACGCCTTCCCTCCCTCACACACGGCTGACCACAGGGCTCAGGGCAGCAACCAGAGGCTCCTCAAGCTGCTGTTTCCCTTCTGACAAGGCCCCGGCGTCACTCTGGGGCCTTCGCGCTGAGGACCAGACGGACCCGCAGACCCTGTCCTCCTGCACAAGGGGCGGGGCCCGTCCAGGAGCCTGGCCTCGCATCATCGCCCGATGGCACCCCGCCTTCTCAGCTGAGCGTCCAAGGCCAGGGAATCACCATGGAGCCCCATGAAAACCTCGAGCAAAACAAGTGGACAAAGGGACAGCCGAGGGACTTCCCCGGCAGCCCAGGGGCTAAGATACCCGCTCCCAATGCAGGCGGCCCAGGTTCGATCCCTGGTTGGGGAACTAGCTCCCGCACGCATGCCGCAACTAAGACCCGGCGCGGCCAAGAAAAACAGGTAGATACACAGGTAGATACACAGGTAGATACACAGGTAGATACACAGGTAGAGAAATAAATATCTTAGAGAAAAAACAGGACAGCCAAACCTCACATCTAGGGCCAAACCTGACGGCATCCGGTGAGCACAGCCCCCCCATGAGAGAGGGAGTGCCGGGAAAGGCATGCTGGCCAGAGTCCCTTCCAGCCTGTCGCACGCTCCTGACTCCATGCCCTCCCGTGGCCATTTCGGCTTGAACGCACAACACGCAGCCCGCTTAGAGGCCCAGATCTCCCTCCACCACAGCCACAGCCGATCCGCAACAGACACCAAGAGACTCAACGCTCCTCCACGCCAACAGCCCGGCCGGGTCTCTACTTTGAGGAAGCACTGCTCTCTGACTAGAGAGCCGTCATCAGGTGACGCAGGGAAACCGTTCCAGCGCTAGGAATTCAGACAGACCGCACCGTGGACGCTCACACCACACACCACGGTGACCATCGGCCCACGAGCCCCTGGTGTGCAGGCAATTCTACAAAGAAGACTCCTGCGAGGACTCAGCGTCTGAAGGACAGGGGCCAGCGAGCGACACCATCCCCGGTCTCCAGTCTGAGAAGCGGGACCCTCCGAAGGCACAGCAGTTCCCAGGAGCCCGTTTCTTAACCACACAAGGAACGGCCAGGCTCCAGCCCTGGGGAGACAGCACACCCCCGCCCCGCCGCCTGCTCGGCCCGCGAGGAGCCCTCCCGCGGAACGAGGGGTGCGTCCCAGGCAGCAGCCAGGCTGGCAGCACCAACGTCCCGCCATGACTGATAGCAGCCGTACCGTTAAAACACCAGTCCAGTTTGGTTCAAACGCCATCAGATAAGGGACAGAGCCGACTGGGCAGAAGAAAAGGGGAGGGGGCCATGGGAAGGCTCTGAGGCCCCCATCTCCTCGCCACACGTTCCCAGCAGCAAAAGGACACGTCCTCGCCCCGCCTATGACCTCATCACTTAAACACCCCCCAAAAAACACTGCCAATGGCCGCTACTTACTACAGTCCCCCTTTCACAAGTGAGGAAACTGAGGCAAACTTGCTCAAGGTCAGGCAGCTAGTGAGGAACGGAGCAAGGGACAGGGCGAGGACATGGGAGCAGCCCCGTGGGGCTCCACGTTCAGACCCGCCCAGCGCGGGACACCAAGGACAGCAGCCGGGGCCCCGGCAGCCCCAACAGCCGTGGGACGGCCGAGAGCACATCCTTGGGGCCCCCGTGGCGTGGGGGGCATCACTGAGAAGGGCCCCGGCTGGCACACATGGACGCGCCACCTTCAAGGGTTTCCAGCTCAGGCTGGAGCCCCGCCCCCCCACTCGGTCCCACGCTGGGATCGCCGCCCCACCGCAGTCAGGCCGCAGGCACGGCAGGGCAAGAGAAGGCCACTGGGCACCAGGACCCCACGAGAGTCCCTGGCCCCCGCCCACTGCTGACGGCAGAGGACCCGGGCGACCCCTAGGCCCCCGGCACCTGGAACACACTTCGGCTCACTTCATGGCCCCGGCACCCAAGGCCCCCACAAAGAGTGCTGCCAGCACACTCTGTTCCTCTCTGCCCTCAGCCTTGGGAGACCAAAAACATTAAACTAAACTACGAGAAAAGTGAAGAAATCAAAACACAACCCGTGAATAATTTGTCGAGCAGGGAGTGGGAGGGGTGAACAGAGGCGGGCAGGGCGCCGGGAGGGGGTCTTCCCAGGCAGCTTCTTCCAGAACAAGCAGGGTCTGGGCAGCCATGGGTCCCCCTGATCCTGAGGCTCAGACCCCCCCTTCTCACGGGTGGGGTGTCCCTGGCATGTAGACAGGCTGTGCTGGCGACTTCTGGAAAGAACCACGCACCCCAGAATTCCCAACCGCATGGTCACAGAGAGAAGGCAGTGAGCACAGTCCCGGGAACAGGATAGGCGGCGAGGCCGGCGGGAGGAGTGCCCCCCGAGGTACAGGAGTGGCAGGAAGGCACAGGAGCGTGTGAGCGGCCAGCCAGCCACACGGCCGAGGCCCGGAAGGAGGGACACCAGACCGCCGGCCCATACCACCACTGCGAGGATAGGCCGCGCTGACACTTCGGCCTGGGGACCCCAACAACCACTTACAGCGACCACATCTTCGTCATCACGGGGGAGATTTTTTTAACGGGTGAATGAGCTTTCTGAGCGGCGCTGGGGGGAGCACAGAAGGAGAAAGGGTGGTGCTGACCATCTGTTGAAATCACCAGGCACGAAAGCCCCCTCTGACCTCTTCTCTGGGACTGTGGCTCAGGGGACGGTCCTGCCTTCTCACCTGGCAGTCCCTGGGCCCACAAGCTGAGCCTACAGACACCCATGTCCAGAAGAGCGGAGCCTGCTGCAAGAGGGCTGAGGCCCGGGTCTGCAGCTGCAACAAAGAGCCCACCCCAGGAAGACAGCCACAAACATACACGACCCAGATTCGGACACAGACACAGACACACACCCTGTGAGACAAGCCCCTCTGCGTTCCACCCCGGGGTAAGCGACCCACCACGGGCTTCCCCTGTCGGCCAGAACCCAGCACCACCTTGCACACGGGGCTCCCTCGGGCCACGATGGCTGTCAAGGGGGCAGGCACCCCAAACAGAAAGGCCCCCAGTGTGCAGGGAGCGCCCACCATGCCACCCAGAGCCAGCTCCCAGTCTAAAACGAAGGGCCCGGCCAGCCGGCCGTTCCCAACAGCATACTCCCCCACCAGCGCTGCCCACTCAGACTGTCCCTCCCGCCCAATCCCAGCCCCATAGTCTGCAGACAGCTGCCACCTGGGCGCCAGCCTAGCCAAGGGCAGAAACACCACAAATCCACAAACGCACACGGTGGCCCCTCTGAGCGCAGGCGACAGGCCCTCACTTCCCCTCCCCTCCTCCGCTCCCTGAGACTCTGACACTCCGCTGGAGGGGCGCCCAGAGAAAACCGGGCGGGAGCATCTATTCACAGATTTGGAAAAAAAAAAGTTTGATGCAATAGCTGAATTAATTAGGCCTCCCAAGAATAGCTGAGCCAATGCAGCATTCTGTGTGTGCAATTTAATAAGCCTGGATATTTAAAAGAAAAGTTACAAATACTCGGGGAGAGGGGGGAGATGTCACAGAAAGTTAGCGTGGACCCCACTGAATGGTTTCGGCGTCGAGTGGCCCGGGAGCTGCCAGGCTGGATCACACAGATCCTCCGTCTGGCAAACAACAGGGACTAGGCCAGCGGCCCTTCCCCGCGGCGCCCTTCAGCGTTTCAGAGAGAAGGAGAGAAGGAAACGTGCACATCCAAAACAAATCGCAGGCCGGCGGCTACCCTGACACTCGGGGCCCCGGGTGCCCGCTGACCAGTCCCCGAGCCCAGTGCCAAGGGGCCCTCGCCCCCGCACGGGGGACTCTGGGATTCACTCCCTGGCAGGCCAGGGCAGACACACAGAGCTGGAGTCGCCGAGTCTCGGCCCCCTGCCACCACGGCCCGAACACCTGGCTTCGGTTTAGTGTGTCTCCCAAACCTTCAAGGCACAAACAGGCCCTGCCCGGCCAAGTTGTCTGCTAGGACACAGGGGCAGGCGCCCCTCCGTGTGCCAGCCCGGGAGCGTTAGGGCCAGGGCGGGTCCCTTCCGCCAACTCGGCCTGGACACCTCCTTGGGCCCCAGGAAGGCCTGGGCTCCTGGCTCCAGCCTGGACGCGGCCGGTATCAAACTTCCCGGGACTCAGGGCAGAAGAGTCCAAGGTCTGAAGCCTGCCCCTGCCGGCCCAGCTGGGCACCGGCTATGGGCCTCAGGAAGGCTTCACCCACCCTGGCCAGCCCTCGAGGCCCCCAACCAGGCAAGCGGCTTGTCCTAGGAGTCGGACGGGAGGACCTTCCTCCCAGATACATGGCCATCTACGGGGACGCCAGCGCCACCCCAAATTTCCTTAAAACCAAACCAAACCCTGAGACGTGTAGGGGAGGCAGAGCCCCTGACCCAGGAGGAACCCCCACCCTCTCCGCAGCCCGCCCTCCTACTCACTCCCCGGGCCCGGCCGTGGCGCGGGACACTCACCCGGGGCACCCGCCGCTTGTACTTGTTGCCGTAGTCGAACTTCTCCTTGACGTCGTCCAGACAGCGGCCGAGGCGCGCCTGCTCCTCCTTGCCCGTGTAGTCCTGGCTGAGCAGGATGTAGGCCCGCCAGTTAGCCGAGTCGAAGCCCCAGTGGCAGGTCCGGTTCTCCAGGGCCTTGTGCGAGTGCACCACGAACTTGTGCGGTGGGTACATGAGGCGGCAGTCGAGGCACTGGATGCAGGCGGCGCTCGGGCTGTTGTAGAGCTCGGGCACCAGCAGCCCCTTGCACTTGCCGAAGCACTCGTGGTACACGCGCACGCTGCGCTCGCTGAGCTCCAGGCCCAGCGCCAGGCTGGCCGCCAGCTCCTTCTTGCAGGGCGGCGGGTAGGCGCCGCCGTACAGCAGCGCGTTGCACAGGCGCTCAGCGTCCGTCTTGGTGATGAGCCCGCACGAGGGCGCCGAGAAGGGCAGGATGCCCATGACTTTGAGGATCTCCAGCTGGTCGGCCGTGCAGCGCGAGCAGTAGATGTGCAGCTCGTCGCACACCGAGTTGATCTGCTGCAGCGAGAAGTCGCGCAGCACCGAGTTGAGGATCTGCGGCAGACAGAGGCGCTTCTCGCCGCCCACCACGAAGCACGAGATGGTCTCGCCCTCCAGCACGGTCTCGCAGCGCTCTGTGGAGCGGTCGGACGGCATGAAGAAGGGCCCGGGCAGGACGGGCGGCGGCGGCTGGATGGCGGGCAGGTGCAGCACCGGCGGCGGCTCGGCAGCCGCGGGCACCGGCGCCGGCACCGCAGCCGCGCCCGCCTCCTTGGAGCTCTCCTTCTTGTAGGCCTCCTGCGCCCAGCGCGCCGAGAAGGCGGCCGGGCCGCCCAGCGAGCTCATGGAGCTCAGGTGGAACTGCTCCAGCGTCTTCTGCAGCCCCGGGTGCGGCTGGAAGCCGCCGCGGCCGCCCGCCGCCGCCTCCATGGTGCGCTCCGGCTCCCCAGGCCGCTCCCGCTCCCGCGCGCCCGGGCCCCCGCGGCCCCCGCCGCTGCCCCGCGCGCCCCGGCGGCGCCCCCGGCCCCGGCCCCGGCCTCCCCCCGCCGCCGGCTCCCGGCCGATCACGGCCGCGGCCTCGGCCTCGCCCGGCGGAGCGAAGGGGAAGGCGGGCGGGGCGAAGGGGTCCCGCCGCTGGAGCCCGCCGCCGCCCGGGCCCGGCGCCACATCCACGCGCCCCGCGCCGCGCCCGCCGCCGCCGCCGCCGCCGCCCGGGCCCCCCGCGCGCCCCCCGCGCGCCCCCCGGGCCCTAGGCGCGGGGCATGCCCCAGCGCGCGCCGCCAACGCCAACGCCAACGCTCGCGGGCCCGGGGCTCGCGGAGGGCGCGCGGGCAGGTGCCGGCGCCGCGAGGCGCGAATCGCCGCGGCGACCGAGGCCGAGGGGCCCGGGAGGAGCGGGGGCGCGGGCGCGGGGCCCGCCGGGCCGTCCTCGCGCGGCGCGCCGCCGCCGCCGCCCCGCTCCTCCCACCGCGCGGCGCCCGCCCGGCTCGTCCCGGCGGCGCTGGCCGGCCGCGTCGCGCCCGCCGCCGGCCTCCCGGCCCGGCCCGCGCCCACCCCGCCGCCCGCGCCCGGCTCCGCGGCCTGCCCGCCCGCCCGCGCGCGCGCGCGCGGCTTCCGGGACGGCGGAGCGCCTGTGGGGCGGCCTCAGACCGCGGCGGCGGCGGCGGCGCGGGGCTCGGCGTACATCCTCCCGGCGGCTCGCTCCAGCTCGGACTGAGCGCCGGGCGCTGAGCTCACGCCGCCGCCCCGCCCCGCGCCCCGCCCCGCCCCGCGCCGCCGCCCCGCCCCGCGCGTCCTCTGGGGCCGCGCGCCCGCCTCAGCCGAGCGCCGGCCAGGAATGCGCCCGCCCCCCGGTCCGGCTCTTCCAGGAACGCGCGCTCCCCCCGCCCGCGCTCGGCGCTCCGCCGCACTCGGCCGTGCTTGGGCCCGCCCGCCGGCCCGGGACTCGGGCCCGCTCGGCTGTGCTCGGGCACGCCCGGCCGCTACTCGGCTCCGCTCGGCTCCGCTCGGCCCCGCCCGTCCGGGACTGAGCCCCGTTCGGCTCCGTTCGGGTCCGCCCGCCGGAAGGCCACTCGGCGGGGGCGGTGGCGGCGGCTGCGCCCCGGGTCCCCCATCCGGTGGCGGCAGCTTCCTGCGAGGCTGCGAAGGCGCCCGGCCCGCCGCCGCATCGCCGCCAGAGCGATGACCACTCCCCGCATCGCCGTCAGAAACCCACACAAGGTCCCCACTACAACCGCAAACCAGCTGAGTGGCGGACGGGACGGGGCGGCACACCCTCCACCGCCCACCTCCCAGCCCCCGGGGTCCCCACATAGGCGACGGGGACGCCAGGCCAGACGATCCACGTCCCACATAGGACAGGGACACCGAGCAGCACGATGTGGGTTACTACACACGTTGGGATTACAGCACCCTGGAGACCCCACACGGGACACAGACATCATGCAGCCTGTTCTGGGGACCCCCAAGCGATGCAGGCGCGACACAACACCCCCAAGGGATGACTGGCCGCAGGGCCGGCCACCCCATGACCCTGCAAGGTGGTCCCCCCACACAGCCAGCGGCTGGGCCTCCCACCAGTTCCAGGGCAGGGCTTGCATCCAGGTGGCCGCCAGGCCCAGGCCCAGGCCCAGGGTGGGTCTGCAGGAACCTGCCTCCTTCCTGCCCCCGGCAAGCTGGCACGACCCTTACCCTATAGCCCCCGGGCCCAGAGAGCCATTTATACATCTGCAGGGCGCCCAGGGCATGGCCAGTGGGAGACCCCACTGTCTGTCGTGGCTCTATCACGAGGGAGAGACAAACCAGACAAACCAGAAAGTGCGGGGTGGGACAAGAACGGGGCCTGAAGTTGGACAGGCTGGCCGGGCGGCCCCCAGAGGAATCAGCATCCGGCAGAGGCCTGGGGGGTGGGGACTTGAGATCAGGGGGACGATTCTGGTGGTGCTCAAGCCAAGGGCAGAAGGACAGTCCAGCCAAGCTGGGCAGTGGCATCTTTTCCTCCACAGGACAAGGGCACCCAAGCTGTCCTGGGCACTGGGGGACACGTGGGGGGGGCACAGTGCTAGGCAGAGGCGAGAGGGCCATGCTCACTTCAGCCTGTGTGACCTTCAGCTTGTTACCTATTGCTCCTGCCTCCCCAGTGGAAGCTGGAACTGGCCCCAAACCAGCACTCCCCAGGGTTGTGTCTGCCCCCGGGGGGGCCGACCCGGTGTCTCTGCCGGCCTCTGTCGCCCCTCAGGCACGGGCAGGTGTCTGGAGATGCAGCTAGGATGCGCAGTGACCCCACACATGCACGGCTGCAGAGTCTCAAGGGAGGCCTGAGATTCAGGGTGCAGTGCTGCACGTCTGAAGGCCTGACCGCGCCCCGCCAGGGACGTGAACCCTCTCCCACCCTCGCCTGCGCCCTGGGGGCTGTGTCTTCCACTCTTCACTCCAGTGTCCCCAATGCGAGCTTTTTCTACGGGTGCTGGCACAGGAAAACTAGGAAAGGGGTCCTTACAAAACAAAAAAAAGGGACTTCTTTGCTTTCGGAGGCTGTTTTCTTGGTCCCATTTGGACCAAAAAAATTTCTGTTGTACCTGAGTCCGTTCCTTCCACGTGGCTTTGACTCCCATACAGTCAGGCAACCTGTAGTTGACAGGAGATGTTGGAGCACCAGAGGGCTGGCCAGGGAGGGTTTCCAGCCAAACGCCCAATTCCTCCTCGTTCGGCGAAGTGGGCACTCCCGGGAGAGCCCCGAGCCTGAGGCCCCCTGGACAGGTAGTGCCTGCCTCCCAGTGTCCCCCCACCCCGCCCACCCCCTGTCCTCTGGCTTTGCAGGGCTCCAGGAAGGGGTCTTGGGAAGGGGCCAGGTGGAAGGACCAACACTCCCAGAGATTCAGAACCCAGATTGAAGCCGAAGTGGGTGGGTGTAGGGTGGGGGACAGGTGAGGGGTGAAGGGCCCTGAGATTCAGGGAGGGCCTGGACTGGTCGCTAAAACTTCTCTGCCTCGGTGGACCTTGAGGTCTCCTTCCCCGAAAGATGTTGGAGTTTCTGGAGCAGCTGAAGCCGTCTTACCCCCCAAGGGCCAGGACGGCTGTACCTAGAGAGAGTCAGCCAGGCCCTGTCTTCTCCACGAGCCCAGGTGGGGGGCCCCAGTGTCTGGCCTTCCTCCTTTCAACTCATTGCAGCAGCTGCCCTGGCCAGTGGCCTGCTCCCCCCACTGACCCCTGCCACAGGCCACGCACCACACTGTGAGGTGGAGGGTCCAGGCCACGGGCACAGGCACGTTGGGGGGCAGGGGCAGGAGCCTGCTGCACCAGGCCCGCCCAGCTCACTCTCCAGCCCTTGCCGCACTGACGGGTATGGGCAGCTGGTCGTGTGCGTGTTCACTTGCGAGATAAATACACATTTCCCGTGGGCACAAGCCAGGCTCTGGGACCAGTGGCGAGGGAGACCAAGTTCTGCCCCGTGTGCTTCCGTGTCCTGGGGCCAAGGAGGCCAAGGATCGGCAAACTGCTCGTAAAGGATCAAGATTATTGAGGACCTGGGGGTGGGCTTTGCAGCCAGCAGCACCCCGAGACCTGAGAGAAGAGGGTGCTGGCAGTGATGAGCTGCCCCTGACCTCAGGGGCAGCTCAGAGGCCCAGCTGGGGAAGCGGACCGGGAGGCTCAGATCAGCAGGTCCTGACGGCGACCCCCACAGACAGCTCTGCCCTCCTTGGTCCCACCTGTTCCCTCCTCCCTGCTCCATGGGAAGAAAACACCTGGTCTCAGACAAGCACAAACTACCATCGTCAGGAAAGTGCTGAGATACTGTTTTCAAACTTGAAGTTTGAAAAAAAAAATTACTCAAGTAACATGAGCTTGATAAAAATTTAGAAAAGACTTTTATGTTATTTTGAGTTCCACCAAAAGCAGACCCTGAGACAAAGATTTGAGTGAAAATATGTGTTTGGGAGGTGTTTCCAGGACATACAAATCAGGGTGGGAGGAAGGGAGGGAGGGAAGGAAGGCAGGACACCCGAGTGTGTTACCAGCCTGTCACCCCAGGCTCCTGGAACTGGATCCTGGGGTGCAGAGCCATCCCCGGGGGCCGTCCTGATTGAGGTCAGAGCCCAAGGAGGGGAGGGGACATCCACTGGAGCAGGGAGATTGATCACACATGGGATTGAGCAAATAAGGAAACAAATTACTGGAGACACTTCAGGTCTCTCTCTGTTAGAGATGGGAATTAAAACATGGAACGGTATGAGGATACCTGTAGCTGATGTAGTGAATGTACGGCTGATTCACTCTGTTGTAATGCAGAGACTAACACACCATTGTGAAGCAATTATACTCCAATAAAGATGTTTAAAAAAAAAAGAAACAAAAAATGGAAAGAGATAAATGCAGTGAGAGGCCCTTAGAGGAATGACACCCCAACAGCAGCAGGCACCCCGAGAACCTGTGTCTTGGCTTCTAAATGCCATCTTCCACTCAAAGGAAGCAGGGTCCTTTGGAGAAATGGCTAGTCGTAGGGCTTGGGCAGAGAGAGTACAGGACGAGGCCGGAACATCTTACTGTGTGGGGAAGTAGGAGAGCCCAGAGCATAACAGGGACACACTGAAAGCCGCGTAGCTGGCTCGAAGGGCCCCCAACGGCAAGTCGGAGACCATCATGATGGCCGTGGATCATAACCGTGAAGTAAAGTATTAGACCACAGGGCCATGCGTATTTAAATATTTATTAAAATAAAATGTATTCGTAACTGGAAAGTTTGATGAGAAATGGGCTATTTGCATGGTTTTACAGCTCTTCCCCACAAGGCTCCCGTCAACTGCGAAAGGAAGAACAGTGAGTTCCCAGGGGACCCTGTCAAGTACCACCCAAACCGAGCCATCCGTGGACACCAGCGGTCATCAGATCAGTCGTAACCCTGCACCACCTGACAGGGTGGGATGCTTGCTCACGGCTGTGACTCTCCTGCCAAAGAGGCATAACCTGCACCTGGCCGTGACGAAACCTCCGACACCCACACAGAGGGACTTTGTACAGAAAGATGGGCCTGGAACCTTCAAAGGTGTCAGGCTCATGACAGTCAGGGAAAGGCTGAGGAATATTCCAGACTGATGGAGACGAAAGATACGACGGCTCAGGGCAACATGTGGTCCCTGGCTGGATCTCGTTACTAGAAACAGTGTTATTGGAGGGACCAGAAAGCCTCGGATGTGGCCCGAGGCTCAGAGGGCAGCAGCCCTACCTGGGACTTGGTGCTGTGGGGTGTGATGGATAGAGCCCCATGTCAGCAATTCACTCTCCAATGGTTTGTGGGGCGTGAGGGGTGGTGTTCCTGTACCATTCTGGCAACTTCTACCTTCTCTCTAAGCTTGAGATTGTTAGAAACACAAAGTTTATCTTTAAGAATGTCATGGGGAGGAGGCATGGATTCTTTGTGCGGCCTCCTGAGACTGAGCTGCCAGCGGAGCGGGCTCCGGCCTGGGGCCGCTGAAAGCCCTGCCGCTGGGCAAGGCAGGCCAGGCCTGGGGGGTACAAGCAGAACCCCGTGAGTGTCTGCTGCAACTCCGGCCAAGATGGCGGAGGAGCTGGACCCCCTTCCTGGTCCAACACGGGCACAAGCCAGGGAATACAGGTCGCTCCTTAAATGTACAAATGTGAAAATTCAGAAGGGAGGGAGCTCCGCAGAGCTGGAGACAAGGCGGAAGGCAAGGCCCCGGGGTGAGCGGGGCGGAGACCATGCAGCCTACACGGGGCTTGGAGTTGGCCTCACGCCACTGAGGTCAGGGAGTTAAGGCCACGGTGGGAAGGAGTTGAGGCCACAGGCCATTTCTCAAACGGGAGCTGGAGCCAGGCTCCCGCCATGACCATCCAGGCTGAGAAGGGGCTGTCTGGTCCATGAAGGGGACGTAGAGACTCTGCCCAGCAGCCTGGAGGAGGAGCCCAGAAAGCAACCAGCCCAGAATAGGACAAGAGGGCAGGGGGTGACAGGGAAACGAGGATCTGGTGGAATATAGGATGTATCTGACTAGGTTCAAAACTGGAGAGCCTCCTGGATGAGGTAGGAGATATTAGCTGTAGGAACAAACTCAGCAGATGAAAAAGAAAGCAAAGCAAATATTAACTCCAGGAAAGACAAAGAGAAAACCTCAGCAGAGTTCACCACTTGGCCTAGCCGTGAACAGTGTTGACACGGTTATAATAGTGTAAACAACTCAGGTCATTTAGGAAGAGAAAAGAGAAAGTCAGGTGAGGGCAGAGGTGCTGGGCCATTGCTGCTCCGTCTCACAATGTCCAAAACCCGTAAACGAAGAAAGAAGCAGCAAGAGAGCACAATTTAGAAAAACGGAGAAAAATGAGACAAGAAACGGCTGAAAGAATTGGGAGAGGCTGAGGCCAGGCCACTGGACCCAGGGGCGGACGGAGATGGCTTAGTGACCACCAGACTCGTCCAAAGAGTCTTAACCCTTTGGATTCTTTTTGTTCCTTTCATCTATGTATCTTTCTTTGGTAAGAATTAAAGCGAACAAATCATAACTCTAAACTAAAAATAAGTAACAACAAAAAGACGCACTCACATTCTGCCCCCCCCAAATGCCACAGTTTGGGACATTAAAGAACACACTTTGAATAAGTCATCAGTTAAAGAAGGAATAAAATGGGAATCACAAAAAGTTTATTTTGCCGCACTGCACGGCATGTGGGATCTTAGTTCCCGGATCAGGGATCGAACCCGTGGCCCTGCAGTGGAAGTGCAGAGTCTTAACAGCTGGACTGCCAGGGAAGTCCCAAGAAGTTGTTGTTTTTTTTTTCCGGTACACGGGCCCCTCACTGCTGTGGCCTCTCCCGTTGCGGAGCACAGGCTCCGGACGCGCAGGCTCAGCGGCCATGGCTCACGGGCCCAGCCGCTCCGCGGCATGTGGGATCCTCCCGGACCGGGGCACGAACCCGCGTCCGCTGCATCGGCAGGCGGACTCTCAACCACTGCGCCACCAGGGAAGCCCCCAAAAAGTTTTAAACTGAATGATGACGGAGCGCCGTCAATCATCGGCACAGCCAGCGTGGTGCTCAGACATTTATGGTCTTCAGTTTCTACATCAGAGACAAGAAAGTGGTTTTTGCCAAGCGAGGGAACTACAAATATTTTTAATTTCTTCCTCGTGCTGACCTGCATTTGCTAGTTTTCCAAAGAATCTGCTTCAGTCTTGTTGACCTTCCCTGTTGTTTCCCCTGGACCATTCTGTCTGGGAGGGACCCCCTTCCCTCATGGAACCTTCTGTGGGGTCAGCCTCGTGGCCCATATAAGGACTACTCATCCAGGGGCCAAGGGTGTGTGTGTGCCTCTCCTGAGGTGGTTGGGGACCAAGGCCTGGGCCGGGTCACACGTGGCTCCTGCACCCAGCACTCAGCCCAGACCTGCCTCGTGGGGGTCAGCTGAGCTGGTGCTTGGGAAGCTGAGCAGAGGACGTGGCCATGGTGCGTGGGAGTCGCCACTGGCCATGAGGGTGGGCTGGCTGCCTCACCCAGGGCCCCCAAGTCCTGCCCATCTCCCACTGCGGGCAGCAGCCCCAAAGTCCTGCCCCTGTCCAGGAGCTGCCCTTGTCTTCCTGGAGAGAAGGGAAGAGTGGGCCCCTTTCCTGTGCCAACCAGAGCCACCCAGATGCCCACCCCATGGCCCCGAGGCACTGCCAGACCCCCGCCCGCCCCGACACAGCAGGCCCAGCCTCAGCCGCGGACTAAGCCCTGTGGGGCAACATTGAGGCCGCCTGGCCTCTGGGGGCCCGAGCAGGGCAGTGGGCAGTCCCAGGAGCCAGGCGGTTGCTCAGGCCCACGTCTAGGCCCTGACCCCAGGCCGGGGAGACAAGGCTGGCTCTGGAGCCCCTGCCCCTGCGGGGAGGTAGACCCCGCCCGGCCCTACTCAGTACAAGCCCTGGAGGCCCAGAAGCACCAGGAAGAAAGAGTAGGAATGAGGGAGGGACTCGTAGGCTGCCGCCACCACCAGCCACCACCACCCCCCCACACACCCCTCCCCCCGCCACGGGCTCCAAGCCCCTGCCTCTGGGGACACGTCCTCAGCCTGGAGGGCGTGCTGTGGCACCTGCCCTGCGACCCGCCCCCGCCTGCAGGACCCTGGCCCCGAAGCGTCCTGTGCTGCTCCGGACAGAACGTGCCCCTTGCTGGCCACAACCCGCCGATCATAGGGTGGCCTTGGGCCCCGGGACGAGGGGCGGGGCTGCCGAGCCGGGTGTGAGGGGGAGCTGGGCCCTGGGCCCCGGGATGAGGGGCAGGGCTGCCGAGCCGGGTGTGAGGGGGAGCTGGGCCCCTTCGGGGACCCCCTAACGTGCCCTTGCCCAGCAGACGCTGCTGAGAGGCGCCAGCTGGGCACAAGGGACAGGATGGGGGCGGAAAGGCAGGTCCTCGCCTGCAGGAAGGTCCCACCAGCACCTTCCAAAGACGTCCTCCAGGGGCCCAAGCTGCCGGTAATGACAGTAGGACCTCTTTGGGGCCCAGGGCCCATGAGACACACTCACGTGCACAGGTGGCTCTGAGGGCACGGGGTCACCATCCCGTGTCACGGCAGGGCACACCAAGGCCGGGGTGGCCCGGGACCTGCCCAGCGCGCCGTGCGGTAAGGATGTGGGAGCCTGGGTGAGACCCAGCCGCCCGCAGCAGGGTGTGGGCAGGTGGCTGTGATGAGCCGTCGGGGTGGGGGGCCGGGAACAGGTGAGGGCTCTGAGGGCCAGACCCCAGAGACCTCAGTGGAGAGGTGGAGCAACAAGGGAGCCTGCCTTTGGAACACGCCCACTCGACCTCCCAGCAGCCCGGTGACCCTGAGATCCAGAGGGACCCCCACGTGCTGCTCCGCCCCACCGGGGATGTTTGCCCCTACAGCACCAGGACAGGCCCCATCCCCCTGTCCTGGGCCCACGGCCTCCCCAAACACACTCTCTAGGAGCAGGGTGTGCCCCGCCCTGAGCCCCTGCCCAGGCCCTGGGGTCTGCCTCCTTTTGCCTGGGACCTGTCGCTTCCCCATCAGGGACCCCAGGCAGTGAGTGGTGGGCAGACTCTCAGTAAATCTTGGTGGACGGTCTGAGGGAGGTCTCTTGACACGAGGCACCTCACGCCAGGCCCAGCCACTGGCGCAGGGGCACGTATCCCCGGGCCGGGTGCCGTGGGAGCCGCTCCTATGGCTGAGGGGCACCACACATGGCCGCTGCAGCCGCCCTGAGCCCCTTCCCCTCTCTGGGCCTGAGGCTGCGTCTCCAGGAGACAGAGGATAGCTGGGCTGGCTCTGGGCTTTCGGCCTGTCGCACAGGAGGTCGGGGGTCGCTGCACACCCCAGAGGGGAGGGGGCACGAAGGGGCGGCGGCCCAGGCCTCTGGCAGGGAAGAAAGGATGGAGAGGCCGTCCTCAGAGCAGTGTCCGCCCCGGGTGAACGTCACGGGAAGGGGAGAGGGAAGGAGGACAGAGGGCAGCTGGTGCCCACCCCTCCAAGGCCCCCTACGCGGCTTCCCAGAGAGACTTGGGGGCTCAGGAGGAGTAGGGTGGGTCTCGGCCTACGGACCCCAGGCCCGTCCACGGCACCCGGGCCCTGCTCCCTCCCTGGCCCCTGCCGCCCCAGGAGACCCCAGGCCCAGCCTCTGCAGTCCCCTCCTGCTGCACAGGCCCTGGGCCCCTCTCTCCTCGTAAAACGTCGGAGCCGTGCTCCGTTCCAGAGCAGGCCCCTCCCGCCCTCCTGCCGTCACTCCTGGCAGGCGCTGCAGTGAGCTCACTCATTACATAAGGCATCCGAGCTATTTCTTGGGGGACTGAGCTCCCCCTACACGGGGCTCCATTCCCCCCTTCCCTCTCCAACCCTCAGCCATCACCAGCCAAGGGCATCTGGGCATGAGAGGCAAAACCCCCAGGCTCCCAGGGCGCCCCCCCGCCGACCCTGCGCGGGCAGGGGGCTCCCCCCACCCCGCAGAACAAGGGTGGGAGAGAAGAGAGGGCAGCTCCTTCCAGATTCCCTGGGAGGGCTGTGGGCAGAGACGCAGCCCCACCCCCAGCCTCAGGCGTGAGGGGGAGGAAGGAAGGGATTTCCCCAGGGCACGAGGGTTCTGCCATCACCAGTCACTGTCCCAGGGATGGGGATGGGCTTGCCTCCCTCTGGGTCTGGGGCACCTGGGTCATCCGTGGGCCCCGATCCCAGCAACATGTCCGCCAGGACTTGCGTCTCCAGAGGAGCTGCAGCATTTCCTTAGGTCAGGACAGAGGATGCCTGGCTAAGTGCCACTGGAGGCCCCAGCAGGACAGCCCTGTTTTCCAGAGGGGGGCACCGGCCCAGGAGCCCCTTGAGGCTGCAAGGGTCCTCCCAGGGGCAGAAGGGCCCGGGGACCTCAGACCTCCTGCCTCATTTCTGTGGCCGGGTACCACGCGGACGCAGTGGGCCCCCAGAGGACACAGCTGAAGGGGTGTCCAGACAGCGTGTGCTGGGCATTTCAGAGGGCGGAGCCGGCTCCTGGCCTGGAGAGGAGCAAGACAGGCCCCCTCGTTGCCTGGAAGGAAGCTCCGGGAGGGGCGGCCGTGGGGCCGGGCCCATCGCGAGCTTCTCCCACGGGATGCCCCTTTCCCGCTCCTCTGGGCCCGGCGGCCAAGCTTGGGGCCCTGAGCTGTCCGCCCCTCGAGGCCGCTCGGTGGCCCGCGCTCGGGCCCCGCCTCGGGGGAAAGTGGCCCCGGCGCCGCCTCCCGCCAGCCCCGCCCGGAGGAAGCGGACTCCAGACGCCCCCGCCGGGAGTCCGGCGTGCACCACGCCCTGCTTGGGGACAAAGCTCCCGGCGGGCGGGCAGAAGGGACCCTGGGGACCGCGGGCCGGCGGGTGGCGGCCAAGCCGGAAGCCCCGCGGCCCCTCCCCCGGCTCCCAGCCCCCGGCCTCTGTCCTCCTCGAGAAACGGAGAACGAACGAGACCGTGTTTTCCTTTCTTTTCAGAGACTCGCGTTCTTGGAACTTACACCCTCTTGGGTTTGCTATTTTTACCCACCCTGAGCCTTCCGGTCTCCATGGCGACGCCTCCAAACAGCAGATTCCAGGCGGCAATGACGTCACCTTTCCCTTTCCTGCCGCCCAGGCCTCCCGCCGCTGCCGCCACGCGGGGCCGCCCGGCTGAGCCCCCGTGGGCCCCGCCGCCTCCCCGTGCCCGCTGCCCGCTGGCCAGGCCCTTCCCCGGGCCCCTCCGCCCCGGGCTCCCTGCCACGCCGCTGCCCTGTGGGAGCTGCCTCGGCCCCGGTGGCCCCTGTGTGGCCCCTGTGGTGACCGTGCTGGGGCCGTGCCGGCAGCAGGAGCGCTGGAGGCCCTGTGGCCTGGTCTCTTAAGTGCCAGCTGCCCGTGGGTGCTGGTCCCCTGGGTGAGGCTGTCACACTGCCCGGCCCCGGGGCTACTGCCCTCCCGGCTGTGTGGCCCACGGGCCTCAGGCTCCACACCTTGGTCCTGGTCTGGCTGCAGGACTGGGGGGCCTTGGTCCCTCCTCCTGGGCTGAGGTGTCCTGCAGTTGGTCACCAGGCTGTGTCTCTATCTGGGCTACACTTTACCCAGCTGTCCCTTCAGTGCCCAGCCTGAGGGCTGCCCTCAGCCCAGACCGAGGGTAGGGACACTCAGGACTGCAGGTCCACACCGCTCCTGGGCACTTGCTCGGTCGTGGACCCAGAGGCTTGCCGAAACGGCTGAGAAGTCTTGGCCGGGCCTCGCAGGATGGGCAAGTTCGGCGTGGAGAGCCCCGCGTCCCTGCCACGGTCAGAAGAAGGAGTTCTTCCTCCGGCGGAGGAGTTCCAAAGAGCCAGGCCCCCCAGCCCCTGGGCCTGCAGAGGCTACCTTGCCTGGTGGGATGCCAGGGTCCCCTCCCCTAAGCAGGGCCTCTGCCTCCCCATTGCCCCACAGGGCCTGGGACGGATGGTATGAACCCCAGCCCCAGCCAGAAAGCAGACACTGGGTCTGGGGCCGAGGAGAAGGGGAGCAGGCAGGGCTGCGGGGGCGTCGTGGGGGGTCAGAGCCACTGGCACGGGCCAGGCCGAGAGTTGGGGCCACACTCTGCGCCGCCAGCACCCAGAAGAGCAAAGAAGACACTTCGATAGCTCATTAGCTGCCATCCCTGCTCCCAGAAACAACATCGCAGGAAGGTGGTTTCAAGGCTCACATTCCTGCCCTCCTGGCTGCATTTCAGGTACGAAGTCCCAACTCGCCTCTGTCTGACACAGGCAGGCACACTCACAGGTCTGGACAGGAGGCAGGCCGGTGGGCGGCCCCGTCTCCAGAGCCCCACACAGACATGTTCACGAAAAGTTGTCCAGAGCACTTTCCTGGGGCCCACAGGTGGGCCTTTCCACTGCTCCCCCAGGAGTCTCTCCACCCTGAGGCTGTGTCCTCAGGCCTGGAGGAGGCCCTGAGAGAGAGGGCCCAGGCTGGAGCAGACCCGGGCCCTGAGCGGAGGTGGCTCGGGCAGGGATGCACATGTGGCGTGTCCAGTTAAGCACCTACCCCAACAAGCTCCGTCTGGACCAGAGACACAGGGTCTGGGAGCTGTGGGACAGTGAGGGGCAGGGGGCAGGCTTCACACTGAGGGGCGTGAAGGTGAAGGATGGAAGACCTGTGGCCCCAGAACAGGTCAGGTGGCCGCCCCGCCGTTACCGCAGGTACCGCGCGGGACTCTGTGTGCCTCTGTCCTTCCACCCTTCTCCCTTGGATTTTTTTTTTAATATTTTATTTTATTTTAATTTTTTTTGGCCGCGCTGCATGGTTTCTGGGATCTCAGATCCCAGATCAGGGATTGAACCCGGGCCACAGCGGTGAGAGCCGCAATCCTAACCACGAGGCCACCAGGGAACTCCTCCCTCGGGGCTTTTATGTAAGGCTCAGACTCCTGGGACAGCCACTGCCCCGCCCTTGCCTTTGCACCCTTTGGACCCCCGCACAGGGGGCCCTGGTCTGAGCTCTGGTCAGCCAGACGCATCCTGCCCAGGCTAGGACCCAAGTGCAGGCCGGGGGCTCAGGCCCTGAGGGGCAGTGAGTGCTTATGGGTGAGATCCCATGCCAGGCGTGACTGTGAAATTGATTTCTTCCACCAGGTTTATCAAGGGCCAAACTGTGACAAGCAGAAAAGAATTCCTGTTCTCAAGTGCTTACAGTTTCATGGGAGACAATGAAAAATTAAATTTCCATATGTTCTGTTAGTTGGGAGTATATGCTCTTAAGAATAGACCAGGGTGTGGTCCAGTGGGTAAGGCTTTGTGCTCCCAATGCAGGGGGGCCAGGTTTGATTCCTGGTCGGGGAACAAGATTCCGCATGCACGCCGCAACTAAGAGTCCATGTGCCGCAACTAAGAGTCCGTGTGCCGCAACTAAGAGCCCGTGTGCCGCAACTAAGAGTCCGTGTGCCGCAACTAAGAGTCCGTGTGCTGCAACTAGGAGTCCGCATGCCACAACTAAAGAGATCACGTGTGCCGCAACTAAGACCTGGCGCAGCAATAAATAAATAAATAAATAAAGACTAGGGTGGGGGGGTGGGATACCAAGCAGAGGGGCGTGCGCAGTAGGTGCAAAGGCCCTAAGGCGAGGGCACGCTTGGGTCCCACTGGGGTCCACGCAGAGGGGTGGAGAAGGTGGTGAGAGGAGTGTGGGCAAACCCAGCTTTGCTGCCCCCGGGGGATGGGGGTTTGGGGAACCCTGCTCTGAGCCGGCCTGGGAGGCCCCCAGAGCCACAGCCCCTCGCTGGCAGGTGGGGTGGAGCAGCTGCCGGGTGAGCAGAGGAGGAAGGGACGTCCTGTACCCAGCACCCCTGTGCCTCCACTTCGCTGCTGGGAAAACTGAGAGCGAGAGAAGGGGAATCGATTCGAAAGACACAGGCTACTTCTCAGAACATTTGTTCCCAGTCCCGCCCCCAGCCTGGCACAGGGCAGGAGCCACCGGCCAATGGGAGGGCCCTTGCCAGGCCCAGGCCAAGCCCCTCTCAGCCCCTGGGCGGCCCCTCCCCACCCCGCCCAGGGCCCCGCTGCCCGCTGTTCTGGGCACAGCGCAGGGGTTAAGGAACAGCCCACTTCAAAGGGTGGGGCTCCCGGCTGCCACCCCAGCCCCACCCCCAGTCCCACAGCCGCCGCAGGCCTGGCATTGGCCTCCGCCCAGCACCTTCTCCAGACCGGTCCACCTCCAGGCCAGCGCTGCCCAGCGGGCTCTCATCTCCGTGAGTAATATTTAACTTGGAAGGGCCAGCGGACAACTGCAGGGGAGAAGTTCACAACAAGTTTGGATTTCGATCCGCTTGCCAGGAAGGAGAGGGGGAGGGAGGGAGGGCAAAGTTGAGAGGAAGAAAGGAGGGCAGGAGGCGGGCCTGAGAGATCAGCACCCCAGGGAAGCTCGAAGGACGGGGCCCAGCACCGCCCAGCACAGCCAGCAGCCCCTCCAGCCTCGGCCTCCTGGCAGGAAACACCCTGGTCAGGAGGAGCCTCAGGATTCAGCTCTGGGGCAGAGAACACAAGACGTGTGTGCACACACACACGGAGACAGACACACACACAGAGACACAGACACAGACAGACACAGATATATAGACACACACAGAGACAGATACACACACACGGAGACAGACACACACACACGGAGACCCAGACACACACAGACACACACACAGACACACACAGAGACACACACACAGACACACAGAGACCCAGAGACAGACACACACACACAGAGACAGACACACAGACACACACAGACACACACACAGAGACACACACAGAGACACACAGAGACAGACACACAGACACACACAGACACAGAGACACAGACACACACAGAGACAGATACACACGGAGACAGACATACACACACAGAGACAGACACACACACAGAGACACAGACACAGACAGACACAGATATATAGACACACACAGACACAGAGATCCATACACACACAGACACACACAGAGACAGATACACACACACGGAGACAGACACACACACACGGAGACCCAGACACACACAGACACACACAGAGACACACACAGAGACACACACACAGACACACAGAGACCCAGAGACAGACACACACACACAGAGACAGACACACAGACACACACAGACACACACACAGAGACACACACAGAGACACACAGAGACAGACACACAGACACACACAGACACAGAGACCCAGACACACACAGACACACACAGAGACACACACACACAGACACACACAGACACAGAGACCCAGACACACACAGACACACACAGAGACACAGACACACACACACGGAGACAGACAGACACACACACACATAGACACACACAGAGACAGACACACACAGAGACAGACACACAGACACACACACAGACACGCACAGACACAGACACACAGACACACACAGACGCACACAGAGACAGACACACACACACAGACACACACAGACACAGAGACAGACACACACAGAGACAGACACACAGACACACACAGACACAGAGCTCGAGGTTGTGAGCAGAAAGGCCTGCCTCCATCTCTGAGTCTTCAGCACAAGAATGGAAAAGCCCTCGGGGCAGGAGCAAGCCGGGGCAGAGAGCAGGCAGGCCAGGGCCCTCCCAGAGGTCTGTGCCCGCAGGCTTGCCCACCCAGCGCCTAGCTGGGAAGGGCCCCAGCCAGTGTGCCCTCCTCCATGGGAAGTGCGGCCACTTCCGGGCAGCGGCCGCCCCAGGGTATTCAGGAACATGGAGCCTCTGCTGGCTGCCAGCCTCTCCCAGCTCCAGGTGTCCCCAGCCCACACCTAAGAAGGCTGAGCGGACCTTGGGAGGGCCCCGCTCCAGAGGCCCAAGGGGAGAGGCCCCGGCTCCCCCTGCCTTGGGGACAGGTCACCCCGGGTCTCCATGCCACGTGGGGCCCACCCTCCTCTACTGGGACCCGGCCCTGCCAGCAGCCCCTGAGCCTGGGGATCGGCTCCACGGTGCCAGGTGAGAAGCTGCACCCACCCTTCACCGACTCGCCTCTATTCTGGAATGTAGCAAATCTAAGTTGTTAAATGATTTATTTTCCGCAAGCATGCATTTTCCCAGGGAAAAGTGCACCCCTCTCCGACCTTGTAGTTTGTCCTGATTTGCTCTCAGGCAAAAACGTCTGCCCTTGGGGGGTGGGGCCCTGTATCACCCACCCTAGAGGACGGGCCACCGAAGCTGGCTGGGTGGGCACCCTGGCACCAGGTGGAGTGGGGCGCCTCGCCCGGGGGAGGGGACCCTCACCGAGTCACACCATCTGGTGGAAGAGCTCAGAGCGAAGCTTTCCCACTTCTGGTAACTGCCCTCTGCTCCGCGGCTCTCCTTTCACTAGTGAAACTGTTTCATTTTGGACTTCCTCTTGGGAATCAGAGTCCCAGCCCTGACAGCAGCCGGGACAGCAGCGTCTCTGTCAGAGCTTTAGGATTCATGGCCCGTCTTGCAGGCTTGGCAAGGAGCCTGGACAGAGTAAGGAGCTTCCCTCCAGTGCGTGTGTTTGCTTGTGACATGCAGGGCTGCAGGGGGACCCGGGTCTCTGCGACAGGAGATCTCCCACGCCAATTCTTTCTCCCTGCTTTGCTTCTCTGGAGGAAAATCAACTATCACCCATCTTCCGCAGACAGGCCAGTGAGTGAATCCACAGGGGCCCCTGTTCCTGGCCCACGCCAGACGGTGCCTGTGATGAAAGCATCTGGACCGGGGGGTGCCCTACCCCCACCGGGAGCCATGGCTACGGACCACGTGGGAGCCACGCAGATGCTGTGGCCTGAATGCTTGTGGCCCCCAAATTTGTATGTTGAGGCCTAACCCCAATTAGGGAGGTGGGGCCTTTGGGAGGTGATTGGGTCACCAGGGTGCAGCCCTGGTGAATGGGATCAGTGCCCTCATAAAAGGGACGGCACAGAGCTGTGTCCCACCGTGTGAGGACACAGAACCTGGATGTGGGCCCTCACTAGAACCCAACCATGCTGCCACCCTGATCTCAGACTTCCAGCCTCCAGAGCTGTGAGAGAGAAATTTCTGCTGTTTATAGCCACCATCTATGGTGTTGATGTTTTCTCACAGCAGACCCCAAACGGACTAAGACACCGGGCCTGCCAGAGGCATCAGCTCTCAGACCAGCTCTCAGACCAGGGTAACTGAGGCCCATGGAGGGTGTTTCCAGGGCTCGGGGCCCAGGTCGGCCCACAGGTGAGGTGCAGAAGGCCGGGCCCAGGGTGGGAGGGCAGCAGACCTCCGGGGGGTCTTGCTTCTCGGCATCCTCCGGCACCCTGATGTGGTATGTGAGGGGCGGTCAGGAGCACTTCCTTGGAGCCCGCGGCCTCGACGTGGCAGATAGGGCCCAGAGCATGACCCCGGGCTCCAGTGGGCACGTGGCAGGAGCTTCCTGTGCTCCCAGGCCCCTCCCCCCACACACGGTCACACGGCCACACGTGGCCCCCCCCCCCCCCGAGCTCCTGGAACGTGGCCGACAGGAGCCGTACTCTGCGTGCAAAGGCCCAGCCTGAAGAGAAGAATGTGCGGAAACGTGCTAATAACTGACATACGATTCCACGGTGAAACGTAATATGTCAGATATGCTGGGTTGAAATGAAATATATTTTCATGATTAACTGCACCTGCGTCTGTCACCTCTTCAGAGGTGGCTACTGTACATTCTCAACGACGCGAGCGTAGGGGCGGGCAGGCAGACAGACAAAGGCTGGGAGGGCGAGGGCAGGTCGGAGGAGGGTGTGGCGGGGACAACCGACCGTAGACCCGGGGCAGCATTGGAAGGTTCTCTCCCTGGAGGTCGGCTCCCAGGACCCCGTGCTGCAGGGCGTCCTCGGGCAGCTTTGCGAAGGCCCATCGCCCACAGTTGCCTGAAGCCCTGAGCGGCCCCGGGTCTCGGCAGCGTCTCCCTGCCCAGCTGGCCAGCCGCTCTCATCGCGTGGGGAAGAGAGGCTGCTATTCGGGGCGACCGGCCACCCCGGGGCACCCAGCAGCGGATGGGTCCCTCAAAGGAGGCTGTGGTCCAGGAGACTTGGGGCAGTACTTACCAATCGAGGGGCAGGCCGGGCGCCCAGGCCTGGGGACGCCAGAGGGACACTGGCCACACTCACCAGCCGCAGGACAGCAGACCCCGGGCAGCTGGGGTCGCTGGGCGTGGGTGCAGAGTCGGGGGCATATTCCTCTCCCTGAGGGTCTCGGGGGCCCCTCCCCAGCCCAGGAGCAGCCCGTGGGGCACGTGGGCACCCAGGAGGGGAGCTGGCTCCACCGTCTGCCTAGGCCGGGCCTGGGTCTCCCAGGCCAGAGAAGCTGCCCCTTGTCCCTGCCCCAGGGCTTGGAGCTCCAGCACCACCTTCACCCCCTGACCCCAACTCCCCCTTCAAGGCCACTCAGTGCCACTAAATCGGGAAGTCCACCAGCCGGGCAGCAGCACAGGAGACCTGGGTTCAAGTCCCTGCTCGGAGCTCACTGTCACGCAGCCGATGACAGGGGCTGGACGGCCCATCTGTCCTCCGATGCGGGGCTGGTGCCCGGAAGTGAGCCCCGCATGGGCCAGACACGGGGGAAGCAGCTCAGGGAGCCCATCCTGGCAGCTCCACCACGCAGGCGCTGACGCAGCCTCTGCATGAATCGTCAGGAACCTGCCCCACCTCGGCCTCAGAGCTGCCCACCCCCCCCCCACCCCCCCAACCTCGGCCTCAGAGCCGCCCCCCCCCCCACCCCGCTCCTGGACGGGTGACAGTCAACGCAGGGCTGAGCTGGGAGGAGGATGGCGTGGGCTCGCCTGGCCCCAGAGAGGGAGACCCCTGTGCACGGGGGTTGCCGGGAAGGCCAGCTCAGCCGTGCCTGGCCTGGGTGGGGTGACCGGCAATGTGGTCAGGGGGGCTTGGCCACGGAGGGGTCCCAGGCACTCCCGAGGGGGAGGGAGGAAGCAGCGGGGGAGGAGCCGGGCTGCGCCCCTTCTCCAGGGCCTGCTGAGCCGCTCCCAGGCCCTGGATGCCCGACTGGGGCTCAGTCGTGTCAGGGCCCGGTGCCGCTGTCTGGGCAGGTGGGCGGCAGCAGCCTGGGAGGTGCCCACTGCCTGAGAATGACCCCAAACAGGTCCCGTGTCCCTGACTCCTGGTCCCCTTCCCGCCCCCCCTCACCTGGGGGGGTCCCTAAATTCCTGCACTCTCCCCCTCCCCCACCCCTCCCCCCACCTTCTCCTTCTGAGCGGCCAGATGGGCCAGAAGCCGCCTCCGGAGCTGTGAGCGGCCAGCTCTCTCCCTGGGCTGTTGCCCCAGCCAGGGCCCTCCCACCCTCCTGCCAGCATCCCAGCCCGGGGCCTGCGGAGTGGCCCAGGGGGTGAGGCCCAAGGAGGGGAGATGGAGGCGGCAGGAGTGGAGGCAGGTTAGCCTCAGTGGCCCCAGGGGCTGAGGCAGCAGCCTGGGTGGATACCGACCGGCCACCAGCCGGCTTCCAGCCACGTCCTGCTGGGCCCCAGCTTGCCTTTAGCCCGCCCCGTGTGGACACAGAGGCTCGGTCAGGGCTCCGCAGACGGGTGTTTGACCTCCCTGCAAGAACGGGTAGGGGTCTGTTGGGGCAGGGGTGGTGGGCGCAGGCAGGAAGCTGGGCTACAGGTGGGAGTAAGGCCAGTTCAGAGAAGTGATTCCACGGGGCCACAGGCCCCACTGGCCGGACAGTCCCCTGCAGGCCTCAAAGGGGACACTCAGGACCCGGGGCTGCCCTCTGGCCTGGGGGGTTGCCAGGCCCCTGAGGGCCCTGCGACACCCAAGGCAGAAGCAGCTCAGCACCCAGGGCAACGGGAGTGGGTGGGGCCTGGGGGGGGCGTCCCTGCTGCTCCTGCCTCTTGGATGGTGAAGCCCAGGGGTCTCACGTCAGAGAGGTGGCCCGGCCCCCTCCTGCCCCCCTGGGCCAGACAACAGACAGCTGTGCCCTGAGCAGCTGCTGCCCCAAACGTGGCAGTGGAAAGAAGACACAGGCCCTCTGCCAGGGGCTGGCGTGCCTCGAGCTGCCTCAGGCTGACGCCCCGTGACCTGGGGTTGCTGCTGGGACCTCTGGTGGCCATAGTCCTGGATCCCAGTAAGACTCAGGTAAAATAACTCCAGGGGCAAGGCCCCTGGGGGCGGGGGTGGGAGGGAGGAAGCAGCTTCCTGCCTGCGCCCACCCTGCCCCAACAGACCCCTACTCGTTCTTGCAGGGAGGTCAGACACCTGTCTGCTGAGCCCTGACCGAGCCTCTGTGTCCACACGGGGAGGAGCTAAAGCCTTTGTGCCCTTGTGAAGAGAGGAGGGGGCTGAAGGGGGAGGGAAAAGAGGAGGATAACAGGCGGGCCGGGGCGGGGGGCGGGGGGAGCAGGGGGAGGACCCAGCTGAGGCCCAGCAACACCTCTGATGGGGATGCTCACCCCATGAGCCACACCGGGACACCCAGGCCAGCCTGAGGACAGCCCCTGCCTGAGGAGGTCTCCAGGGAGGCGGTCAGAGCTTTCTGCATCAGGCTTCCCTCACAGCAGGTGGTCAGAAATGGCTCACACAGAAATGGGGGTGACGCGGTGGGGGCCTAGAAGGCCAGGCTCTGGCCAGCAGATCTGCCGTAAGCAGGCAAGAGACCACTGGAGCGAGGAGCTGGCCCGAGTGGGACAACAAGCGGCACTGGCCCACCCTCTCCACCCAGAGGGGGAGGGGAGGGGAGGGGGGAGGGAGGAAGGGAGGAGGAGGAGGGGAGGGAGGGGAGGGGAGGGGAAGGGAGAGGGGAAGGGAGAGGGAGGAGAGGGGAGGGGAGGGAGGGGAGGAGGGGAGGGAGGAAGGGAGGAGGGGGAGGGGAGGGAGGAAGGGAGGAGGGGGAGGGGAGGGGAGGGGAGGAGGAGGAGAAGGGAGGGGGAGGGGGAGGGGAGGGGAGGGGAGGGGGAGGGAGGGGGAGGGGAGGGGAGGGGAGGGGGAGGGGAGGGGAGGGGGAGGGGGAGGGGAGGGGAGGGGCAGTCTTCCAGCTGCACGTGGTGCCGACAGCTTGGAGAGGCCCGAGTCTCTGTGTCAGTGTCCTGTGGCTACTGCACAAATGACCCACCTGGGGCTTCAAACAACGGGATCCACTCTCTCACAGTCTGGAGGCCAGGACTCCACACTCAAGGTGTCGTAGGACCCCGTGCCCTCTGGAGGTGCCGGGGAGACTCCTTCCTGCCTCTTCTGGCCTCCTGGGGTTCCAGGTGCTCCAGGGCTCGTGGCCACATCCCTCCAATCGCTGCCTCTGCAGTCACGTGGCTTGTCCTGTGCGGCTGTGTCCAAACACCCCTCTTCTTGTGAGGACACCGGTGATGCTGGATTCAGGGCCCACCCTGACCTAGTACGGCATCATCTTAACTTGATTCTAGCTGCAAAGACCCTATTTCCAAACAACGTCACACTCACAGGTTCCCTGGGGACACTGTTCAGCCACCCAGTACCCTCAAAGCTTGGTCCCTGCTGGACTTCCGTTCCCCACAGGAGAGCTGACGTGGC
The DNA here is from genome assembly GCF_039906515.1 of Pseudorca crassidens. Classification (NCBI taxonomy): domain Eukaryota; kingdom Metazoa; phylum Chordata; class Mammalia; order Artiodactyla; family Delphinidae; genus Pseudorca; species Pseudorca crassidens. The sequence continues at coordinate 1,071,830 of NC_090297.1, read as the reverse complement.
GCCCTCTCGCCGGCCCCACTCATCCTCGGATTCCGGCACCCCCGAGGCTCCGGGGACACCGTGGGGGCAGAGTGCAGGCTCGCCTACCCAGGAAGGCACACAGTACCCTAGCCCTACAAGTCCCACTGAGGGGGCGGGGACGGCAGGGAAACCCAGGCAGGCGACAGGGTCAGGGAGAGTCCAGAGGGCTTCTCTGCGGAGGGGGCCCCAGAGGAGAGCCCAAGGGTTGGCAGGAGTGGAGACATGGGGACAGGCAGAGCCGGTGTTGCTGCACGCAGGGCAGCAGCAGAGGAGGGGGGTGGGTCGGGAACAGTGGGGACCTTGAGGGAGTGACAAGTTTTGCTATGCATGCTGGGAGAAGGTGGCTGTCCAGGGAGAGGTGGTGGCCAGGATGGGTGCTCGGCCGCAGGCTGCTGTCTCTGCCACGCCGGGTCACCCCGGCTCTGTTCTCGGTGGAAGGGTCCCCGGCTGCCCCGTGACTTTCAGGCTCTTAAAGTGGAGGCTGGAGGCCGAGCTGGCCCTTGGCTTTAGCCTGCTGACCGTGGCAGGTCCCAACCATGGACGCCCACCCCTCTGCAGCCGTGACGAGGGTCCCTGAGGAGGCCAAGGGTGCCCTAACTCCCACACCGGTGAGTGGGCCCTGCGCGCGCTCTGCTGCCCGACGGATCCTGCGATGTTTCCCGGGCAGCTGTTTCAATCCCGCCCGTCTGTCCGGCGCGTTGCGTGCCCACGAATGCACTGCCCGGCTCCAGGCAGCCTTGCCCTCTTGGCACCCACAGGCCAGCAGGTGTGGCCGCGTCAGAAGGCCGGGCTTCAGGGAGGGGGCGGCCCAGCCCTTGAGGCCATCCTGGCTGGCGTGGGCACCGACAGGGCACCCACACGGAGCACGTGCCCCCGGCGCCCTGTTCCACTTGGAAATTGGAGGCTGCGGTGTTCTCTGGGGCTGATCGTGCCCGCCGGCCTCAGGCCCTGCCCTGCCCGCCTGTGCCGTCTTGGCTGCCCCGATGGCAGAGCTGGTCCCAAAGGAGGGTGTGGGGAAGCCAAGTGGGGCTCAGACCTCGCCAGCCGGCCCTGGGCCGGGGTCCAGCTGACAGGTCTCGCCCGGCCGGCCCACCGTGGAGTAGAGGCATCAGCGCCAGTCAGTCAGCGGCAAACTCCGCTCCGTTGGGGGGGAGGACAGAGCACAGTCACCCTGGCTCTAAGGACACCAGGAGCCCAGAGGTATCGGAAGGTGCTGGGGAGGGCTGGGCCCCCGACCAGCTGGGCACAGATGTTACCCTGATTCTGGGAGGGGAGGGCGTACCTGGCGCGCCATCGTGGACAAAGCCAGAGAGCGTGGGGGGAGGTGGCCTCACAGCTGGTGGGGCCGCCACCCCTGCCCACTGGCGCCCTTTCTGCTTCGCTGGAGGGCTGCCTCCTCCAGAACGTGAAATATTCTCTGTAAACATAAACTTGGCTTGTAAAAATCTTGTCCCGCGGTGCCAGCCTCCGTCCCGATCAGAAATGCTTCTCCAGCCAAGCCCGCGGCCTGTCACTGCAGCAGGTGGCTCAGAAAACGGGAGTCTTTTAATCACGTTCAACTTTTAAACTTCCTCCAGCCCCCCCTCCCCCCCCCCCCGCCACCGCGTCTTGCTGATAACGCCAGGACAGCTGGGACAAGGTGGGTCCCCGTCCACCTCCAGAAGGTCCTCGTGCGGGCTGGGCAGGCGGCGGGCAGCTGTCGGGAAAGCGGCAGCCAAGGGGACGGGGCTCCTGCCGGGTGCCGGCACCTGCCGCGAGCAGGCATACGGGTCACCCCGGCTCTGTTCTCGGTGGAAGTGTCCCCGGCTGTAGGTCTCAGTGGCGATGGGGGAGTTAATCCCCAGCAGCCGGATGAAACCAGAGAGGAGAAGCCCCCAGGAGACAGCTTTGACATGTCGCTCTGGCTCTGCCATCCCCAGAGCATGGATCCCGAGGGCCTCTGTTCTGCCTGGCCTGGGGTCTAGATCCCATGCACCCCCCAGCAGCCCAGGGTAAATGAGGCCCTTTGGCGTGGTTAAGGCCAAAGGAGCATGAGTGCCCCCCACCCGCTGTGCTGAAGGCCAGAGCCAGGCTCAGCCAGGCCCTGACAGCCACCGGGGCCTGCACCTCCTCGGGGCACCTGAGACCCTCCCTGCTCCTGCCTCAAGCTGTCTGTCTTGGGCTGGGGCGTCGGCTGTGTGAGGTCTGTACAGGCAGAGGCCAGGACGCTGAAGACCCCAGGGCTCAGTTCCCAGAGCCCTGCGGGGGAGGAGCAGCTGCTCACACAGATGTCCCCATGCGGCTTCCCAGAACGGCCCGACAGTGGGGCACGCGCCGGCCGTCGAGGCCTGCTGGGGCCCCGTCTGCCTGCGTTCCTCCTGGAAGTCCCCACGGCTGGCGCTCAGAGGCGCGGTGACAGTTCCAGGAGAGGCTCTGAAGCAGCGGAAGCTGAAGCCAGAGCCAGTGGTGCCGTGTCTGGGAACCCCACCACCACCCGGCTCGTCCTGCACACCTCAGTCCCATCCTGGGGCCCCCAGGGCACAAACTCTGCACCGACAGGAGTGGCCGAGGGTGCCTGGGCGTCTGCTGCCACCACGTGGCGGATTGCAAGGTCACTGGACGAGAATGCCTGGCGCCCGGGGTGTCACAGAAGCCCCCTCAAAGGCCCTCCACCTCCAGGCCCCCGCCCCTGGCCCAGGACTCGGGCGCTGCACTTGGTCGTCTCACATTGCTTTTTATTTATTTACTTATTTGGCTGCACCAGGTCTTAGTTGCGGCACACGAGCTCTAGGTCCCTGACCAGGGATCGAACCCAGGCCCCACCCCACCCCCACCCCCACCCCGCATTGGGAGCGCGGAGTCTTAACCGTTGGACCACCAGGGAAGTCCCTCTATTTCTTAATTAAGGGAACTAAGCTCCTTCCTTTTGTAAGGAAACGGGGAAGGATCGCCCGGGTCGTCAGAGCTGGACGCCCAGGCTCAGGGCTGCCGATGCAAAGGGAGGTGGCAGAGCTAGATCAGGCCTGGAAGCGGCGGGTGGGGACGCCAGGACCCCCAGCTGTCTTCCCGCGCAGTTCCTCCTCCTAGAAGCCGCTGCAGACCCCAGGCCTGAGGGGTGAGGGCGGCATCCCCCGGCTCAGCTGGAAAATGACTCCCTCAGGGCAAGGCAGCCTCCCGACCTCAGTGCCGCCTCCGCGGTGGACGGAGGAACCCTGGCCTCCGCCTCCCCAAAGGTTGGGGTCAGGATACCACCCTCCGATAGTGCCACAAAGGGGAGGTCACCTCATGGCCTGCGGAGCAGGTCGTGGGGTCCCCAGGGTCGGGTCAAGCGCCCACGTGGGGGTGGGAGTTGGGGTCCACAGCTCACGTCTGGCCGTGCGGGGATTGACTAGGGGGTCCTGGGTTGGGTTCCGCCCTGGCGAGCCGGGAGTGCCCGGGGCGGGGTCTGTGCCGGGGGCGGGGTCTGTGCTGGGGGCGGGGTCCGGCGCGCGGGCCGTTCATTTCCGCCGGACGCGCTGGCTCCGGGCGGATGGAGGCGGCGAAGAGGTCGAGACTGAGACTGAGCCGCCGGAGGCCACCCTCGGGGGTCCGGTGAGGCCGGGGCTGGGGGCAGCAGGGAGAATGGGGAGGCTAGTGTCCCCGGCCGAGCAGTGGCCGGGTGTCACGTCCCCACGTGCTTCCCCGAGCCCGCCTCGGACCTGCCCCGCCCCCCCAGCTCTTCCCACCCGACCCCCACCCGCGGAATTCTCACCTCCCCACGCCGAGCTGCACACCTGTCCCCCCCGCTGAGTCCTTTCTCCTGTGCCCTCCCCGCCGGCTGAGTTCTCACCGCCCCGTCGCCCCAGGTCCCCGAGCAAGCCCCCCGGTTCCCCTCCGGACGGCGGCGAGTGTGCGCGGCCGTGGGCTGAGCTGCTGCGCGCCGCATGTGCGGAGCTGAACGTGGACGGCGAGCCGCCGCCGCTGCCCGCGTTCCCCGGCCAGGTGCGTGTGCAGTGGTCCCCGCGTGGCCCCGGGTCTCGGGCTGGGGCGGGGCGGGCGCGGTCCGACGACCCCGTCTTGTAGGAGCCCAGGCGCAGCCCTGAGCGCGCGCCCCCGGAAAGCTTCATCGTGGGAACCGAGACCTTCTCCTGGACGCCCTTCCCGCCGGCCCCGCGGCGAGGCGGGGACCCAAGCGACTGCGACCGGGTGCTCCGCGAGGCCCTGGGGCGCACGGGGTCCTCCGCCTGGTCCCCCCAACGACACCCCGCGCCCGAGCCCCGCGGGACCTCCAGCGCTGAGGAGCAGCCGTCCGTAGAGGGGTTGCCGACACTGCAGAGCTGCCCCATGTGCCAGGCCGTCTTCGCCCCCAGGTGAGTGGCCCCCCTGGGCCTTCCCTCCCCTCTGCTGCCACCCGGTGGCTCTTTCTCTGGAAACCACAGGCAGTTTCAGAAAGCTAGGGTAACTGAGCGCGACTTTGGCATTCTAAAGTGATATTTCACGCAGAAAAAGTGGGCAAAGCACAGAGACGGTGCTGATGAGCCAGAGGGCACAGGGGTGCAGGTCTGGGGGTCTACTTCCTGGTCCACCGGCCTGGGGCCCTGGTGACAGGCTGCAGCCTCCTGGACAGGGCCTCTGAGACTCTGCAGCATGAGGGCAGGGAGGCTCTGGCTCCAACCGGGTCCACCCTGACATCCGGGAACCGGGAAGTGACTGGCATTCCCGGGTGGACTGCCTCCAGAGCCAGTCCAGGCTGTGGGTCACTGAGCAGTTTTCTGTTACAGCCCCTCGGACACCTTCCCCCGTGGGTGGATTGTCAGTTTTAAAAACAAGATTTCATTTCTGTGTCTAGAGATACTTATCTCTTTTTAAAAGTCTAATGTATACTTTTATACCTTTTTAAAAGTAAGGGTGGTGGAATTGGACTTTGCTAAGAAGTCCCAACTGCCCAGCTTGTGGGCCACATGTCACAAAGCCGAGGACACAGGTGTGTGTGGGGGGTCATGGGGGTCAGGACGGCGGGAAGGAGTTTGGTCGGATGAAGGGGGTGGACGGCCGGTTTCGGTAGCTGGACGTGCTCTGCGTGTCCCGTGGCCTGGAGAGTGGGTTCAGTTACGTGCCTTGTCTTTGGTTTTCCAGAAGTAAAACCAGCCCTGGGGGGTGAAGGGAGTGGCTTATAGAACTAGCAGCTGATGACAGACAAAAGTCATCAAACCAGTGATCAAAACGTGTGGCACAAAACTGCACAGGTCTGCAGTCAAACATCCAGGCTCCTCCAGTGGCGACACTTCACTGGAGCCAAGCTTTTGGGGGCCTGGACGGCTTGGGGTGGGGAGAGTGAGGGCGAGGGGTGAGGAGGTGGCTGTCCCCGGGGGGCCTGTGGGCGAGGCCCCCCAGCCGGCACAGGTCTGGCATGGCGGGGGCGGGGGGGGGGGTGCAGTGGGTGTGGCAGCCGCGCTGAGATGCCCGTGCTCCTCGTAGCGCTGGAAAATTTTTCCCAGACCCAGTGTCTCACCGAACGTGTCTCTTGCCTGTACTGATGCTTCAGGACAGTTGTGGGCTGCAAACACCAGCTCTCTCACCAGTTTTTTTTTTTTTTTTTAAACATTTGTTTATTTTTGGTGCATCGGGTCTTAGTTGCAGCACATGGGATTTTTTGTTGCGGCGCGCGGGCTTAGTTGCCCTGCAGCATGTGGGATCGTAGTTCCCCGACCAGGGCTCGAACCCGTGTCCCCAGCATTGGAAAGAGGATTCTTAACCACTGCGCCACCAGGGAAGTCGTCCCCCCAACCCTGCCTACGAGTCCTGATGAAGCCATGAACGCTTTTTAAAATACGAAGTCCTCTTGATTCGTTCCCGTTGAAAGAACGTCTTCTTGGCAGCAGACGTGCGGCCCAGCCCCTCCGTCCCGGTCTAGGGGTGGCTTTTGTTCTTGGATTACTTGTTTTTCTACACAGTCTAAAAAAGGACTCCCAGATATGTTAGAAAGAAAGTTCTAGTCTGAGCTCTTTAAGCAGTTAGACTGAGGCTGGGCAGAATGCCTCGGGATTGCAGAGTAGGTGTCAGTGCGGTTGGGTCCAGGCCTCCGCGTGTCTGGAATGCTTCTAGCACGTTCTTCCCTCTGATTAAGAAGGAGAGAGCGGGCCCTTGCCGGGCCACACCCCGAGCCTGCAGGGTGACAGTGGAAAGCCCCCCCCCCCCCGCGCCCCTCCACCCCTGGGGCAAGGGGACAGGTCAGGCCATTAGGAGACAGAAATGGGACTGTCCCACACTTGCTTTCAGTGATTCTGGGGACTGTTTTGGGGCAGAGATGGAAGCCCTGCCGCCCCTCGGAGCAGAGGGATGGGCTGCTGGGCCGCGGGAGGTGCGGGCGGCCTGGGCGCCACGGGCAGTGAGACGGTGCTTGTCTTTCTTGGAGCCTCGCGCTTTCCGGGTCACTCAGAACCGTTTGTTCTCTGAGATTCTTCTCTGACCTGAGGGCCGTCATGTACCACGTGTGTGTGAAAGCCCCTCGGGGTCCGTGAGCTCGGGGCTGGTTCCGGAGATTGGCTCTCACCCGCCACCTGACGTGAGGACGGGAAACCAGATGGGCACCGTGTCCGCGTGATGAGACCCAGGCCAGCCCGTGGGGTCTCACGCGCTCCGAGGCCCCTGGAGGGTCGGAGCAGAGCCCCTTCCTGTGCTGGGCCTCCCGTCCACGCACCGGGCACGAGTGGGAGACAGAGGCAGAAGCTCAGTGTGCAAAGTGGACCCGCCACGAGGCTCCTGTTGGGGTGTGTGAGGGAATCCCAGACTGTGTCCCCACCGAGGGACAGTGCCGGGCAGCCCCCAGACGAGGTGACCCGGTCCAGATCTTAGGGTCTTCTGGTGGCCTCGGAGAAGGCACGTGGAGGAGCTGCTTCCCAGGACGGGCTGAGGGGCCTCTAGGGACTCGAGGAGGCACTGACCGGGGGCCTCAAATCCCCAGGAGGGAGCAGAAGGCCACCCAGACTGGCAGGGGCTCCCGCGAGCAGCAGAGGCCGCCGTGGGCGTGCATCAGGGGAGAGGCCGTGGCCCTCGGGCTCACCGAGCCACGCGGTGAAAGGAGGTCATTTCAGGCTGGGCGCCGGGACGTAGTGGTGCAGGGAAGGGCCTGTCTGCTCTGGCCAGGTGACCAGCTTGGTCTGCTGAACGCCTGGCTCTGCCGCCCTCTGGGCACCGTGGCTGCAAGCTGACCGTACACGGGCCACCAGCACATGGGGGACGGTCATTCCCGGCCTCTCCTCCTTGATGGCATCAGACGAGGTCAGGGATGGGAGGCGCCCGCTGTGACCGGCGCCCACTCTCCCCTCCCCCACCCAATGCCGAGGGGCTGATCCGTGGGCCGTGGAGCCCCACGAAGTCCTCTTCCCCAGAGGGGCCGAGTCCCTGAGTGAAGAAGACACATTCTCAGGTCTGAGGCGCACGCCCACCTTCGTAGTGACCGCCCTCCTAGTCACCAGCGCTCACGCCTTTTCTTTTCTGGTTGCCAAGCGGGTAGTTTTCGAAGGAAAACTTCGGAGGGAAGGAGGGAAGGGACGCATGGGCATTTGTTGGTGCGGACACACCTGGTGGGCTTGTCTGACTGATGAGACAGAGCCCCCGCCATGGGGGGTGGGGACCCCGCCCTCCACCTGGGGGGCCCCGTGTCTTGCCCACGCCCTTTACTTGGGACTTTCTGACACAGGGTTCCCCTCAGTCTCAGACGCAGGTGCCAGGTGAGCCTGGGAACGGGCATCCAACAAGCCTTCTGGGCGCCCTGGGGACCTTGGACCCAGGAGCAGGGTTTGGAAAGGCCCTTTCTGGTTGGGGGGCCGCCTCCTTGGTTCTGCCAGCCGAGGGCACCGTCCCCGGTTTCTCTCCAGCTACTCTTTGGTGCGTGGTGAGCACCCAGGAAGGGCGTGAAGCGGGTGTCGCGTGCTCTGGCCGGGCGCCCTCCCTGCCCGTGACCCTCTCCTCTCCTCGCAGGCTGACCCAGCTGGACATTGAGAGCCACCTGGCCCAGTGCCTGGCGGAGAGCACGGACGACGTGGTGTGGTGAGCAGCCCGGCCCACGGCTCCCCCTCCACCGGCTGGGCCACCGCCCCTCCGCTCTGCGTCCCCCAAAGCTGTGTATTAGAGCGCGTCAGCGTGAGGCGTTCACGTCCCGCGTCTGTGTTGAGGCCAAAACATCGGGTCCTTTTTCCTTTTGGGGTGATGCTGAGCAGCGTGGTGACTGAAGTGGACAGAGCAGCCCAGGCAGGTGACAGACAGTGTCACCAGCCGTTCGGTATTTGTACCCAGGTTGGCAGAACGGACGCTTTGCTCACCTCCGACTGGCTCCCATTTCACGACCGTGTTTTAACCCCTGGGTGAACCTGCTCCTTCTGCAGCTGTAGGTTACTGCCCGCAAGGAAGACACTGTCACTGGTGCCTGTCACCACCCGCAGGGGTTCAGAGCAGCTCCCCTCAAGTCGGGAATTCACGGGGAGGGACAGGCCCGCCTGCCGGCATCTTGTGTGAGCTGTGTCTCGTTCGTGCTCTCAGTGCCCACGGGAAGCAGGGCCAGGGAGCGGGTGCGGGTAGTTTTCCTTCCGGCGCTGTTGGCCCACAGGTTCTGGAAGAGCCTCGTCTCCAGCACAGCCACAGCGGCTGCAGCACCGGTGGGAGGGAGGGGGTAGGATGTGGAAGCCTAAGGTTAACCCCCAGAAGTTGGTATTTTCCTTTCAAAAAGGGCTTCAGACGAGCCATGAAAAGACACAGAGGAAGCGGCAGTGCACATTTCTCAGTGAAAGACGCCGATGTGAAAAGGCTACACGTGTGGTTCCAACTCTAGGACCTTCTGGGACAGGCAAAAGCCATGGAGACGGTGAAAAGAAAGACCAGTGGTCCCCAGGGGCTGGCGGGGAGAGGGCAGAGACAGGCAGAGCACAGGGGAGTTTTAGGGCAGGAAAACACTCTGAACTACAAGGGTGGTTACGCAACACGTGTATCAAGCCTGGGTCCAAACCCACAGAATGTACTGCTCCCAGGTGATGCAGCAGAGCAGGTTCTTCCCTGGTAGCAAATGCACCCTCTACGGGGATGCTGGGAGACGGAGGCGGCAGCGGGGCGGGGGGGCGCGTGCGAACTCTGTACCGTACCCTCACTCTTGCTGCGAACCTAAAACTGCTCTGAAAAATAAAATCTGTTTTTCAAAAGTGGCTTCAGGAGCCTTTGCTCCTGGCGACGCCTACTTCTAATGAAAACGACAACAGCACGCACTGTCATTAACGTCTTTAATAATGTGCAAGACACGAGCGGGTGTGGCCTCGGTGGGCACCCCCTCTGCAGGAGGAAAGCCATGGCCACGTGCGCCGCCATTCACTGTACAAACCACAGGGACGCGGTTACCTCTTTACAGTTCTGACGGCCCCAGTTTCCAAGAACCGTATCAAAAGGACACCGTATTGTGACTGGAGCCGCTGGAAAATGTTAATGATTTGTTTCCAAACCCCGCCTCAGCACACCCTTCGCCTTCAATTTATAAAAACAAGTGACTCTGCACAAAATCTCCCCTCCCCAGGAGCACAGGCCACGCACATGTCTTGCACACGAGCGGCCGCACTGGTGACCGGGAAGCTGTTTGGCAGCACCGCAACCTTGATATAAATGCCTTAGGTTTGAACAGATCCGTGGCCCCTGTGCTGTCTGAGCAAAGATGTCACCATACCCGATGCAGCACGCGACCCCTGTTGGGAGGAAGGGGGCTCCTGAGGCCGTCCGTGACCCTGTCCTGGGCAAGCGGGGTCTCCCCCGCCCAGGCGACCTCGCAGCCCTCACGCGTGGCTCCAGGACGACGTCACCGCGGGGCTGCCACGCCCCTCAGGCCCAGGCAGCTCTGACTCTGGTCCGTGGTCCCTCATTTCCGTCTCTGGAGGTGGGTCCTGGTCACAACTGGGGTGCTGGTTGGGACAAGCCTACACGTTCCATGGACACTGCTCTGCCACCGGGGTCAGGGGCCTGGGGAGGCTGGCGTGTCTGCGGAGGGTCACGGTGAGGCCGCAGCTTCTCTGTTATCCTTTAATTACCGTGATCCGCCCGAGGCCGCAGACACATGGAGAGAAGCAAGGCCTAGGGGTGTGTGGCGATGTGGGACATCCGGGGACTGCTGTCCCCGAGGGCGGGCAAGGCCCCTGCCCCCCCCCCCAACACTCTGCCTGTCCCTGAGCCACACCTGACATGTCAGGGACTTGCAAACCCACGATCTACCTCGTTCTAGAAAACCTCGGGTTTGGCTTTTCACTTACGAGGGTGGCCGAGTGACACGCGCCCCCTTTGCAGATTATGGGAAGTGGGGGTGAGCCGTGCCCAGAGATGCGTGTGTGAGGGTATTCCAGATTTACTGTTTCACTTTAAGGCTTAGGACCCATCATACATGTATCTTTTAAAATTTCTAATTCTGAGCATCATTATTTCTGATAAAAATATTTTCCCAAAATCTGATACGTAACACAAGACGTCACATAGGCACTGCTTAGTGTTTCCAGAAAGATATTTTGTGCGGATTTAGTTTTCAGATTTTTTTTGTTTTTTGGTCTACGGGTGCTTTGGTGAGCCGTGTTTTAGAACCTCTATGATCCAATTTTCCTGGTCAGTCTAATGCCTGGGTCGGGACCAGCGGTGCCCACCTGGTGAAGGGGGGGACCTGGGCGTCAGACCACAGGGGCTACTGACGTGCTCGGTATGAAAATACTTGTTAAATATTAACAACAGGAACTTACCAGGATTTAGAAAATGTTCCGAATTCGTAAAAATGCTCCATTGCAGTGGGTCCCCGCAGGCACTTACACTCCGGTCCCCGGCCCGCGCCTCCTCCGGGTGGGGCTGTGCCTGCGACGCTGGGCGGGTGCCACCCGCGAAAAAAAGGCATCAGAGGGAAGCTTCAACATCATCGGGACACTTTATTCCTCAGGACGTTACAGGCAAACTCTCCCGGCGGAGCAGGTCAGTTCTGTTTCTGTGGAAAGTGTGCACCTTCGAAGTCGGGGACACTTCCTCCCTCGGACACGGGCACCGCGGCCTCCGCGGCGCAGGCCCAAGAAGCAAGTTCCTCTGGTGCAGGCGGCCGCGGGCCGCATGGAGGGGCTGTTCTGCCCGGGCCGCCAGCACCCAGCCCGGCATGCATGCATGCGCGGTGGTCGGGGACAGGCCCGCACCGGCTGCCCGCGTCCACGACAAGAACGCGGCGCCTCACGCGGACTCCTCGGCGGACAGGAGCAGCGGGTGGGTGTATTCAAACCCTTCAAACTCCGACTGGTCGATCCTCTTGAGGACGTCCCTGTGGGTACCGGACAGGGCAGGCTCGACGGGCCGCGCGAGACCCCGGCCCGCAGCTCGGGATGCCCCGCCCCCGCCCCCGGCCCCCACGCGAGACCCGCCCACGGCCACGCCCCCGCCGCTCAGGACGCCCCGCCCGTCCGGCAGGTCTTACTCGTCGTCCGGGGTCAGCTGCACCGGCTCGCTGGTGAACTGCGTGTCGAAGTTGTCCAGGCCGTAGTCGTCCGTTATCTGCGGCTGGAAGGGCGGCAGGGCCTGCTTCTTCCCCAGCTGCAAGAAGACACGCGGTCAGACCCATGCACGCCGGCTCAGCGCCCGCTTGGAGTTTGCACAAACATAAACCACGGAATCGAACAGAAGAGACCGCCTTTAAATATGCCTCATGTTTAAAGACCGATTGTTTTTCTCTTAAAGTCCAGCAGGAAGATTTTCCAGTCATAAAAACCCTACTTGAGCTGAAAAACGCTGGCAGCGCAGGCCGTGCGGGATGTACCTGGGATGGAGCGCAAGGTCCGGCCACCCACGCGGGATCCTACGCCATCTGGGGTTTGCGCCCCCCTCGGCAGCCCCACCACTTAAACCAAAGGAGGCTAGTTTGGGGAAGTTTCTTCCTTTCTTAATCTGGGAACCCAGGTCATAAAGGAGCTGGGACCTGGCAGGGACGCCCACACTGGAACCCCTTCTCCCAGAAAAGCCTTAAGTGGCCATTTCTATGGTTTTCTTTTTATATGTAAATTTATTTTTGGCTGCATTGGGTCTTCATTGCCTTGCAAGGGCTTTCTCTAGTTGTGGCGGGCGGGGGCTGCTCCTCGTTGCAGTGCGCGGGCTTCTCATTGCGGTGGCTTCTCTTGCTGCGGAGCACGGGCTTCAGTAGTTGTGGCACGTGGGCTCAGTGGTCATGGCTCACGGGCTCTAGAGCTCAGGCTCAGTAGCTGTTGGCGCACGGGCTTAGTTGCTCCGCGGCTTGTGGGATCTTCCTGGACCAGGGCTCGAACCTGTGTCCCCTGGATTGGCAGGCGGATTCTTAACCACTGTGCCACCAGGGAAGCCCTCTATGTATTTCTAATCCCAATGGGATGCAAGGCAGTAAAACGCTTGTCAGGTGGGAAATGGGGCGTCTCAGGACCCAGACTCTGCTTCCTACTCGACATTTAGGAGGATGAGACATGCTCATGCCTAGAGAGGGTGAGTCGCGCTCTGGGGCAGAGCAACTCAGCGCCACACCGCTCACAGTGAGCACGGAGGACGGCGAGGATGGAGCGGCCCCCACGTTCACACACTCGGTGACATAACCCACCCAGGTGTGCGCTGCGCACCTGTGCTGGGCCAGGCGCACTCCTAAGAACACAGATCGAGTCGTAAGTGAGAGGTAAGGTCCTGCCCCGCGGGGTCTGCGCCCACCCACACCAGCCACGTGTGAGCCAGCAGCCAGCCCTGCAGCCCGGAGCCCTCAGCTCTCAACGCCCAGAGCAGCTTGACTCAGGAAGAGGATGCCCCAAGCCTTTCGGGACGGGCTGCCCCCTTCCCTTGGAGGGTCTGCGTGAGTGCTGAGCCTGGAAACCTCCACCTGGGTGGGGCCTCCGTGGGACCCCGTCCAAGATGTGGAACTGTCCCAAGGCCCCGTGTGGGGAGCGAGCGACAGCTGAGTCAAAAATAAGCCCCCAGCCCAGCTCAGCTCACACCGGCTCTTTGCACTGTGGGACCCAGAGCCATCAGGAACTCCAGTTATAGCAAGAGAAACAAACTGGGCCTGGAATGCTGAAACATGTTCCATAAGTCTGGGGACTTGGGAAGGATGAACGCAGGTTCTGCTGGCGAAGTTGGTGCATGAAATGAGGATGCCACAGAAACAGACGAATCCTTCCCAGTAATGCCCAGGTGTCAGGGCTGAGACCAGCGCACCTGCCAGAGCCCCGGCAGAGGAACGCCTGTGTCTGTCACCCAGGGGATGCAGGAGCAGAGGGAACGGGCCGACCCGCAGGCAGAGCGGGGTCACCAGTGTTCGTGTGCGTGCGTGTGTCTGCACACCCGTGCACACACTGCAGTCACAAGGCCCCGGCAGCTGGTAGGGTTGGGCCACGCCCTGGGCACTGTTACGGGGACACAAGGCCTTCCCTTCTTCCCTGACTTCCTCTCATGTGCAAGTTTCCGTATTCTTCTGTATGTATGAAATACATTCTGGTGAAAAGTGAAAAAAGGGGGCATTTCTTACACGATTTTCCCTCCCTCAGGTCTCAGGCTGCTTTAGAAACATTTAAACAGCAAGAGTCAGAAAGACTACGAGGCAAGCACAGCTGGGTGCTGGCCTGGGGTCCTCTGAGCCCAGCCCCACCCCTGCCCCTGCTCTGCGGGCCAAGGCTGCCTCAGTCCGTGGCAAAGCCCCCCGGAGTATCCCATACACAATGTCACCTCCTCTTCCCTCAGTCAAAAGCAGTGCACGAGGGACTTCCCTGCTGGTGCTGTTGATAAAACTCCGCCCTCCCAGTGCAGGGGGCCCAGGTTTGATCTCTGGTCAGAGAACTAGATCCCACACTCATGCCGCAACTAAGAGTTCGCATGCCACAACTAAGGACCCCACGAGCTGCAACTAAGGATCTGGCAAGCCACAACTAAGGAGCCTACCCCCACAACTAAGACCCATCGCAACCAAATAAAAAAAACAAAAACAAACAGTGGACGAGAACGGTGCCACCCGAGTGATGTCCTGTGCATCCCACCACTTAGCCCTGCGGTGTTATGGGAAAGAAGAGGCTGGCAGAGGACGGGGGTGAGGGGTGGCGGCTCCAGTTCTGAGGAGATGGCCTGAAAGAGGTGAGGGAGCGGTGGAGGTCGGGGAGGGGCACAGCTGTGCAAAGACAGGAGCGGACCTGGTATGTTGGGCGTCGAGGGGATCACGAAGGCCCAGCAGAGGAGGCCGTTGCTGCTAGGGGCCACGCGCGAAGCCGGGGACCAGCCCGGATGAGGGTGGCTCAGACCCAGGTGGCTGCAGTGGGGGTGGGAGAAGGTCCAGGCCCTGGAGGTTGAGTCCCTGAGGCCTGGGTGGGTCAAGGTCCACTGCAGGGGGGAGGGGCCACGGTGCACCGGGATGTCCTATTGGAACTAGCTAGCCAGCCAAGCGGAAACATCCGGGAGCTGGATCAACTCAGGCGGATGGCAGCGGTCACAGACCGGGCACCCCGCCACGGGACCCCCCAGCATGGCATGGGCGCCCAGGCAAGGCTGTTCCCAGGACCTTCAAGAAGCAGCCCCCGCCCCCAGGGGCTCGCCAGGCCCCCTCCTTGCTCTTCAGGAGTTTCCAGATGGCTCCCCGCCCATCCCCACCCCCCGCCCCCCCCGAGGGCCGCCCACCGCACGGGGCGGGGGGCGGTGCCAGGCCCGCGCTGCTTTACCAGGTCCCAGTCTATACTACGGAAGAAAGCGTGAGACTTGATGTCGGAAAATCCAGTCTGTGGCCGGCAGCCGAGCCTCTCCTTAGGGTCCTGGGGGTCAGAGTTCAAATGAGGACAGGTCAGCACAGAGCAAGGCGGCCCCTGATGCCCGTGCCCAGCGGGGGGCGGGCCTGCCCTCCCCGGGACCCCCCGCCGGCCCGGCACCCAGGCGAAGGCCAGACGTTCCCTTCATTGGAAACGCTTCCTGCCGGCAGGTCAAGCTCCTCCGGGAGGTTCCTCTTTGGCATCGTTCCTCGTCGTTACATTTTGTCAAGCGTGAACAAGCATCCGTAGGACCAAGGAAGGACGCAGAGAGCCACACCCACGCCCGACACTAAAAATGCCAACCAGCTGGTGGAGCCGTGGCCCCAGTAACAGAGGAAGGGCCGCAGCCACGGCTGGCTCGGCCGCCACGGGGGCCACAAGCGTACCTTGTTTAAAAATCCTTTCAACACGTGGGAGGCCTTGACCGAGAGGAACCGGGGGATCCGGATGGGCTTCTCCAGGATGACTGCAACGACCCGGACCGGGAGGTGAGAGCCAGCCCCCTCTCCGTGCCCGGCCCCGCCCGCCATGTCAGCTCTGCCCAGCAGCCAGGGAGCCGGCGGCCTGCAGGGCGCTGGGAACCCTCCTGAGCAGGCGGTTCGGGGCACTCGTGGTGCCCCGGGCCCCGTCCTACACCCCAGCAGGGTCTCGAGGCCGCAAAGGGCCCAAGTGCCCACGGTCACACGTGCTCACGATCACATACGAACCAACGGTGGCTCAGCTGGCCCTGCGTCCCCACGTCCACGGGTGCCAGAGGCCACCGTGGGGACAGCCTCGCCCTGAGCCCCAGCATGCCGGGGCTGTCGGTTCTGGCCCGGGGCCCAGATTGCAAGGAGCCGTGGCTGGTAGGAGGCAGCACTGTGGCTCAGCACAGCCGCTGCCCGGGACTCATGTGCACACCTGGCATGGGCGGAAGGGAGTTTGGGCTAAATCGGGACAGATTCTCTTTCCCGTGGGCGTGAGAGTGCCGTGTCCCCCTAGCCACGGCCGTTCCCACACCCACGGCCCGGGCTTTGCTCCCTGAGAGCCGGTCGTGGACGGGTGGCCCCACCTAGTCTGTGGCAGCCACGGGGACCAGCCTGGGGACCTGCACCTCTGAAAGGGGAAAACCCGCAGGGTGTGGAGTCAGCTGGACGCACGGCCCGCGCACCTTGGAAAAGGTAGTCCTCGGTGTTCATGTCGGGGTTGTCGGTGATGATGTCGAAGGGGGAGCGGCCAGCCATCATCTCGAACATCAGGACGCCCAGCGCCCACCAGTCCACACTGAACCCTGGGAGAGAGTGCAGGCCTGTCAGGCCGGGCCTCTCCAGTTGTGCTGTCCCGTCACGAGGCGACAGTCATGACAGTTTGCGTTTCCTGAACCACAGCTGAGGATGCATGTCCCCAGCGTCTCCCAGGCAGCCTGGCCTCCCCTCTGTCCACTGTCCCCGGGACGCTCGGCTCCCCCTTACTAGCTGCAGAGCTGTCTCCACATCGAGGCAGTCCACGGACGGCCAGCTGCTCCCAGGGTCTGCAGCTGTCCACCTCCATCACACACGGGGTCCCCATCCCGGGCCAGGTTCTAGACTCCCTGCTCTGGTCCACAGCTGCCGTCTGTCCTTCTCTGGCTACTAAGTGACTTCAACCCTATCAGCCTCCTGGGTGCCCAGGTATCTGAGGGTGCGAGAACTGCCCACCCTGCCTACCCGCCCCCCGACTGTTAACAGCAAGGAAAATGTGTGGAAATAAATATTCGATGGTCTGTCTGGGCTGTGAAAACAGCAGAACCCAAGGAAGGGGTGACAAGCTCCAGTGTCCATGGGGGCTGTGCGTGGCTCTAGCGGCTCTGGGAACCCCCTCCAGAGGGCGGCGCCCACTGACTCGGGACACCCGCCTCAGCCCTTCGGGCTCCTTGACCAGAGGGATCCTGTCCAGTGACCTCGCCAGGGGACACTCAGGTGGACACACAGGACAACAGCTGGGGACTGAGGCCAGTTAGTGGCTTGGGGCTGGGACGAGGTAAGGTGTGCGTTTTAGTGCAATTTGGTTAGGAAGCCCCGGCTGCTGGGCCACGGCCCCAGAGCCCCTGGTGGGGAGCCCCGGCAGGGTTGGCCCCAGGCAGGCCCACCTCCCTCTCTCTCTGCTCCGTGGCCAAGTCCCCAGGGAGAGGAAACTCCCAGGGCTTGGGGCGCGCTCCCCCGCCTCCGCTGCGCCCAGCGCCCTAGCGCCCCGCCCACGCTCACCGTACTCCTCTCCCCGCAGGATTTCCGGGGCGATGTAGTTCGGGGTCCCGCAGAAAGTGCTCGTCGTGTCACCGGGGCCCAGGCCTTCCTGTAGGGATAAAGCCAGTTACCAGGAGGGAGGGGCCCGCCAGACACACCCCCGCCGGCGAGAGAACCAACAGAGGACCGGTGACGTGGGGGCGGCCGGAGCCCGGCAGCCAGGACGAGACGGAGCGGGCACTGGGTTGCCCGGGACCCCCCAGAGGCAGGCGGGGGCAGCGGGCCGGGAGCCCACCTTGCACATGCCGTAGTCCGTCAGCTTGATGTGACCGTCAGCGTCGAGGAGGACGTTGTCCAGCTTCAGGTCCCGATAGATGATCCCTCTCTCGTGTAGGAAGTTGAGCGCGATACAAATCTCAGCAGCGTAGAACCTGGGGAGGGAGTGACACCCGTCATCAGCAGAGAGAAGCCAACCAGGAACCGGGACGGGGGCCCAAGCGCACAGACGCCCCGTATCCTCCGCTGAAGAGCACGTGGGCCGACAGGACAGGACAAGGCACGCAGCGTCCTCGTGGTCAGGGAGACGCACACCAAACCCACCATGAGACGTCACCTCGCGCCCACCAGGACAGTCACTCTCCAAACCCCCCAGACAGAAAAGAACAAGTGCTGGTGAGGATGTGCAGAAACTGGAAGCCTTGTGCACTGCTGGTGGGGATGTAAAATGGTGCAGCTGCCGTGGAAAACAGTACGGAACCTCCTCAAAAAAATTAAAAATAGAATTACCATGTGACCCAGCAATACTGCTTCTGCGTATACATCCAAAAGAACTGAAAACAGGGACTCGAATGGTTATTTGTACCCCCATGTTCACAGCAGCGCTATTCACTGTGGCTAAAACACAGAAGCAACACAAGTGTCCATTGTCAGATGATGGATAAACAAAATGTGGTCCATTGACACAATGCAGTAATATTCAGCCCTAAAAAGGGAGGAGATTCTGACACCTGCTCCGGCGTGCGTGGACCTTGAGGCCACGATGCTGAGTGAAATAAGCCAGGCACGAGAGGCCACATCCTACGTGATCCCGCTTCTACGAGGTCCCTGGAGGCGATTCATAGAGACAGAAAGTAGGAGGGTGGCGGCCGGGGCTGGGGGAGGGGTGGGGAGTGAGTGTCTCATGGGGCCAGAGCGTCGGTTTGGGAAGATGAGAAAGTTCTGGAGATGACGGTGGTGATGGTTGTAAACACCATGAATGTGCTTAACGCCACTGAGCTGCGAACTTATAAATAAATGCAACGAGACAGTAATTTTATCTTATGTGTATTTTACCACAATTGGGAAAAGAGGACATGAGCGTGTGGGGCTCGCTCTTCTCCAATGACTACCCGCCTCCCCCCAAAAAGGATCTACGGTGACTCATGATGCCGCGTGGAATTATTTTCCAGTGAGGAAATGAGGAAAAGAGAAAAATATGGAAAACAGGAAAGAGCTACGTACGGGGTGGAAATAAACGCCCCACCCGCCCGTGAGGCCAAGGCTGTGTGGCAGTGATGGGGTCAGTGTCCCTGAGAGTCATTTAGAAAGAAATGGAGATGGTCTTCCTCTTCCAGGAGAGCCCCTGCTGTGCATCCGTGCAGATGGCGGGGAGCGGCCCTGCCGTCCAGGCAGCTAAGCTGATGGTCGGGACGTTCACCCCGTTTCAGAAACAGGGGAAAGCACGGCGCCACCGCACACGCAGCGCTCCGGGGGGTCGGCCACTCCCAGGACCCTCCCGGCTCTGGCCTGGCCCCTGGCGGGGGGCAGTGACCCCCTGTGCCCCTTCCCCAAATCCACTTCCCTCCTCCCGACCCCCCAGGCTCCCCCCGGCCCCCGGCTGCACCCACCTGGCGTGCTCCTCGGGCAGCTTCCTCTGCCTCTGCATGTGAAACATGAGGTCGCCCCCGTTGACGTACTCGATGACCAGGAACAACCTGTGGGACATGTGGCGGGGAGGCCAGGGTCACAGGCGCGGCCGGGACCCCCAGGGGTCCCCCTCTCTGGCCGGTCACCCTCCTGAGAGGCCCAGGGAAGGCGGTGACCGGGGCTGCCCGCCCCGCTCTGGGGTCAGAGGAGAGCCGCTCAGCTCTGACCCCAATGCAGTAAAACTCAGGAGAGAAACTCGCCACTCGCTGCGTCCAACACAGTTATTTGTTCTCCCAGGGGTGCCAGGCCTGCCTTTGGTTAAAAAAGGTAAAAATAAGGCAGGGCTGGTGGCCGGAGGCCCACTGGGGCAGGGAGGGCACTATGTGTCTGGGTGGCCGCAGAAGGCCTCCCCAGGGAGCAGAAGCCCGGGTGGTGGGGGGACGGGAGGGGCCACGGGGGAGGGCGGAGAGCTGAGGGACCACCCTGTAGGCCAAGGGGAAGCCAGAGGGCAGATGCACAAACCAGGTGATGCGAAGGACCCTCTGGCCGCCGTCTGGATGCACCCCAGGAAGGGCGGACGGGCAGGCGGAAGGGGGAGGAGGTGCCCAGGTGAGAGCACAGGTGCGCTGGCCAGGAGGGCCTGAGGCAGAGGCCGCAAGATTGCCAGTGGACTGGGCAGCCAGGAGGGGAAGGAGTGGGTGGGACCCTCCCTGAACAGCAGGTCCCAAGGGGGAGGGTCAGGCTTGCTGACCTGGCCACCGGGAGCGATGCCGGCTGCCCTCCAGGAGGGGTGTTGGGGGCAGCGGGGTCGGGGCTGCCGGCGGGAGGATCCCTGGGATTGACAGATCCGTCCTCCGGATGCAGGCAGGGCCCTTCAAGTCTCCAAATTTACCATTTACCATGTGGTTGCTTTTCTGATAAGATCCTTCTCACATTTAATAAGGTTCCATTTTCAAAATTAAATTCCCACACGATTTTCCAGAAATACCCTGCTGAGGGCAGCTCGCGGATTTTTAGGTCAACGGCTCCTCTGGGGCGCTTCTGGGGAGTTGGGAGCACAGACGGAGGGGAGCAAACCCGCCAGCCCCCCAACCTGTCTGCATCCCTGATTCAGTGATGACGTCCTTTAACACGGGGCAAGTGAACAAGCTGCAAATCGCCTTCCAACTCTCTGATTACATGTTTAGACTAGAAACAACTCCTAAATACATAAATAGCAGAAATGGAGACAAAAGCCTGAACACTGGGTGGGTAGCCAGAGCCTTCCCTGTCATCCTGGAGAAAACCCAGCTCCTCTGTGGGGGCAAAGCGGCTCCCCCGCCTCCAAAGGATGCTCCCGGAAAGGGTCCAGGAACCCTGGCCCTGACGCGGGTCCACCCGCTTTGCAGACAGATTGTGCTCACGCACATCTTGCCTGTGGCCGCTTTCACACTACAACAGAGGTGAGAGACGGAAAAAGCTTGCCGACCAGCTACAAACAGCAAGGACAAACGACAGCTGTACAGCCCCCGCTGACCGTCGGGCACTATTCCAACGTGTGTGCACGTCTGATCCTGGCAGCTACCCTGAGGGAAGTGCTATGCAGGTCCTCGACCCCTGGGGAGAGGCCTAAGACCGAACGGTTTTAAAAAAAACCATTTACTAACAACTCTGTGACATCAAAGCACAGGGCGGTATTTGCCACCAGGACCCGGAATCATGCAGCCCCAGGAGGTGTGTTCACCCCAACGTGGGTGCTCCCCAGGAAACGGATGTGGCCGCCCACACAGGGACAGAAAGAAATACACCAGTTCTGGAGACAGACACCAGCAGGACGGCTTAGGCAGCAGAAGAGATTTAAGGGGACATTTAAGAACCCAGAGAAGAAGCGGCAATGGTAGTTTCCCTTCTGTATCCAGGGGAAAGACCGTCAAGGCAGTTTCAAGAGAAGCCGCATCTCTACGCGTGGACGCGGGGACACGTTCAGCTGGTCTGTGGCTGTCACCTGGGGCCCCGGGTCTCAGGTAACTTGCCGATCAAGGAATTTATTTCATTTGTGAAACTGATCAGCTGCAAGAACAGAGCAGGATGGTTTTTTTTCTTAAAGCAACTGTGTATCTGAAGAATTTTTTCGTTCTACAAATAAATCTTACTACTACTTCCAACACTGCACTTTTTCTTTTTCCTCTTTGGTTTTTACAGGAGTACACTGGATTTACAATGTTGTGTTAGTTTCAGGTGTACCACTTTCAGCATTTCTTTAGCGCAGAACCCCACCAGAGCCGCCAGGGGCTGATTCACTCTGATGACAAGGCTTTGTGTGACTCAGACAAGCTGGCTGCTATGACAAAACGCCCCGATGTCCATGGCCAAGCGCAGCCGAAGGCCGTCTCTGGGCTTCACGCCCGGGGCTCTGCCATGGCGCAGGCAGAGTTGGCACGTGTGTGATGCCAGGATGGGAAAGAAGCCACCCCTGGGGCCGAGACAGCAGCTTACGTTTCCTCGGTACTTCACAAAATGTGCAAAATATAGTAAAACCTCGCAAAACAGGATTCATCAAGAGCTGGAGACAGCAAGGGGAGTAAACACCACAGTCAACTCACAGGCTGGGACCAGGGCAGGAGCAGAGGCCAGAGGCCGGCCCTACCTGCCTGACGCCCATCACCCGAGGAAAACCTGGGATGTGGGGCCTGTCCGATGGCTGAGGGTGCCGGGGGCAGGGGAAGAGGGGACCGTGGCCCCACCTGCATGGGAGATGCTCTCCTCAGCTCGGGGATGAGTCAGGCCAGGCCCCTACCTCCCCACAGCCCCCATGGGATAAAACACCAGCCCCAGGCTTCCCTGGTGGTGCAGTGGTTAAGAATCCGCCTGCCAATTCAGGGGACATGGGTTCAAGCCCTGGTCCGGTAAGATCCCACATGCCACGTGCACCACAACTACTGAGCCCACGTGCCACAACTACTGAGCCTGTGTGCCACAACTACTGAAGCCCGTGCACCTAGAGCCCGTGCTCCGCAAAAAGAGAAGCCACTGCAATGAGAAGCCCACGCACTGCAATGAAGAGTAGCCCCCACTTGCCGCAACTAGAGAAAGCCCGCGTGCAGCAACGAAGACCCAATGCAGCCAAAAATAAACAAACAAATTTATATATATATTAAAAAAGCCACCAGCCCCATACCTCGCTCAGAGGGGACACCGATGGCATGGGACAGTGTGCTGAGATCAAGAGGTAATGCCACATGGACACCAGCAGCTGGCTGCATCTGGCCCCCCACCCATGTCTGTCAATAAAGCTTTATCGGAACACTGTCTTTGTCTGTCTGAACCCCAGTGAGTAGCTGCCACAGAGACCATGTGGCCCTCAAAGGTGAAAATACTTACTATCTGGTCTTTTGAAAAAAAGTGTCGACCCCGCTGGTGTCAAAAATAACAAGAACAGCAGACTTTACAGCCCTCACAAAACGTCAGGCACTGTTCCAAGCACATCTGTGTATAAAACTTAACCTGAGAACCGTGCGGTAGGTTCTAGGAGTTTCCCTACTTTACAGACGGGGACACCGAGGCAGTGGAGGTGAAACAGCTTTCCCAGCATCACACAGTTACTGTCTAATAAGATCTGGTAGCGGCCGATCTGGATGAATCCAGAACGCAAGCCTGGAGCCCCACCGCCAGTTACCGACCCCCCATCACAGGGGTGGCTGCCCCCCAGTGGAGCTCAGGGACCGAAGAAAGGAAAAGAGGAAGCAGACAAGCACCTGGGCTCCCGACAATGAACGACAGACAGGAAAGGAGGCTGAGGGCCAAAGGGAGCATCTCGGGAGAGACCACCCTCATTCCTGGATGAAAATCAGAAACGCAAGGCAAGCCCCAGGACAGACACGGTCCGAACCAAAACCCTGAGTCAGAAGGATGCTCACAGCGATCGCGGTGAGCATGCAAACCAGATACAGCCCACGGCTCCGGGGCAGCTGCCTACAGAGCAGGGAAGCTGGCAACTCCAGGCCCAGAAAAACCTCCTCTCGGAGCGGGGGGACGAACAGCTTGTCTCCATCTCCCTGTGGACGGCGCGTGCTGGACGGACACACCACCAAGCACCCGTCTGCGTTTGAGGGCAAGGGGACCTGGCTAAGCCTGGCTCAAGCGCCTGTGCTGTCACACGTGAAGGACGCACGGAACGTGAACTCCAGCCCTTCCCAGACTCGGGAGTTGTGCCTCATGATGGAACCGAGCAAAGCAGGAGAGACCAAAACCGCGAAGCAGCTACAGAAGGACCGGCGGGAGGGTGGCACACCTAAAAGACGTAACAATTACAGCAAACGCAGTTGGGTGGTGGAGAGAGGGAAGCTGCCCTCTGAAACACCACAGGCCCCAGCAGATTCAGGGAGTCCTGCCAAGAGATCATTGCAATGAGATTTAGAATGTTCCAGAGAGTAAAAAATAAGGAAAATGCAGAAATCTAATAAAGATTGTATAAGGGGAACTGTAGATGGATCAGAAAACGTCAATGAAAAACTCCTAAATAAGATCAGAAAACTGAATTCAAAAGGACATTAACAAAACTGTACACTAAGACCAGGCATGCGTTTCCCCAGGAATTCAAGGAGAGTTCAACCCTGGGAAATAGGTTCTAATGATACAATTCATCATTTTAGGAGGCCCCGAGGAGTAAAAGTCATAACAATCACCCCCATAAACGGTGAGAAGACCTTCGGAAAAATTCCATATTCTTTCTTGACAATAAAATAAAAAGAGGTGTAAACTTCCTTCAGACAAACTGTAACTCCACGCCGGTTACTGGCGTGTCTGTAACCTCCCCACTGGGAGTCTCTGAGCTGCGTTTCTGAGGCTCTGGGGGAGATGGGATGATGGGGTCCAGGAGTCCGCAGGGGGTGAGCCTGTTCCCAAAAGCCAGACAGGGGCAGCACCTCCTTAGCCTCCAGCCTTGTCAGACGGGGCCCCTGTGGACCCGGAACTCAGGGCGATGGCCACAGGTGGAGACGCTGGTCCCTGCTGCTCCCTGCCTCCCCCAGTGCCCCTGGGCCCCTTGGTGTAGCAAACGTCAACACATTTGACTGGAATGCCAGCGCGGTCTGGTTCTGCATTCCTGACACCCCGCTGGCCCACGGCAGCTGGCGCTGGGCCCTCAGTGCCAACACCAGACGCGTCCCCTTGGGGTCAGGAAGGGGACAGGTTTGTCCACCACCACCAGTCCCCAAATGTGGTAGGTACCGGCTGATGTCATTAGAGGGGCACGAATCGGGAAGGAGGGGGTAACAGCATCGTCTGCAGATGTTATCACTGCACAGCCGGAAATCCAAGAAAACCACCTGAAATTTACCGGAGAAAGAGAATCATGAGGCAAAGGGCCCGAAATCAATGTGCAGAAACCGCGTTACGTTGCTTGTTGCTCTAATGGAAGAAAAGGCCTCCCTTACAGTAGAAACAGAAGAGAGAAACACTCAGGACAAGATGAAGCGAGGAACTGAAAACTCTGCACGAAGAAAAACTAAGATCTCCCGAAAGAGCAGATGAAAAGGGAAACCACGTGACTGAGCAGGAAGCGCCTGCACCCTAAGGATGCCCCGTCTTCCTTTCCGGAGCTGGACAGGTTGACTCCAAAGTCCACATGGAGAAATAAACAGCAGAAGGGAAAACAAGCAGCAGAACGTGCCAGTGACAAGGCCAGGCAGTGCGCACAAAGCTCCTTCCTCCTCCACTCTCCTGCGTTTTGAAATGGCGTCAAGTTTTTTTGAAAAAAGGAGCTACTCTTTTACGTGGTTTCTGATGTCGTTTAATAGTTGGCAAAAGCGCAATTTCAGGCCTGGTCCTGACAGTTACTTCGACCAAAGGAGCCCCCACGCCCGGCTCTAGCGAGGCCCTGTCCAGGGGAGGCGTGCAGCTGGACAGGACGTCATCTCAGTCAGGCAGTGGCTGCGTGGGGCACCGGAGTCACCGCATCCTAACGGGATGGTCCAAGGACGCCCACTCACGGAGAGCACGTCCCACGCCCGTGCACGCCCGTCCCCAAGCACGCGGTAATAACATGTCCCCACCACCCACTTGCCCTGGTCTGAAAGCAGCCAGTCGCCACCAGATTAGGAAGAAAGAAGGAATCACACTCAGTGAAGGCCGTGTGTGGGCACAGCGGCAGGAGGACTCAGGCCCCTGCGCTAGGCGGACGGAGGCCGTGCCCCAAGGGTCCCTCACTGTCCGGGGCTGTGGCGTGATCCACAACAGCTACCACAGTGTTTCCAGAGAGATGGAAACGATGGAAAAATACAGCGAAGTCCTGAAACCTCCTGAGTGTTCCGGGGAGTCTCGACTCACTTCTCCCCACGCGCGCCCTCGTGCCGGGCAGTCTAGCCCGAGGGGCCCTGCTTGGTAGCCTGAGGGGTCAGGGCTGTGTCCGGACCGTTTTAGGGGATGCAGGGGATCCAGGTGGAGAACAGAGGCTGACGTGGCTCCACCCACGCCCACTGTCACTCAGCGCCGCGCTTTCTATTCCGGGTTTAAACTATGACTGGAACACAAGTACTGCCTTTGGAAAGTACAGTGACTCACGTTCCCAAGGAGGGAGCACCTGCCCCTCAAGGTCGCGGATGACTCCTGCCGCGTGCACGGCCCCGTGGGCGCATCCTCACGCAGATGTCACAGGTGTCCCGTGACCACCACCAGGGCCCCCGGGAACCGGATCTCCCTGACCCTCCATCAGGAGCGGGCGGAGGTCAGACTGGGCCCGGGGTCTGCTCACCGCAGGCCCGCCGGCTCCTCACCGTGGCGACAACACCCGTGGCCCCGGCTCCCCCTCGGCTCCCGCTTCCCAGCCCCACGTCCACACCGCCCACTGGACACGTGCTCGCCCCGCGCCCCCAGCTCTCCACGTCAGACCCCGCCTGCCGCCCCAGCAGCGCCAAGCGTTCGTCAGCCCTGCCACGCTCTCCCTGGCATTGGGCGAACTCACCATCCTCGTCCCCCTCTAGGCCTCCCTCAGGCCTCCTCGCCCAGCAGGTCCTGCGTCCCCCGCTGAGGACCGTGGTGCTTTCGGAAGCCGTCCCACCGTCAAGCCTTTCCTCATCCTTCCCCGGCACAGCCGCCTCCCCTGGGACACACCCGTGCGACCGTCCCTCGTGGGTTCTGCCCCCACCCCGCCCCGCCTTGGCGGCGTTCCCAGGGTACACGTGTGCGTTGCGGCCCCCCTATATGGGGCCCTGGGACCCCGTCCAGGCTGAGGTCTCTCCAGAGCTGCAGGTGAGTCCTCAGGTGCGATTTACAAAGGCCAACACGCAAGGCGTTTCACATCTCGAAGCCACCGGGAACCAGGAAGAACCGAGCTTAGCGTCTAGGCGGGCACCGCAAACAAGGCACAGCCGCTGTGTTCTTTAAAGGGTGAGAAGCGCCCGCGGCCGCACGTGAGCATAGACAACCAATCGGCCAACGGTTAAAAGGCTTTACGTTGGAACAGCAAGTTGACTGCAAACACTTTGCTGGTGGCTTGCTCATCTGGGATCTGAGATCACGCAGAAGCGAGAGAAAGGTCCCCAAACTACAATCTAACGTGGGGGGCTGGGGGAGGGAGACATAGATTTCCAGCCACCATCTCTCGATCACCCATTTTCCCCACAATAGCGTAAACTGAAGCCGTTTCCCCTGTTTTGGCCATTTCGGAGTTAATTTTGGCTGTTGTGTAGAAAAGATGGGCTGTGTGGATACGAACAATGGTTTTTCCGTAACACAGATGTTTATTTTACACTAAAACCCCACTGTGGGACTTCCCTGGTGGCGCAGTGGTTAGGAATCCACCTGCCAACGCAGGGGTCATGGGTTCAAGCCCAGGTCTGGGAAGATCCCACACGCCGCAGAGCAACTAAGCCCGTGCGCCACAGCTACTGAGCCTGTGCTCTAGAGCCCGCGAGCCACAACTACTGAGCCCACGCGCCACAGCTACTGAAGCCCGTGCGCCTAGAGCCCGTGCTCCGCAACAAGAGAAGCCACCGCAATGAGAAGCCCGCGCACCGCAACGAAGAGCAGCCCCCGCTCGCCACAACTAGAGAAAGCCTGTGCGCAGCAACGAAGACCCAACGCGGCCAAAAATAATAAATAAATACATACATACATAAATACATTTATAAAAAAATTAAAAATAAAAATAAAACCCCACTGTACCATCTGCATATGTTTGTACACGCGTGGTGCTCTGTACCCTGTGTATACACGTAGCGACATTAGTGACTGTAATGCTCGGGGCTCCACGTCCATGAGTGAACATGGAACATGGCAGAGCCGGATGGCACTACTGGATTTGGGGAGAAAAAAGAAATGCTTGTTTTCTTCCCATCCGGAGACCCCCTTCCGATAACTGCTCGTGAGAAACTGTGTCTTATTTACCAGAGTTTTGCTGGTGGCGGCCCGCGGGCGCAGCTCCGGAGTGGAGCGGGTGTCCGCTGTGTTCAGTGGCGCTGCAAGGGCTCCGCCGGCTCCCGGCACCACGGCAGGCCCTCGGGGCGGCAGCTTGGCGAGGAGCCCACGGGAAGAGTCGAGGTGGCCCGCACGCCCATCCCAGCCACGTCCCCGCTGCCACCCTGCCCACCCACCTCCCAGTTCCCGACTCCAGTGGCCTCGCTCCTCATTCACCAGCAGCAGTGGGCGCGGTGCCGAGAGCCGCCCAACGTGGGGCGGGGCAGCTGCTGGCTCCTATGTCCTCGCGGGCTCAGACACGAGGTTCCGTCTGTTTGTTCCAAGGCCCAGCAGCCCCAAGAAGAGAGGCCCTTTCAGCCGAAGCTTACATCATTCACGGTTCCCCGGGAGCGGGACCTTCCTGGCTGTAAACGTTCCACTGACGGACCCACAGCCACAGCCCCTGAGGTGGGCATCCCTGCCATTCCCTGTCCCAGGGCTGAGACGGGGCCCAGAGAGGGTGCCCTGTGCGAGGTCGCCCGAACAGTAAGGGGGGCTGGCAAGCGAAGCCCAGCTGTCGGCTCCAAGCCTCTGCTGGTACCACTGTCAGGAGAACCACAAAAGGCTTTGAAAGACCGAAACGAGGACGGGGTCTCCGGAGGAGCCAGGCTCTGCTGCCACCGCCCTCCCAGGGCACGGCTTCCGGGCTCTCCCTCCGTCTCTGAGCCACTTTCCAACCGGGTGCGTTCTACACCAACAGTGCCATCCACAGACCCGCAAAGGAAGTCTGCCTGGTGGGGCCCCTCCCAGCCTCCCGGCCGGCTCGGCACCAGGCATCGGCCAGTCCCAGGGTCCCCGTCACCCGACGTGTGCGGGAACTTGAATTCTCCTGTGAGCGGGCTGTAACCTCTGACGAGTCCCTCATTAATCAGTGAGTCACATAAATGCTGACACACGCTCACTTTATATCTGTACCAAGGACATGACTGTACCTTAAGAAAATTATCCTTCAACACCGCAACTGCCTGTGAGGTGCCAGGTATGAACCAACTGCTGGGAGCACGAAACACCCCACCCGGCCCTGCTCTCAGGGAGCTCACACCGTGGGTGGTGGGGGACAGGCGTATATCATAAACCGGCGTCAAAGCAGGCGCGTGGAAACAGCCCGGAAAGACACCTGTCCGGACTAACCAGGTCTCAGGTGCTTCTAGACGTCACTGACGGATTCCATAGAAGTGGGAGGCAAAGGAACTAGACGCGGATGCTAATGGCTCCGGGGATGCCTCCCGGCTGTGAGTGCGAAGGCCGTACACAGCTTCTCACGTCAGTTTGGAAAGGCGCTACCGTGCGCACCCGCATCGTGGGGCTCACACGGAAACACCTGCGGGATGGTTTTTGTTTCCAATTCTAACCTTAACGCACCTGGGAACACGTGAGCCGGCGGATTTCCGGGACGTGAGTGCAGAAAGCGCTGTGCTCCTGTAACAGGGCTGGAAGTGAGGCTGAAACACCTGACCCTTGTACATCCACGCCCTACAAGTTCATACAGTGAAGTTAACTGAAAAACACAGCAAGACTCGTTTCACAATACGTTTAGGAAGCGTGGGGTTGGGGGGACACCCTCGGGCGGGCCCCATAATCCCAAGAGACTGGTCACAGCCAAAGAGAGGTGAGGAACACGCACCGGACACTATGCTGGGCCCTCCCGGAGCCCCGGGCGGGGGAAGAGGCCCGGCAGGCAGGGCGGCAAAGATGGACAGAGGGACCCAGGGGCAGCCTGGTTGCAGGGGCCTCGTCCACACGCCTAGGGGCCTGGACCGTCTCCCAGAAGCAATTGGGAAAGTGGTCGGGGGGCTCTGAAGCAGGTGATGGATACTTCAGATCTATGTTCTCGAAACATGGCTCAGTTCCAACGTGGGGGAACTGACAGCCTGGTGCCCCAGGGACCGGACGCCCCGAGGAGGCTGCAGCTGGGGCTCAGGGGGAAAGGGAGGGTCTGAGACCCACTCAGGAGGCAGAAGCACTGAGATCTGGGAAGGTGGCAACGCCAGTTCCGGTGGGAACAGGGGACTGAAGATCGAGAGAGGTGGGGGTGGGTGCGGGGGGCGTCGGGGGGTGAGTCACTGCTCTGACCACAACGAAGCCCCGAGCAGAGAGTGGGCGGAGCAGGAGCGAGACCGTCGCGCAGAGAGGCTTGCTGCACGCTGGGCCCTGGCAGAGTCGGGCCCTCGCTCGATCACTGGCTCCCTGCGCTGATATAAACCTTCCCCAAGAGATAAGCGTATCTCACCGTGATCACACTGCACGAACAACACGGTTTACACAGAACACCTGCTGCTGGCTGGGAGTGTGGGACTTGGGCATGTGTTAGGTAGAGGTGCCTGCGTGACCCGCCCCCAGTAAACCCCGAGTTTCACAATTCCCTGTGGAGGGATTCAGGGTGTCCTGTGGGACTCCACAGGGAGGGACTCCGGGAGCTCACGCCCGGTTTCCTCCCGACTTCACCCCGTGCGTCGTTTCCCTTTACGTCCTTCCACAGCAGTAAGCCTTAGCCCTGAGTCTGACGATGTGCCGTGCCCTGCAAGTTCTCCTAAGTCACCGAACCTGGGGGTGGGCCCTGAGCACCCGACCCAGAACACAGTAACTTTTCAAGTAAACAAACTGTGTGAGTTCAAGTCATCTGGCCGAGAAAATTCCAAACTGAGTGTACGTTGACTATCCTGGACCAGCAGTTCCAAACCTTTTGAAGGTAGAATTCTAATATGTACAAAGCTTCTAAGTGAGGCTGGTTAGTATTTATTCATTTATCCCACTAACCAGTGAGATCCATAAGCAGATAGACAGGCCTCCCGCTCACAGTGGCGTCCCAGTACCCGACCCCATGCTTGTACCAGTGGGATGCGTTCAATAAATAATTTGTAAACAGAATTGAAGAATTGAGCTTCATTTGTATGAAATTTACTTAATATGACACCGGCCAATGAGAACAACGAAGCTAGTCTGAGGAACCAAAAAGCCCCCACACTTGCAGACAGGAGGACCCTACAGACGACGGCAGAAACCTCGTGACGACACAGCCTCCACACGGCTCAGGTCAGAGAGCAGCAGAACCCCAGAAGCGCCCCCTTCCTCTTACCGACTTGTTGTCTGGAAGCAGGAGTGTAAGCCGACCAGGAAAGGGTTGCTGGATGCCTGCTCAAACACGTGCTTCTCTGTCTGTACCCAGTCAATGTCCTGAAATAGAAGCCAGGGAGTGTGAACACTTCACGGGCACATCCTGGAGAAGGGGAGGCAAGAGAGGAATGCCAGCTCTGCTTGAGGGGAGACCATGCAGAGAGGAGAAGAAAACGCCCGCTGAGAAATTCTCCCCACCACCATCGCCACCCCACCACTGTCACCCACTACCATCCGTCACCTTCACCTTCACCTTCACCACCATCAGCATCTCCACCACCATCAGCATCGTTACCTGTCATCTATCACCGTTCACATTTCTCACTGTTTCTACCACCATCACCAAAGCCACCATCACCAGCTGTGCACTGGCCTCTGGGCTACAGGCTCTCCCGCACTGCCCCGTGTGCTGCCCGTGGCAGCCTTGGAAAGTCTGTATTATCATCTCCACTTAAGACAGGAGGAAACAGAGAATGGAGGTTTCTCCAACACCCCACACCCACCTCCCAAGCACCAGCTCCCACGGCAGGGCTATCTCCCTCCCAATCCACCCTGGAACTTGGGGAAAACTCAGCTTGAGAGTCTCAGCTTTGGTTCCATTACAACCCCAGAAAGCAGAGTCGGACGAGAGTCCCCGAATTCCCCGGGTTAGACCTCTTGTCTCAGGGTTGGGAAGCGAGAGGGAACGGGATGCCTGCCTTCCCCTGAAGGTTTCTGGAAAAACGAGCAGACTCTCAGTGAGCATCCCTTTGGTGGCCAAAGACCGTCTGGGTTCCTCGTCCTGGGGCTGCATCCTGACCCCTCTGCCCCTCGCTCCCGGGGACGCCCTGGCCGGCAGGCTCCGTCTGACCAGCCCCACCTCCCCCAGCTCCACTCGCTCGTGCAATGGCCACCTGGTGTCGGCACTCAGCGTCTCATGTGCAGAGCCGGCCTCAAACAGAGCCCTTGACTGTCCCTGCGTCTGTTCTCGCAGGCACCGGGCCACCCGGGTGCTCAGGAAGGAAACGCCGTTGGGTGGGTGATGCCTCCTCCCCCACGCCCCCGGGTCCACCCGCCTCCCGCCTGCCGGACTCCCCACGCTAGTTTAACAAAACGCCACAGACCTCGAGACTCAAATCCTCCAAACTGTATCCTCTCGCTGCTCTGAGGCAGAAGCCTCTGGGCTCAGGGTGTGGGCAGGGCCCCGCGGAGGGTCCTTCCTGCACCTCCAGGGGACTCTGGCCCTTCTCCGCCTCTGTCTTCACAGTGACTTCTCTGTGTGTGTTTTCCTTCCTTCCTGTCTCAAATCTTTCCCTGCCCTTCTCTAAAAGGACACTCGTCACTGGATTTAGGGTCCCCCAGCTGATCCAGCATGACTGCCGCAGGATCTGTGATTACATCTCCCCAAATAAGGTCCTGTTCCCAGGTTCCTGGGATTGGGACGGGGGCCACGGGACGGCAGCGCCTCTCACAAACGCACAGTTGGCCCGCGCGCCACATCCTAGGGTCTCGCTCCCCTGAGACCACCTCCGAGTCCGAGCTCCAGTCCCCGCCACGTGCGAAGATGCCGAGAGCGACCACAGCAGTAACTCTCTCTGGAGGCCTCTCCTCTCAGTGTTCTAGAAACCGGCCCTCACACACCATCAACCCTCCAGCCGGCCGCAGGCTGGGAAGGGGCTTGGAATCCTCTTGCGGGCTGCAACCGGCAGTGAAGACACCGGCCGGACCCCGCACTTCCCGGGGCCTCCGCTGCCTCAGCTGTGAGGCACGGATGTCCCAACTCACTTGTGAGCTCAGCACCCAGGGCTGAGGGGCCAGCTGGGCGCTGTGAGCACTGCACAAACGCACTTGCTGGGAGGACAGGTCGGGACTCGGCGCAGCCCCGCTCTGCCCTCTGAACTGCGAGCCTGGGCCGGGGAGCCCGCCCGTGGCCCCCGCTCCACGGGCGCCAAGCGGCCTCACGGGTCAGCAGCGGCTGCACCGGAACAGCCGGGGGCTCCCCGTGAAGCCAGTTCTCTGCTTCTTAGGGACGTCACCCCCGTTCAGGGGTCAAAGAAACAGGTCAAAAGTACGTCAGGCCAAGAAGCCCATGAAAAGGAGCTCAACACGTTGTCACTATAGGAATGCCAATCAAAGTCACTTCATACCCACCAGGACAGCAATGGTCAAAAAACAGCAAATAGCAAAAGCGTCAGCAAGAACGCGCAGAAATTGGGAACCTCACGCGTTGCTGTTGGGAATGTAAAATGGCACAGCTGCCGTGGAAAACAGTTCCTCAAAAAGGTAAACATAGAACGACCCTATGACCCAGCAGTTCGCCTCCTGGGTAAACACCCAGGACGAGTGGAAATAGGGACTCGACAAATAACCGCACAGAGCCGTTCACGGCAGCACGACTCAGGCAGCGACGCAGAGACAAGCCCAGCGCCGGTCAGCAGCGGACGCAGAGACAAGCCCAGGGCCCGTCAGCAGCGGACGCAGAGACAAGCCCAGGGCCCGTCAGCAGCGGACGCAGAGACAAGCCCAGGGCCCGTCAGCGGGTGAACAGAGAGGCCCGAGGGGGTGGATCCATAAAACGCAACGTGGCCGAGGCCTAAAAGGAAGGAAGGACGCGCAGACACCCGCTACCACGTGGATGGACCTTGAGAACACGACGCTCCGTGAGAGAGGCCGGACGCAGAAGGTCCCATAACGCACGGTTCCACTTACACAGAGCGTCCAGAACAGGCAAATCCAAGGAGACAGTGGCGGCCGTAGGGGCCGGGGAGGGGGCCGGGGGGCACTGCTCACGGGGACGGGGCGGGGTGCTGGCGAGGGTGGCCCGACACCGTGAATGCGCTGAACGCCACTGAACTGCGCGCTTGAAAGCGGTCAGCTGGCAAACTCGGTTACGTGCGCTGACTTCCATCCGAAGGAGCGAGCAGGCGGGCCCTCACCTCGTCGTCGTGGACCAGCTCCTTCTTCACCACCTTCATGGCGTAGACCTGATCGTTCTTCTTCAGCCGTACCAGCAGGACCTTGGCATAGCTCCCGCGTCCGATGACCCTGAGCAGGTCGAAGTCCTGCAGCCCGAGCCCCTGAGATATTTTGATCCCGTCCATCCCATCGATGACCGGCTTGAGGTCCTGAGGGAGGGAAGACAAAACGGGAGGAAGCGGAAAGGAGACTCGTGCGCGACGGGGGAAGACGTGGCGTCCGCGCCCCGGAGCCCAGAGCCCCATCCTGCTCATAAGTCCTGACTCTCTGTCCCAAAGGCCGCCGCCTCCGCGCCACCCAGGAGCAATCCCCAAGAGCTTCTGGTGGAAGGGGCCGGAAATCCGAGAGCCGTCATCAGCCACCGGTGGGCCCTCTGCAAGCAAGGAAGGATGCTCGGGGCCAGCCCCGCCTGGACAGGCCGAGCAGGTGGCCGCAGGCTCACACACCCAGGGGCCATCGGTGCCGCAGCCGGAAGGCCACCTGGCCCTCCCTGGGGGGTTGCAAAGCATAACTTGCTAATGTCTGGAAAGACCTTCCAAAGCAAGTACCACTAGAAACTATATACGATGAAAGAGAAAGGCAACGTGATTAAGGGCACAAGCTCCCCTCCTGAGAATTATCTCTGGCAAGGATTCTCTGGTGGAGGGAGTTAGGTAACTAAGTGTTCCTGACTCACTCCAGACACAGAACACCAGGGAGAAAGACCTAGACGTCCAGGCGGGGACACTGACCTTGGGAAAGGAGTGGCCTCTCGAGGCGTTGCTGTTCCCTGAGGTCCTGTGCACAGAGGTTGAGCTCCAGCCGGAAATGCCCTTGCTCAGAACCACAACTGCCTGAGCCTCATCTATCACCCAGAGTCCAGTTGTGATGCTGTGATTTGTAACACCAAGTTCCTCTCTGTTCTAGGGCCCCATTCCTGGCACACAGCTCCTAAAACCTGGGGGGGATTTCCTAAGTGCTGGGAGCCAGCAAGGTGTGTTTTGTTATGTTAATGAGGCAACTACAGGGAAGCCTCTAGGTCACCTGAGGATGCAGCTGGCTGCCAGGGGAACCGACTCAGGGATCAGAAGGTCAGTCCCATCCCCTGACCTCCCAGGAGGGGAGAGGGGCTACAGCCCGACTCCAGCGCCAACGGCCAATGATTTAATCATCACACCTGTGTAATGAAGCCTCCGTAAAACCCCCAAAAGGAGAGGTTTGGGGAGCTTCTGGGTTGGTGACGTGGAGATCTGGGAGTGGCCCTCGCTCAGAGACCGTGGAAGCCCTTGCCCCTTCCCCACACCTTGCCCTGTGAGCCTCCTGCAGATGGCTGCTCCCGAGTTACAACCCTTTAAAAGAACCCGGTGATCTGGTGAGTAAAATGTTTCTCTGAGTCCCGTGGGCCGTTCTCACAAATTAATTGAACCTGACGAGGGGGTCGTGGGACCCTCCAATCTGTAGCCAGTCGCTCAGAAGCACTTGCAACTGGCATCTAAAGTGGGAGGAGGGGTCCGTCTCGTGGGACTGAGCCCCCGACCTGGGGGATCTGTTCCCCGGTCGATGGTGTCAGAGCCAGGTTACACTGTAGGACACTCAGCGTCTGCTGAGAATTGCAGAGCTGCTGGGTAGTGTGGAAAGCACACACAGAAAATAAAGGCAGGCTTTTATGCAAATAAACTTTGACTAAAACTGCAGCCCTGGACCCGCTGTGCTGTCTGGGTGGAGAGCACGTGGGAAGGCCTCACCCGCAGCAGAAGACGGTGCCAGGATTGGGCCCCCAAGAACCTTTGGGGCAGCAGCCTCTGGGGCTTCGTAACGGATGTGCCCCTGGTGAGACCCAGCTGCGGAGGCGGCAGGGCCTGTTCCCGGAGCTTTCATCTCCCCCCTCCTCGCCACCTCTCCTTCACTGCCGCCCGACAGGCCGACTCCCCGACCCTGGACACCCCATCCCCCCAAACCAGAGGGCCCGTGAGAGCTGCCTGTGGGCGCCAACGTCCCTGCCACACAAGGCACTGAGTCCCAGAGACGGGGACTCCCGCCACGGGGGAGGGGGACGGCTGCAGAAAATGTAAGAACCTGGGTGCTGGAGTGGGCGTGACAGCCAGGTCAGAGTGAGCCCACGCCCCAGAGGCCCGCTTTCTCTCAAAGCACAAGAACACGGGGTTTCCTTTGTGGAGGTCACGGGTGCCCCTTGTGGTCCACCGTGATGGCCCGACCCACCTGTACTGATGTGGAAACGGCCACGGCGGCAGTCAGTGCCGTGGAAAGCTTCCCGTGCGCCGGGCATGGTGCTAAGCGTTCATACAATGCTCTCAGTTTACCCTCACGGAAAGGCGCAATCATTATCCACACTTGACAGAAGAGGATCCTGAGGTCAGAGGGGTCCCCTGACCTGGGCTCAGACCAGGCCTGCAGCTTGGGCTCACACAGACTCAGCCAATGACCCCTCACGCCCAGTTCTGCGTTGGTGAAAGAGTACATACAATGAGCACCATATGCTCACCTCAGATTCAGCAACGGCTCACGTGCTGCCACGTTCACTTGCTCTCTGCCCATTCGGCTGTACAGAGAGCACCTCTGTGCTAAATGTCTGGAAGACCTCCCAGACCTCTGCCCTGGAAGCCTCAGTGTGCGTGAGCCCCGATGCCGCAAGGCCGTGCTCCCCCCAACCCTCCTCGTTCACATTCGAGTTTCCACGACTGCCCCAGAAATGAGCTAAAGCACCTGCAAACAGGACGCTGGAAATACCGGTGAGCCGTCTGCACTCACCTCAGGTTCATCTTCAATGTTATCATGTTTCCGGGTTGAAGAAATATAAGCAACTAGGGAAGAGAGGAAGAAGAAAGGGTGTTACAGGCGTCGTCGGGGACGCGGCCTGAGACCCCCACGGCCCTTGCCCCTCTGTGGAGACACAGTGGCCCAGGCCAGGCCGCCAGGCCAGCCAGTGCTCAGGGTGAAGGCCTGGCAGCCACTCTGACTCAACTAGAGACTTAAGAAAATGCAGCTTCCTGGGCCCCACCCAGACCTGCTGACTCTGAACCTCTGGGGCTGGGAACCTGCCTCTGTGACAAGTTTCCCTAGTGATTCTTCTGAGGTGACGGATCGTAAGATTCTGGTGTCTAGCCTTCCGGTCTTTGTTCTCATGGTACGCAGATGGCTGGCTGGGTGGACGGGTACTTGTTAAGGGTCTCCTTTACATGAGGTGCTGTGCTAAGGGTTTCACGCTCCGTGGCCTCTTGTCATCCCAGGGGATGGAACTCATTTATCAAACGAGGGCTAGGGCCCTTGCACACCCTTGTAACGGTGCACAGAACTGCAGAAGCTCAGAGCTGGGCCATCAGTCCAACAGGTATCCATGGCGGCCACTGCGCTACGTGCCTCTTAGAACGTCCGAAGTCGGCACAGAGGGCAACCCCGCCCCGGGCTCCCTAGGCAGCAGCACACAGAGACGTGGGCGCCCAGGGAGGGCCGCCCCGCCCACTTCTGACCGGACGAGGGGGGCCCTGAGAGCCCTCCCCAGTCCCGCAGCGAGCACGGGACATGCTCCCAGGTACTGGCCCCTGGTGAGAGGAGAGGATCTAAAAGGGTGCCCCGGGGGAAGGGGAGGCGGGCGGGTGTTCCCGGGGGGCGGGGCGAGCAGCCCCTACTTCCATCCGTCTCCTCAGAAGGAAGGTCCACGTCGTCACTCTTGTCGTCCACTGCAGGCTCCTGGGAAGGCATGACAGAATCCTGCAGAGAGACGGCAACACAGTGACCCGGCGGGCGCCACGACGGGGCTTCCGGAGACTTGTGAGTCACCTGTTATGTAACACACACTGTAACACACGTATCACTCAACTGTTACATCATCGCACTGAACACGGGAGGAGGAGCACTGAAGTCACCTGTGAGTCCACAGGCCGAGGTGACCACTCAGCCCCTCGGGCCGCGATCTTCCCGGCAGGTGCTTTAAAAGCGCGTGTATTTACACAGTGACGCTGACTCCTCTCTCCCGCCCCCAGCCCCCATCACGCGTCGGCTGCAGTCAGGCCCCAGCTCCGGGTTCCACGGCTGACGTCACAATCAAGGAGGCTCCCTACTGGTGGACCTTGCGGCCCCCAGGAGTGCCGGGGGCTCCCAGGGCTCAGGAAGAGGGCCCGACCCGGACCGCGGACCTGGGCCGTCACCCTGCAGCCCACGGGAGCCCCCTCCTCTCTCTCGCGGGTGGCAGGGACGATGTCAGGGCCCCGCCTGGACAGAAGGAGGCCGAGGGCCCCTGGGGCAGTGTGGACACCCGCCCAGGCTGTGCCGGTCCCCACTCACCATATGCCTGTCGCAGCTCAGCGGGACGAGGACGTGGCAGCGCTTATGGACCAGCAGTTTGCAGTTGATGCACCTGTAGCCCTGCCTGGCGAGGCCCCATATCCTTTCACTGCACTGGCCACAGTACGCTCTCTGCACGGGACGAGAACAGCCGCTGTCAGCCGGGCCCGGTGCCCCCGGGGGCCCCGCCACGCCGCGGACATGCTGCACCGTCACGACGCGCAGCTGGGGCGGGAGGTGGCCCCGTCGCCTCATCCAACCGGCACCAGGCCCCCGCCCAGGCTCGGCAGCTCCGTCCCAAGGTTGGGGGAACCGAGGGCCCCAAGGAGGGCACTGGGGCTCTGCTCCTTGTGAGGGAAAAGGGGAGGCCCCGGCAGGCAGGGGTGAGGAGACCCCTCCACGGGCAGCGCCCCCCCTGCTCGCAGGGCCTGGAGTGGGAGTCGTAGCTCCTACCAGGCTGCGCTCAGAACAGCCGAGGGGCCCCCTGTGGGTGGAGGGACCCAGGTGAGAAGCGGGTGGGAGAGCCGGCTGCCTGACCCTCGTCCAAACACCCACCTACACGACGACCACAGAAGCGACCCTGCCTGGTGTCAGGACGTGTCAGGATTCTGAGCTGCTCTGGGGCTCCATGCAATTATCTTGGCATTTTTCTCAGCGTTTTAAAAGATTTTAAATGGTCAATTTTTATTCTTCTTGGTTCTAAACACCTGAAATTCATGATCATTTTTGGCTTGTTTGGAGAAGTTTTTGGAATGTCACAAAGGGCGTGGAGGTGAGCGTGTGCAGAAGCCTGGTCACCCGCCCACCACTCGGCGTCCAAAGTCATCTTCGCAGTTCCGTGGTGTCCGCACGTCGACAGGTTCCCCACTTAGTTTTTTTCCAGCCATAACTTGTTTTCGCGTTTTACCCTCTTTTGCCTTTTATTTTTTTAACAAATTTCTTTCTTTTGAGAGAGTCTCAAATTACTCCTGGAGAACAGAAAGGATACACGGTACCAGCCGCGCAATGCAGCTCATTTGGGAAACAGCGAACCCTCACGAGGTGCGGGCCTGAGGCGCAGGACGGGCTCTGGCGGCCAGCGGGCACCGAGAAGCCGATCTCCCACCAGGAAGGAGCCCCCTCCCCATACACAGAGCGCATACGTCTCAGTCACGGCCACGTGGTCAGCACCTGGGACAGTGCCCGGCACACAGTGGGTGCCCAATAAAGGTTTGCTGAAGACAAGTCCACACGCGTGCGCCCGCGCGCCCCCCTGCTTTCAACTTCGGTAACAGGAAAGAGAAGGATGTACCCAAGTCCCCCACGTTGCTGGAACCATCCCTTCCACGAGGAGGCCAACACGGGCTGTGGGACTCCCTCTGGGAACGGCCTGAGATGCGGCAGCAAGGGCCAGACGGGGGGCTGGACAGAGGGCCACCCCCCAGACCTCCGACTCGGGCCAATCCAGTTTAACGCCAGCCTTGGCACCTCTGCCCGAGGAGGGTGAGCGCTGGTGAGTAAACTCGGGGTTCAGGGAAGGGGCGGCATCTCTGAGGACCGCTCACCGTTCATGGAACCATTACAAAAATCCACGTCCTTTTATACCATGCGCTAAATGTGTCTTGCTTTCTCCAGAACACCATCGAACAATGCCTGGATCACGTTTGGGGCAAACCCACAGCCACCTGGTATCTTCGCGAATTAACCAAGATCCCTCTTCCTACAGAGCCACCCTCGCCAGGGTCCAGGCCAGGACAACGGGGGATCACGGGCAGCCGAGTTTGCCGGGTTCCAGCACCCGTCAGTCGCATCGAGGCCACGTGCAGGCATCCCCCAGGAGGGGCAGCCACAATGTTACCAAAGGCTCTTTATTTCAAAACTAGATTTGAATTATCAACGTTTCAAGAAGCGCGCCACGGAATAATAAAACTTAGGGACGCCCCGGCGGCCCGTGGTTGACTCGGCGCTCTCGCTGCCATGGCCCGGGTTCAATCCCTGGTCGGGGAACTAAGATCCCGCGAGCTGCGGCCAAAAAACCCAATAATGATAATAAATAAAACTTCACACCCAAGCTTCACGTCTCAGAAAGATCACGTGACTGAGCAGACTAACGGCTGCAAGCACTTTAAGCCCCTTACACGCCGCCGAGGCGGCTCCTCGCTCAGGCTTCAGCCACCGGCGTCCGGGGCTGCTTTCCCACGGCAACAGCAATGGCCGAGTCAGGGCCCGGCTGTCGTGACAGAGGCTGCACGGCCCACAAAGCCTGAAATACCTGCTCGCTGCCTCAGCCCTGTTCCAGCTGCTCAGACCAACGGCCCCGGGGCTGAGGGCCTCAGGGCCTCCCGTTGTGGGCTGGACGCTGCCCCTGCGCCCCCATGAGTCCCCATCGGAGCCTTCCTCTCTGCTCGAGAAGCTCAGGTGTGTCCAGTGCAGAGACAGCTCCAGGCAGGGAGCTCGGGCCAGTGAGGCGACAGCCCTTGCCTCCGTCCCTGGGTCACCAGCAAAGGAGGGCAGTGGCCTCCTTTATGCGCTTGTCCCTGGGAATCTGGCTGAGCCCGCAGAGCCAGGCGTGGAGCTCCTGAGACACGCGGGGTGGCCTCGCGGCCCCGTAATGAACACTGGTGGATGGTGCGGCCTCAGACGTGCAGCCCAAGGACCCTGGTGGGAACTGTGCCTGGTGACAAACGGCGACACGCCCGCCTCCCCATCTGTGAATGGCGGGGCTGGTTAAGAGTTGTCGGGGGTCTTGGGGTCGGCTCCCTCCTCGGCCTGGTGTCTGTGAAAAGCCGCTTGGCGCTCGGGGAGAGCGGGTGGGGACGGGGCTGGAGTGGGTACCGCCCCCCCGCCGCTGAGTTCCCCTCCTCCTTGAGGAGAAGCCTTTGCCCACAGAGTTTGGGGAGGGTGCGGCAGGAGGAGTGCCAGGCTCTGCACCCTGCCATCAGAGAAATGGGTTTTCCTCGGAGAACCTGCAGGGAGGTAGCGGCCAGGCCCCTCCGGCGGCCTTGCCGGGTGGGTGGGTTTCGTCCTGGGCCCGTGAGTCAATTTGTCATGAAGGGAAGCAGTTCTCTGATGTCCTGAAGGGTGGCCCATCCCGTCTGCCTGAGACCCTCTCTGGCAGAACCAAGCCGGTGCCCAGATGCACAGGAAGAGAAGCCACCGGCCACAAGCTGGCTGGTCGTCCGTTTTTTAAATAAACACGGGAGGGTGGGCAGTGGGGGCCTCGCGTCACGGGGCTGGACGTTCCCATTTCTCCAGGCTTCACCCGGTCCGTCTGGGTGGTTCACTGCAAAGTCTCACGTCCACACCCGTCGGCCAGGCCCATCACTCCCGCACCCGAGCCCTCTGCCAGCACTCGGTGACACCCGACCTCCCCACAGCATCGATGTCCCGAGGACCCCGTGCCCTCCCAACGTTGCCAAGGCTCCCGGGGCCCTTCTCATTCCCGACAGACACGCCGCGTCCCTTCTTTACACCCAACATGGCGCCCAGGGCTCCCCCGCTGCCTCTTCCCCAGTCATCCATTACAGTAAATGATAACCCACTGTGTCGTGTGCGCCTCCCGTGTGCCAGGTGCGGGCACAACCATCAGGGCAGAGTGCTGTGCCCGGCAGGAGGTGGCACACACGGGGCTGTGAGGGGCACGGAGGGGGCGCGCCACGTGGGGGGGGGCGGGGGGGCAGAGCGCTCAGCGCGTGCGGGGGTCCCCAGGTCAGCGGGCACTTGGCTGCTGTACTGGACTCCGTGGTGTCCCCCCAGACTCAGGTCCACCCAGAACCTTAGGTGGAAAAGTATCTTTGTAGGTGCAGTTAGTTAAGCTAAAATGAGGTCAGACTGGGTCCTAATCGTGACGGGCGTCCTTGGGGAGCAGAGACAGAGAGCAGGCGGCAGAGGCTGGAGGGCTGAGCTCCCAGCCCAGGAGCTCCGAGGACCGCCAGCAACCCCAGAAGCTACACAGGAAGAAGGACCCTCCTAGAGCGGCGGGAGGCGAGCGGCCCCGCCCCACCTTGGCTTGCGCTCCAGACGGCGAGAGAACGGACGGCGAAGCATCCAGTTTGTGGTGCTTTGTGCCGGCAGCCCTGGGGCACGTGGTCGCCGGCCATGGGGACACCTGCAGGTGCCTCCCCACCCACCTGCCAGCGGGACGGCTACACAGCCTCGCGAGCCCCATGGTTTCCGCAGGACACAGGGCAGCACGAGGAGCAACACCAGATGCTCGGCTAAAGCGCCTTCGGAGCGGGCCGGGCAGCGGGGCCCGCGGGCCGGGGGCTGGAGGGCTGTCTCGGGCTCTGGGCTTCGCAGGACACCCCTGGGACCAACGGGGACACTGTGGGGTAACACACGCATCCCGGTAACGGGACAAGTCTGCGTCCCTTCTGAATGCACGCAGGCAGGCGGGAGCCACAGCGCCTGGACAGGGGATCCCGTAACAGGGACACACAGGCTGAGTTCATCAGAAAGGCCCGAGCTGGCACTGAGCTGGCACCTTCCCGGGCTCAGGGAGCTTCGTAAAGGGCTCGTTGTCATCCAGGGGCAGCGGCTGTGGAAGCGGCTCGAGGCCTCGCCTGTGCGCAGGGCAGAGCCCGGCACCTCCTCTGGCGGGGGGGAGTGGGGGCATCTCGGCGGCCTCGACAGCAACTCACCCTGTTAAAGCGCTTGGCTTGGAAGAGGTGGCCGTTGGCGCGGTACAGCTTCCGCCATCTTCTGGCTCCACGGCGGTAGATGGATTCTGGAAAGAACAGCAGAAAGGGGTAAAGAAACAGCCTAGTGGCCCACAAGCCCAGCTCCGCCACGTGCGGTGCGGTGGGGACAGGCCACCCGCCGAGCTGACACGCCTGCGTCCCCACAGCCACTCCTCACACGATCCCGGGGTCGACCTCCCCTTGATGCCCCTGGATATGCCGCGAGAGCTGCCCTCCGCGGAGGGTCAGGCTGTGAAGACATCGGGGCCCGTGTGGCCTCCCACGTGTTTCCTTTCCACCCCCTTCCCTCCGGGCGTGAAAACCAGGCCCCTCTCCACACAGGGACAGGCTCCGACGGGCCGAGGGCCCCCTGGACGTGCACGCCCAACCGTCCTCAGAGGGACCCTGGCCGCCGGGGAGTCCACGGTCAGCCCGAGACGGGCGTCCGTCCAGCCAGCACCATCCCGCCCCCTCCGTCCCGGGCTCCCGTTTGAAGAGCAAATCTAGGGACAGAAGTAAAGCCAAACCAACCGGACACTAATGTTGAATTGAAAGTTACCCAAACCGTCGCTTTCACAACCTGCATTCGATAATTCAAACTCCTGAGGAAGGAGGCTGCTCGTTAAAAACACGGAGCTGAACGTATAACCAGAACCGCTGGTTTTATTCTTCCTCAAAAATGTTTCCAACTTTGCTCCTTCAAAACACTTTGAAAGTATGTGAAAACAAAATACTCAGGATACAACGGGAAGCTTTGTGCCTTTACAAAGCTCTGTAGTGAAGGCGACTTTCATGAGAAGTCAGGGAAGTGCCAGGAATATACTGACGTGGAAACCGTAACAGAATGTTTTTAAAACAAGCAAATTACAGCTCTGGCTGGAACCTGCCGAAACCAGGTCACAGTGACTGCAAAACCGGCTTCTCTCCCGTTACATGGGAGACGAAGTGGGAAACTGAGAAGCCGACACCCAGACAGAACAGGGCCGGCCAGAGGTAGCGTCCTCACCCCCCAGCCCATCTGCCCTGGGCTCCGAGGGGTCCCTGGTGACGCCCCAGGACCCCTGCCCGGGTGACAGGGTGCGGCCCTCCCGGCCTGATTTGGGGGAAGCCTGGCCCCCGGCAGGTTCCCGCTAACGTCCCCGCATGTGGCGCACACACCCCCCGGCTGTCCCCGCAGACGGAGGCATGAGGCACCGAGTGACACAGACACAGAGGGAGCCGGGCTCTCAGCCGGGGACGCGGTGGCACGAGACTCCGGCTCCTTCCTGCGCTCACACACGCGCCGTGTGAAAGCCTGAAAATGCAGCCCACCGGATACCCTTCAAATCTGAGCAAAGCCACCCGAAATGAGAGACTCAAGGACGTCCTAGCAGAGGCCAAGGGTACCAGGGAGCCCCCAGCAGGCCGGAAAGCTCAGCGAGGGGACAGGATGGAGCCCTGCTGACCCCTGGGCACGGAGCAGGACTGAAGGAAGGCGGGCGATGTCCCACCGTCCACAGAGAGAAGCCTGGAGCCCTGCTGCTACGTGCCCTCCCAGATCACACGTGGAAGCCCTACCCCCAGCCCCCATGTGACTGTATTTGGAGGTGGGGCCCCTAAGGAAGCAATGGAGGTTAGTGGTCAGAGCGTAGGGCCCCTGACGGGATTAGCATCCTCGCAAGAAGAGGAGACACTCGAGCTCGGTCTCCAGGGCGGGAGGACACCGGGGAGGTGGCGAGCGAGCCAAGTGTCCTCACCAGGCACCGACCCTGTTGGCACCTGGGCCTCAGCCGTCCAGCCTCCAGACCCTGGGAAGTGAGCTCCTGTGGTCTCCGCCCCCATCCAGGTATCGTGAGGGCAGCCCATGCAGACCGGACGCCTGCCTCACTCCACA
The DNA here is from genome assembly GCF_039906515.1 of Pseudorca crassidens. Lineage (NCBI taxonomy): Eukaryota > Metazoa > Chordata > Mammalia > Artiodactyla > Delphinidae > Pseudorca > Pseudorca crassidens. The sequence goes on along the minus strand of NC_090297.1, from coordinate 1,027,645 downwards.
CACAAGCCGCGGCCTCAAAAGATAAGGACTCACCACGAGAGGCAAAGCGACAAAAAAGCACCGGCCCAAAGAGGAGAGGGACACACCTGAGTACCGTGAGGGGAGGACGCATGTCCATCCAGAGGCCGCCCGAGAGGCCGACAAACCCGTCTCCATTATCAGCCGCACCAAGAGACAGGTTAGCGATTCGGGATGCGGGAGGTGCTTCCACAGATCAGCGAGGAAAAAGCAACAGAAGCGTCAACGAAAGACAAGCCTCCGCAACGGCAAATACCGTCAAGGACCAGAGCCATCGGAAGTCGCCTGTCCTCCGAGACGGGCGAAACCGGGGCCAAAACTGACTGTCGAGAGCACGCGTGCTTCCCCGGGACCCAGCAATTGCACTGCTCCGAGACCAAGGCCCGAGGGACCTCACACGTGGGCTCGCAGCCGGCAAAGGGTGTTTGCGGACGCCCAGGCCCATCGGCAAGAGGACAAGTGACCTGCGGGCGTGGCCGTTCAGGAGGACCCGTCGGCCGTAACCTGACTTGAGCTGTGCTCAGCAGCCCAGACACATCTTCCAAAATCAAACCAAATAAGAAATCAATATGAAGCGACGTACTGACGTCCATAAAGCGGGCTCTGTGAAATGATGCCCTTGTTACCAAACTAAAAAATAAGCAAAACGGACAGTGTGTCGTTTCAGGATGCGCAGGTGTGAGATGAAATCCTTCTGGTCAGTGGAAGACCAGAAGCAGTGGGTCTGCGCTGGGCGGGTCGGCTGCTAAGGGCACGCGTGTCCGCTCCGTTGTTTTATAACACACGTGAGTCCCATGCTCTTGAAGTGCCTCGAGTGCTGCAGTGAACAATGTACAATCAGAACTGTAGAAACGCAGAGGGGGGGCCCGAGGCAGCAACAACGACATGGTTATAAACTAGCTTCAGATTTTAATAGAAACACAGAGCTCTGAGTCTGCACAGAAAGGCCCCGACCGCTGCATGCGACCCCGCCGCAGGGGCCCACATCCACGCCCCCACCGGCTCGCACCCTGACCAGCGGGGAGCAGCGCCTGTGGACGTGCGCTTCACACCCACGGCAGAACACCGACCAGCAGGGCTGCCTCAGAGAGCCACGGCACTGATGTGACACTGCTCCCAGGCCACAGAAGTTGCAGATGTGCAAGTTAAGGGAGGGGAACTAGGGAGTAAAGTGGTGAGCAGGCAGGAGGGGGCCACATCCTCTAGGCCCCTCCCGACGACCAGCCCTCCTGGGGGAAGGGTCAGTGCATGTCCTGCGCACACAGGACCGCCGTGCAGTGTCGGGCAGAGGTGTGACCGTGCTGTTGTCTTTAACTAGAGACTGAGCATGGTTTCCGGAGATGCCTCTTGGCAAGGAGGGGAATGTGGTGGTTAATTTCATGTGTTAGCTGCGTTGGGCCACGGTGCCCAGATCTGTGGTCAAACATTATTCTGGATGTTTCTGTGAGGGTGTTTCTGGATGAAATGAACGTTTAAACCAATGAGGGTGGGCCTCGTCCGATCAGGCGAAGGCCTGAAGAGACCCCAAGGCTGACGTCCCCCAGCGAGAGGAAGTCCTGCAGCAGATGGACTTCGGACCTGAACTACGGCAGTGGCTCTTCCTGCACCCAGCCTGCAGCCTCCGTGACATGTGAACACTCTCTCTACACACGCGTCCTGTTTATTCTCGTCTGGAGAACTGACTCACATGAACTCTCAGGTGGACTTTCCATCACTCCCCACCCCAGGCAGAGACAGGAAGGTGCCGTCAGAGACCCTGGCAGTGCACAGCCCGGCTCCACACCCTGGCATCACTTCCGGCAGAGGCGGGGGAGCCCCTGTGGTCTCCAATCCACACCCATGTTGCCACCTGGAAAGCAGTGCCCAGGTGACTCACAAGGAACCACAAGGGACAGCAGGGCATCCTGCATTTAAAAATATATATATTTTTTTAAACAGAGTTTTTGTTCTGAAGTAATTTCAGATGTACAGAAAGTTGCAAAGACAGTTCAGAGAGCTCCTGTGTAACCTGCCTGCAGTCTCCCCTCGGTTAGCATTGCTCCGACACAGTGTGAAAAAGAAAAGGACACACGTTCTCAGGGAACATGCACGTGCAGAGCGCATCCCGGGGCGGGCGCTCTGGGGATGACCCGCCCCACCGCCCGCTGCACCCACCGCGGGCCCTGAGTGTCCATCTTCCCATTCGGCTGATCTCAGTGGTAAACGGTCCGGAAGCTCAGCCGGGTGGGCTGGCAAGGCCTCCATGGGAAGCGGGCCCTGGGGGGCGGCTCCGGCTGACCCCGCAGCTGCTCCACCCGGAATCCTGGTGGGTCAGGAGGCTCGACTTCGGAGTCAGAGTTGCTCGAAGTCAGAGCCTGCGGGGCACCTTGAGGTGTCCGGTCGCCTCCACGGCACCTGTGCTCTGGATGGACATAGAGCGGGAACGACAGTGGGCCCTCGTGGCCCCGTCTGCTCAGCCGCTCCTATACCTTCTCAGCCTGAACGACACCCTCAAAGCAGCTCTCCGCTTGTCTTTGGAATTCTATAATTAGGACGGCTGCAGGGAACTTTAATGAGCTCAGTTTCTATGGCAATGGAGCATCTTGAGGGCTCTGACAAGGCGAAGAAAATACACTTTAAAAAAGGAGCTTAGAGCAACAGACCTTGAAACAAACCAGGCAGCCCCCAGATTTTGGGGGGAGCATGGGGTGCTCCGAATTTTCAGGGCAGATCACGATGCTACTGGAAGCCTCTCTGACTGTTTGCTGGACACGGACCCACCGCCCAGGTGACCAGCCCAGCACAACCCCCGGACAGCCCTAGAGCACCTCGAAACTGTGGCGGGAGCGCTCCGGCGACGGGGCATGTGGGTCAGCCGAGAGCCTTCCTGGTGGTTCCGGGTTGGTGACCAGCCCGAGGCAAGGCCAGGGAGCTGGTGAGGGGCCCTCGTCCCTCAGGCTGGGGGTGGGGTCCTCAGCAGAGCGCGCGCTGCTGCCCCCAGGCCCAGCTCCTTCCGGGCGAGTGGCGTCCCCTGGGGTCCATGCTCAGGAGGGCGGGGCCCGTGTCCAGTGTGCAGCGCACTCACTCAGGCCCCCCTGTCCTCACCAACCACACATCCCACCAGAAGGCTCCTACTGCAGGCTGCACGTGACCATCTAGAAGCAGGAGTCTGGGGTTTACGTGGGACGCTGGCCTGGCCATGGGCCACGTATCTGGTGCTGCTGAGATGCCTGGTGGCCGCACAGGCTGGGGGTCCTGAGGGACGGTGGCCAGTGTGGACAAACAGTCCCAGGAAGCCCACGGAGCCTCACAGCTCGCCTGCATTTCCCAGTGGCTGGTGTCACCCGACCGTGGACGCGGCAGCCCACTGCTACGCACACCACATGGTCGCTGTGTCTCAGGAGGGACCGGGCACTGTCCCCAGAGCCGTGTCCTCCTGTGGCTCTGCGGGTCATGCTGGGGGCGGAGCAGCAGTGAGCAGGATACAGCAGTGCCGGTGGGGTCGCCCCCTCCAGGGCCCTTTCCTTTGTGGCTTCCTGCCCCTCACTCTGATGTGTCCCAGCAGAAGATGCAACTTAAAATCCGCTGCTCTGAGAGGTGGTTCACCTCTGAGAGGCTACAGTGCAGACCTGGGAAGGGTCTCAGAGCCACCCTGGCAGGAAGCCAGCCACGTGGGCACAGCGGTAGTTTGGTCCTCTCAGCGGCCCAGCTCCCACAGAAGCCTGCCTTCCGCACATGGTCCCGACGTGGCCCCCAAGCCTTGGCATTGCTGGCGCGGAGCTGACCATCTGGGTCTAAAGCAATCCAAGAAGGGTGACCCCAGGGATGTCATGGGTCCAGGGCTGTCACGTGACTGAAACCACCCAATCAGGCTGCAGAGAGGGGCTTCCCTCTGAGGCCAGGTTGCCCCTCCCTGGGCAATGGAGCAGGGACACAGGGCCCGGGCGTGGTTGGCTGTGTGGACGAGGTGGGGCCAGCCCCAGCGTATGGCCACGGGAAGACAGAGTGACCGGGGCCAGGCTTGCCACCCCACACTGCCGCCTCTGGACACGTGCTGTGGGGATGTCTCCTGGGGGGACAGACCATCAGCTGTGGCCACAGCTATCTGGAGCACGTGCCAGTGCCGTGGCCCGGCAGCACTGGTGGGGCCTCCCACGGAGAGGAAGCTGGGGACCAGGGCCAGCATGCGGTTCGTTTCCCTGAGCCTCATACACGGCAGGGAGAAGAGGCGCGAGGGTCCCCCCAGTGTGACGCGCTGTGTGCAAAGCGGCGGGGCAGACACACGTCCCGAGGCTCGGCGACACCTGCAGGAGTCCACCTGCCGGACACCTTCCCTGGTGGCCAAGGTGGACATCTGAGCTGTGCCCGTGAGGACACAGCGGCTGAAGGTCAGGACGCCAGGCGCCGTGGACAGGAGAGTGGCCACGGGCGCCATGGAGCAGCCGCCGGGGGTGGGGAGGGGAAAGGGGTGTCTCCCTCGAGGAGCGGCTGACGGACGCACCCTGACCCAGCGCTGGAGCCCCGAGTGGCGGATTCACTCCCACAAAGGCTCCGAGGGACGGGGGGGCCGGCACGTGCGAGAGATCCAGCGAAGGACCAGGTTCCTGATGTTTGTAAAGAGAAACGCTTACGAAAAGAAAGGTCTTCTGCTCCCCAGGACAGGAGCTGTGAGGACCGGACGGCGTCCTCCGTGTACAGCAGGGGCCCGGCCAGCACCCAACACCGGTGTTCAGGGCGACCAAGCCATCCAGACGGACCCAAGGGCCCATTCCTGTTGGCTCGAGCTGCTGTCACAGGGCCCCAGACGCCCCATTAAAGAACAGACCTTGACGAGGCACAGGGGGCGCAAGGCCAGGGCCACACCCTAGGGGTTCCCAGAAAGGGCAGGCCTCCCAGGGCTCCTCAGAGCTGTCCCTCTGTCACCAAACACCATCAGTTGAGAAACCCAATCCTAAGAGGTGCTTTGAGAGGGAGGGGGGATATTATAACAGTTCAACGTTCTCACAGTTTTTATCACAAAGATACAAATTTGTCCTGAAATGAGTTGAGTTTTGATGAAATGTCTGACCAATGTTTTCAGAAAGATTCTCTGGAAAAACGTACACCAACTTGCAAGCGATCTGTTGCAGATGAGTTCCGCCGAACCACCTCCCTTCCATGCAAGCGTCCTCCTTTACGGACTCACTTCTTATAAACAGCACGAGTCCTGGAGCTGCTCAGAGCCCACCTGTGCTGCAGGGGCCCGCGTTCCCCCCAGACCCGCTGCACCTGCGGCCCGGAGCACAGGGCCAGGCCGACGGGAGAAGACCTCGGGCCGGGAACACGGGCACCCCGAGTGTGCCGGGGGAAACGATGGGAGGGGACTGAGGACAGAGCCCCTCCAAAGACAGCCAGTGGTGGCTGGACCACAACAAGGATGGGCCGGCATCACGGCCAGATGTGCGGGTCAGAATGGGAGACAAGGCTGGCTCCTGGGAGGCCAAGCGGAGAGTGAGGCCTGGCGCTCGTGCGATCCAACTGCAGATGAAAACTGGGGTTCAGGGCAGCCGAGACAAGCCCGCCCTAGGGGCCGCCTGGGTCCTCCCGGGACCCACAGATGGGCGGCAGCAGAGTCTGCGGGCTGGAGGCCCGGGTTCTGGCGACGGCCTCGGCCAGCTTACTCGGCAGAGGGGCTCCCGGGGTCTCTTCTCCTGCGGCACAAGCACCCCTCCCCACGACCCCAGCGCCACATACACCTGGGGTCGGGGCCTCCACACAGGAATTTGGGGGGCACGCTTGGTCCAAAACAATCTGCTCCTGGCCCCCCCAGATTCGTGCCCCTCTCACACACAAAACACACCCACTCCATCAACAGCCCCGAAGCCTTCACTCCTGCAGCAACACTGATGTCCAAAGTCTCACTGAAACATCATCTAAACCGGGGGGCGGGGTGACACTCAAGGCGCCCCCGGCCTGGACCTGGGGAAGTTGTGTGTTTCCAAAATGCAATGTTGGGGGACTTCCCTGGTGGTCCAGTGGTTAAGACTCGGGGCTCTCACTGCCGAGGGTGCAGGTTCAATCCCTGGTCGGGGAACTAAGACCCTGCAAGCCACATGGAGTGGCCAGAAAACAAAAACCAAAACCCAAACCAAAATGCAATGTTGGGACAGGCACAGGATGGTCAGTCCCACTCCAAAAGGAGAAAGAGAAAAGGAGCGCAAGCAACAGGTCCCCAGCAAGCCCCAGACTTGGCCAGACAAATTCGCCAGATCTTTAAGGTTTCACGTGCTGCCCCCCAGCCTCACTGGAGTGGCGGGGTGACCCCCCACTACGAGGCTCTCTCAAAGTCCCAGAGGAAAGGGGAGTGTGGAGCAATGAACCAAAAATCCAGGCTGCCCTTCAAGGCATTTGCTGAGTCCTACGCCGCACAAATCCAGGGCAAAAGGCCAAGAAATCAAGCAGAAAGAGCTGCTAAAAGGTTAAAAAAAAAAAAAAAAAAAAGCTCGGTGGAGATTTCTGGCTGACTCACAGCGCTGGGGAGACAAAAGCTGGAGATTGGGGTCCTGGTGACCCCCCAGACTTTTCCAGCTGCAATTACTAAAAGATATTAAAGGAAAATGAGAAACAGACCAGCCTCAACAGAATCAAGGTGACTCACCCACACTCCATCTGCTGGGATAAAGTCAAATCCTTTCAAGAGGAAAATAACCTCACTCAGAGCTCCTACACTTTTTCAAACACAGTATCTGATATTCAGTAAAAAGTTACCAGGAAGGTCAAGAAGTAGGAGCGTTTGACCAAACAGTCAATAAAAATGGCCTCCCAGGAGATTCCGATATTCTACGTATATTGAAAAAGGTAAAATGAGAGAATTTCACCTGTGAACTGGGTCTATGCAAAAAGGAATCACATTCTAAAAACCCAAGCATTTTAGAAATTCTCAAAGTGAAAATACAATGATTGAAATGAATAATTCAGGAGACAGATTTAAGAGCAGGTTAGACAAAATAAGACACAGTAGTAGGAAAGATCCAGATTGCAACACAGTGGGGGGAAAACCGGGACGGAAGAAAGTGCAGGAAAGAGGAAGAGGGCATATGGGACACGGTGAAAAGACATGGATGTGGCGCCTGGGGGACAAAGGGAGAGGGGACGGGCACCATGTGAAAGGACACGGCTGATGTATCACAGCAGAGACAAAAGACACTGTGCCGCAGATCCAAAAAACTCTACAAACCTCAGGATAAATTCAATATTCCCCCTCTTTTGCAAGGCTGCTAAAACAGAAGAACAAAGACCATTTTAAGGCAGCCAAAGAGGAAAGAGAAGCAACCAAGGGAGTAACGGGGGAACAGGCGAGTCTCCAACAGAAACGGCTGAGGCCAGATGATGCACCAGACGTGCTGAAAGAGCAACGCTGCCCACCTGGGCTCCACACCCAGAGAAAATGGCCTCAGAAACGAAGGCAACAGAAAGATGTTTGCACAGAAACAAAAACCAATTAGTTGTCAGCAAATCTCTGCTAGAAGAAATACTAAAGGGAGTTTTTCGGGAAGGAAGATGGTCTCGGACGTAAGCACACGCTGCAGGAAGAAATGTGTGCGTCCGAAGGGGAGTCTGAACGCGCGCTATTCCCAACAGCGCTAACCATGATTGAACGCGCGCTATTTCCAACGACACTAACAATGACTGCGCAGTTTACAACAGGAGTGAAATGTACACACGTGACAACAATAGCATAAAAATTGACAAGGGGATAAGTAAGACTGAAGCGTTGTAAGGTTCTTGCCTTACCCAGAAATAGCAAAAATAGTAACTTAAGGTGCATTCCAACAATGTTTCTTAAAATTCCTAAGGTAGCCAGAATATTTTTTATTTTATTATATTATTATTTTTTTTAAATAATTTATTATTTATTTTTGGCTGCGTTGGGTCTTTGTTGCTGCACGGGCTTTCTCTAGTTGTGGCGAGCGGGGGCTACTCTTCATGGCTGTGTGCGGGCTTCTCGTTGCAGTGGCTTCTCTTGCTGTAGAGCACAGGCTCTAGGCGCACGGGCTTCAGTAGTTGTGGCTCACAGGCTCTAGAGCGCAGGCTCAGTAGTTGTGGTGCACGGGCTTAGTTGCTCCGAGGCATGTGGGATCTTCCCGGACCAGGGCTTGAACCCGTGTCCCCTGCATTGGCAGGTGGATTCTTAACCACTGCACCACCGAGGAAGTCCCTATTATTTTTTAAAATATTTATTTATTTATTTTATTTTTGGCTGTGTCGGGTCTTAGTTGCGCACGCAGGCTCCTTGTTGCAGCGTGCAGGCTTCTCTCTAGTTGTGGCACGCAGGCTCCAAAGCGTGTGGGCTCTGTAGTTGTGGCACGTGGCCTCTCTAGTTGTGGGCTGCATGCTCAGTAGTTGCGGCACGCAGGCTTAGTTGCCCCACGGCATGTGGGATCTTAGTTCCCCAACCAGGGCTCGAACCCGTGTCCCCTGCATTGGAAGGCGGAGTCTTAACCACTGGACCACCAGGGGAGTCCCGCTAGAATTTTTTTTTTTTTTGGCTGCATTGGGTCTTCGCTGCTGCATGTGGGCTTTCTCTAGTTTTGGCGAGCAGGGGCTACCCTTTGTTGTGGTGTGTGGGCTTCTCATTGTCGTGGCTTCTCTTGTTGCAGAGCACGGGCTCTAGGTGCACGGGCTTCAGTAGCTGCAGCACAGAGCCTCAGTAGTTGTGGCTCACAGGCTCTTGAGCGCAGGCTCAGTAGTTGTGACACACGGGCTTCGTTACTCCGCAGCATGTGGGATCTTCCTGGACCAGGGATCGAACCTGTGTCCCCTGTATTGGCAGGTGGATTCTTAACCACTGTGCCACCAGGGAAGTCCCTAGAATATTTTTTTAAGTATATTTTGTAAAAGTATTACTTAACAAAGCTAATAAAGGCGGGGTGGGGTGATAAAAAAAGTAACACTTGATTAAACCAAAAGAAGGCAGGCAAGGAAGGCCAAAAGAAAGAACACATAGGTCAGTTACAAAATTAATAGTAAGATGATTGATTTAAACTGTAACTTATCAGTATGACATTAAATGTAAATGAACTAAATGCTTCAGTAAAAGACATGGATTTCACACTAGGTCAAAAACAACAACTAACTTCTGCTTATAAGAGCTGTTTCCAAAATATGATACAGAAAAGTTGAGTATAAAGATGGAAAAAATATACCACATAAACACTAAGATCCCCCCGTTCCCCGCCAGCACACACATGCATAGTTATACTGATGTCAGACACAGGAGACATAAATGCTAATAATATTTTTCATCTAAAAGAGCAACATTTCATGATGATAAAAGTGTCAATTCAAAAGGAAGATAGAATGATCCTAAATCTGTACGCACATAATATAGCACAAAATACATGAAGGAAAACCAAAAAGTCAAATTTCCAATAATTTAATACCTATAGATATTAAAGATATTTTAAAGGATAATAAAGATATGTACGATGTCAATAAGTATGATTTAGACTTTAAAATACCCTTAAAAACACAACTTACTAAAGGTGACAAAAGAAGAAATACAAAATCTGAATAGTTAATTTGTATTTTAAAAATTAAACCTAGAATTTAAAATGTTCCCACGAGGAAAACTCCAGGCTCGTGGAGCTTTGCTATAAATTCTTCTAAATAATTAATTTAGAAATAACATCAGTCTTAATGTAAATCTTCCCAAGAATTAAAAAAAAAGCTCAGGGACTTCCCTGGTGGTCCAGTAGTTAAGAATCTGCCTTCCAATGTGTGGGGCCCAGGTTTGATCGTGGTCGGGGAACTAGATCCACATGCACGGCGCAACTAAGAGTTCCCATGCTGCAACGAAGAGCCCGTGAGCTGCAACTAAGACCTGGCACAGCCAAAATAAATTAAATAAGATAACATAAATATTTTTTTAAAAAGCTCAATTAATTTTTTAAGGCCAATATACCTCCATGTTTAACTCTGACAACATTACAGAAAAAGAAAATTATAGGTCAATTTCTCTTGTAAACATAGTTTGCAAAAATGCCAAACAAATATTTGCAAACTGAATCCAGCAAAATATAGAAAGGATAACACATTATAGCCAAACAGGGTGAACTAAGTGAATGCAAGGTTGGTTTAACATTCAAAGCCAAATAATGTAATTCACTTTATTAACAGAATAAAAGAGAAAAGTATGTCAACAGATGAAAAAAAAATCCATCTGGTAAAATTCTATGTTATTCAGGATAAAACCCTCAACTAGGAATAAAATAGAACCTCCTTAATTTGATGATGGGAATGTACAAGAGAAAGAAAAGTCACTCAGCAGACAACATCCTTAATGGTAAAATTGTGAAAACTTTCCACTGAAATCTAGAACGACAGGATGCCTGTCGTCAGCATTTCTGTTCCATAATGTTTTGGACACAGGCTCAATGTTTTGGAAAGATAAACAGTGCCAGTGCCACAAGGCAACAGCTGAAGGTTTGGAAATAGAAATAAAACTCACTGGCGAAACGGTAGTGTATACAGGAAGCCCAAAGGGACCTGCAGATAAAATACTAGGATTTTTAAAAAATTTATTAATTAAATAATTTATTTATTTATGGCTGCGTTGGGTTCGTTGATTCGCCATTGTCACAAAATACACCACGGAGATAAATTTTAAAAGCTGTTGTTCATATTTAGTATGACTACTTTATTTTTTTTAATTTATTTTATTTTATTTATTTTTGGCTGCGTTGGGTCTTCGTTGCTGCACACGGGCTTTCTCTAGTTGTGGCGAGCGGGGCATACTCTTCGTTGCAGTGCGCGGGGGCTTCTCATTGCGGTGGCTTCTCTTGTTGCGGAGCACGGGCTCTAGGCAAGCAGGCTTCAGTAGTTGTGGCATGTGGGCTCAGGAGTTGTGGCTCACAGGCTCTAGAGCACAGGCTCAGTAGTTGTGGCGCAAGGGCTTAGTTGCTCCACAGCATGTGGGATCTTCCTGGACCAGGGATCAAACCCGTGTGCCCTGCATTGGCAGGTGGATTCTTAACCACTGTGCCACCAGGGAAGTCCCAAAATACTAGGATTAATATGTGAATTAACAAGGTTGCTGGACAAGAGTTCGACAATCAACTGCATTTCTCCATACATTTTTATAAGCAAACAAATAGAAAACAAAATTATAAAAGGAACACCACTTAAAGCAGCATTAAAAAGTAATGGCAGAGACTTCCCTGATGGTCCAGTGGTTAAGAATCCGCCTTCCAATGTAGGGGACGCGGGGTCAATCCCTGTTTGGGGAACTAAGATCCCACCTGCTGCAGGGGAACTAAGACCCGATGCAGCCAAAAATAAAATAAAATAGATAAATAATAATTTTAAAAATCACCCAGAAGCAAACAAACACTAATAAATTCTTTAAAAACAAAAAAGTAAACGGCAGTGACATGATCTAACAAAAACTGTGCAGGACTGCTACACAGGAGACCACAAACGTTACTGAAAGAATTTAAAGAAGGGTTAAATCTATTCTCATGGATTGGAAACCTCAGTGCTGTAAAGATGTCAATTCTCCCATGTTGATCTATGAACTCAAATGTAATCCAAATAAAAAATCTCATTGGGTTTTGGGAAACTTATAACCAACTGTAAAATTTGTATAGAAATAGAAAAAGTAAAAAACAACCAAGATACTCTTGAAGAAAAACAAAATCGCAGGACTTAAAACACAATGATATTAAGAGTTATTATAACGCTGAGTTAGGGGACTTCCCTGGTGGCACAGCGGTTAAGAATCGCCTGCTAATGCAGGGAACACAGGTTCGATCCCTGGTCCGGGAAGATCCCACATGTCACGGAGCAACTGAGCCCGTGTGCCACAACTACTGAGCCTGTGCTCTAGAGCCCGCAAGCCATAACTACCGAGCCCGTGTGCCACAACTACTGAGCCTATGCTCTAGAGCCCATGAGCCACAACTACTGAGCCCACGTGCTGCAACTACTGATGCCTGTGTGCCTAGAGCCCGTGATCCGCCACAAGAGAAGCCACTGCATGAGAGGCCCGTGCACCGCAATGACGAGTAGCCCCTGCTCGCCACAACTAGAGAAAGCCTGCGCACAGCAATGAAGACCCAACATAGACAAAAAAAATTAAAATAAGTAAACAAATTAATAATAATAAAAAAAAGCTGAGTTAAAACTGTGATATTGGTGTAAAAGGCCAATAGGACAGAACAAGTCCAGAGACAGCCCGCCCCCACCCCCGACAATGTATGATAAGGATGTCACTGAATCATGGTGAGAAAAGGATGGGTTTTCCTATAAGTGGTTCTGGATCAACTGGTTATCACCACGGCAGGGGGCGGGGGGGGTGGGGATAACCTCTGCCCCGACCTCATGCCATACACAAAACTCACTCCCAGGTGATGTAGGACAAATGAAAAGCTGCAATTTGGGCAGGAGAGAAAATACTCAGGACCTGGGGTTAAGGGGATATTTCTTTAACAGGATACAAAAAGCACTAATTGTAGAGTGAGCGTCCAGTTTTTGTTCATCAAGAGTGGAAAGGCAAGCCGCTGAGTGAGGGGAGGTGTTGGCAGCGTCGCATCCACAACACACAAAGAGCTCCTGCAAAGCAGGAGAACAGACGCACGGCCGATTAAGTTGTTTTTAAACAACCTGATTTTGAAACTAAGCAAAAGACTTGGACGGGCACCCGACAGCAGTGGGTCCTAAACAGCCCGTTAGTGAGATGCTTACTCAGCCTCAGGGGTAAAGAGGAGGTCGGACCACGGCCACGATGCGGGACCATTCACACGTGCTCTCTTGCAAAGAGCTTCTGACAAGCCCGTGTGCTGCAGGACGTGTGAGCGGGACCCCTACAGCCCGAGAAGAGGGTGGAAACGCAAAGTTATCACGACTGTGCTCCCGGCACACGCCTCCTAAAACCCTAGGAGTCCTGAGTGTCTTCTGTAAGCTGATGAGATTGGCTTCAGGTTGGGGGCTGTCGTCACGGTCCAAGGCATAATTAGACGGCTGGAACTTTCGGCCCTACACCCGCCCTCTGGGGAGGGGAGAGGGACGGGAGGTAGGCTGCCCCCCCAGCCATTTCCCTCCCCTCTCTCCACACTTCAACACCATCTGCCCTGTCCTCAAAGATTCGAGCCACAGGTCCCCATGTCTTTAGCTCAACACCAATGACCTTAACCTTCCCTGCCCTCATCAACACCGCAGACCTACATCCCTCAGGATCACCCACCTGCAGGCCTGCGTCCATGCCCGCACCCAACCTTCTCTCTGCCTGACGCCAGCCCACCTCTGTGACATTCCTCATCCAACCTAAGAGGCCATCAACTGTCAGAAACACCGTGATTTTATGCACCAGAAAGAAAGAAACGTTGCCTGCTAAACGGGGACACCCAGACCTGCACGATGCTCTCCGATTTCAGCCATGTTAGGAAGCGGGAGGCTGGTCCTAGAACTGACAGAACGCGGTGTGCGGGGGAGGCTCCCGGCCCTCCTGAAAGGAAGCCAGCCTGCCCTTCACCCTGCGCTCATCTCTTCCACTTGGGTGGATATCTGGGAGCCTCGATGGACAGATGGTTGGACAGGAGGCTGGACACACACATGTGCCAAATTCTTGTGAATCCTGAGTTTGAGGATCAGATCGTAAGGAACGAGGACTGCGGAAAGGATCTGGACCCCCTGAAGCAGGAGCTCAGAGAGGCTCTGGTGAGGGTGGGATCCGTCCCAGGCAGGGCTGAGGTCCAAGTGGTGAGCTGGCGGGGCGCCGGGGGCAGCGCTCAAGAGCGAGTGCCCCCAAATGCAGGCCGGTGGCCACCCACAGTGGCAGCAGCGAGCGGCAGGGAGGGTGGTTCTCTTGGATAAACCAGCCCTTAGGAGCAGATCGGAAACCAGATGAAAGGGGTGGGCGGGGGGCGGGGTCCCTCTCCTTACACCCCCGCCCTGCAGGGCTCCATGCCCACCAGCCCAGGCCAGGCCACGTGCAGGGCTTTCCACCAGTGATGATTTGAAGGTGGGCGAGTGACCAAGGGCACGAGGCGTCGGTGTGACCCAGCAGCCAGGGACCCTGATGAGGCGCCTGACGGAGGGTAAGCCCCTCTGCGGAAACCAGCACTGCAGAGGTCCGGCCGCCCGAGGAAGAGCCGGGGTCAGTCCTGGCTGTTGGGTCTCCTGCCTCAGTTTTAGAGAATCTGTTTTCAGTTGTTGGTCACTCACGGAAGCCCTTAGGAAACGCCCCCTCCTGTCCGGCTCTTCCCCCTCCCGGGGCCCCCCTGGCAGAAAGAAACCTGTGCTCCCTCAATGCCCAGCCAGCGACCAAGTCCACAAATTTTTCCTGTGGCTGAGGCTGGACTCTCCCCACGCCTCCTGCCTGCGCCTGGCCACAGCCTCCCTGCCCCGTCCCCAGCCCAGGCCCTGGGAAGCCATCACCTTCCCCGTGTGGCTCCCAACACCGACACGATCAAATCTCAGGGACGCACACGTCGCGCAGGCCGTGACCTGGGCTCCCCCTGCCTCCTCAGGCGGGTCTGTAAGAAGGTCCGTGAACAGGGCTGCTGAGAGGCCGAGCCCAGGTGCAGCTCCGAGGGTGAGCCGGTATCAGCCCCGCGTCACAGCTGCTGCCAGCACCCTCTCCCTGTCCCACGCCCGGCCCCCTCCACGGGCATTCTGATGAAGCTCAGGTCAGTGGTTGTAATGAGTGTTTTAATACCCGTTACAACCTCTGATCATCAGAGGACAAAGGGGCAGGTACCGTGGACTCCACTTTACAGATGAGCAAACTGAGGCCATCCAAGGCCAGGGGTCCTGGAGAGAACTGGAGGGGGCTCCCAGGCTGCCCCCGTCCCAGCCCCAGTGAGCCCGCCAGTGCCTTCCGTCTGGGTCTCGCCCTCACTCCAGGAATCCCTCTAGAGGGGACCAGAAACCGCCCACAGTGGGGGGCCGGGAAGCCCCTGTGCCCTGCTGAGTATCCAGCCCCAGGGATGACCCGTCCTAGTCCCCGAGCCTGTGCCTGTGTCACCTGACACGAAAATAGGGACTCCGCTGGCGCGATTAAGGTAAGGACCCTGGGAGGGGATGATCCTGGATTATCTGGGGGCCAGTGTCATCACGAGGTCCTTGTGAAGGGGAGGCAGGAGGGTCAGAGTCAGAGACAAGATGTGATGACGGAAGCCCTCAGGTGTGCCTCTCACGCAGCCCGGCCCCCAGCGGCTCGCCTGCCCCAACCATCTTTGGTCCAATGAGGAACAAGAGGGAGGCCTCTGAGAGACACAGAGACAGAGAGACAGAGAGACAGACAGAGACAGAGAGATGACTAAGGCGGGGCCTCCCTTCCCTCATCCTGCTGCTGTCCTGGGACCACGCTGGGGACCAGGCAGGGCCCTCCCCCTGCCCTGGCCTCACCCCGGTCCTCGTGGCCAGCCCTATCCACCCTGGACGAAGGATTCCTGTCCCTACAGCACGTCTCGAAGCAGCCGGCCAGCTCTTCCTCGCGGCTCTCGGCCACGTGATCACCTCGTTCCAAATCCACTCCGCTCGGATGGCCGTTTAGCGAGACCCGCACACGCCAGCACGGTCCCCGTCCTATCAACCACAAGCCCCGGGCGCGCCCACGGCCCCCCCCACCGCCCCTCAGCTCCTTTCGGGTCCCTGTCTGCAAGCAGCCTGCGGGCCCCTCCTGCTGGCCAGGGACAAGCCAGCTCCTGGTCGTCTGCGAGCACAAGGCCAGAGCGCCGCCTCCTTTCTGGGATCGAAGCACCAGACCTGGGAGAGGGGCAGCGAGGCCACGACACACAACCGTACGCCCTTTGCAGCCACGCGACAGGACGTGGCCTCAGCGCCTGAGAGGCCGGCACCGTGATGAGACCACCTTCCCACGAGGGCCGTGTCCTCCGTGACCTGAGCATCCTCGCCGGGACCGCACCACGATGCTCGAACGCCCGCCGAGGCTGCACGAATGCACAGCAGTGAACCGGGGTCAGCTGAGCAGCTGGCGGCGTCCTCGGCTGACTAAGTACCTGGACGTGTCTGACCACGAACGGAGACTTGGTGGAGAGTACACACTTCCGGTCCTGAAGGCTGCTCCCCTCGCTCGGAAGATGGTGTCCGTGCACCTACCGCGTCCACCTGTCCACATGCATGTTAACCTGCCTGCGTCCACCTGTCCACACTCATCTCTCTGCACTCACCTGCCCACACTTACCTGCACGGTTCATGTGGGACCCACCCTTCAGTTCCCCCTTTCTTGGTCCTTCCAGGTCCTGCCAATCTTCTCCCAGTGCTGGACTCCTGCCCCCTTTCCCTGACCCTCTGCTGCCGTGTCTTTGGCCTCGTGGGCAGCAGCGGGCCGCACAGGCCTGCTGGCCCTGACCCATCCCACTCAGCATGGGGCGCCTGCCTGGTCCACGCTCTGACCGTGCAGCTCCCGCCTCACAACGGCTCCAGGACAGGCCCCGGCTTCCCTCTCCTCCCCCTACCTCCAGCCAGGCCAGGTACCCTCAGTGTCCGAGCTCCGCCCACACCAGGGCCCAGTCCGGTCCCACCCCTCCCCCTCCCACCTGGGCAGAGCCAGCTCCCCTACCCCTTATCTCGGCTGAAACAGCGTCTCCTCGTGGAAGCAGCCCTCCCAGGGCCCTTCCAGCCATGCGTCTGTGCCCTCCCTCCCTCTAGGGCACAAACTCCACGCGGACAGGCGGCACCATCCCAGTCCCTGAAGCAGACCCGGTCACCAGGGGCCTTGTACACAGAAGGCCGCGAGGTGCGGGCGGTCTGTGGTCAGCCAGGTCTACCCTCTTCTCGCTGCTCCAGGGGAAGCGCCCAGCGTCCGCCTGGCCACTGTGCCAGCCTCGCAGCTCCATGGGCCCTGAGTCTGGGTTTCAGCCAAAGAGAACGTAGCCGTGTGACCCCAGTTTTGATTTTCAGCTGCTGACAACCTTCAAGCACCCCATTCCCTTCCCTTGCCTCCACAGCTGAGGGAGTGGACAAGAAAGCCCCGAAGCCACCTCCTGTGGCACCGGGGGTCACAGCCCGAACGCCCTGGCCCTGCTCTCTGACGCCCCCCGAAACCCAAGCTGCTCTCTCAAGTCGCCTGGGACCGCCTCGGGGGCCCACCCTGCTCCCCCGAGAGCCTCGTGACGCCAACAGGAAAGGAACCCCGCACAGTCCAGGTCACGGGGAGATGCCAGTCTCCTCCAGCCGCCCACCGCCGCCCGAACGCAGACGCCGGGAAACGCTGGCGGCCACACGGCGAGGAGCGGGTGGTGTTGCCCCAAGTCCCACGTCCCATGCAGCCTCGTCAGTTACCCTCGTCCCGGACCGTGAGCTTCCCGAGGACTGTCTTCACATCTCTTCACGGTGGGTCTCAAGGAGCAACGGCTAAACGGACAAAGCTGCTGATGTTCAAGTACCCATACGCCCCCCCCCCCGCCCCAATCTAAGAGGGACTAAGAAACAAAGTGCAGCCCCACCGCTGGGGAAGGCTTCCCAGAGAAAGCGGCTTATTCGACTTCTTCATGATATTAAAGATTTGGCGGGCTTCCCTGGTGGCGCAGTGGTTAAGAATCCGCCTGCCAATGCAGGGGACAAGGGTTCGAGCCCTGGTCCGGGAAGATTCCACATGCCGCGGAGCAACTAAGCCCGTGCACCACAACTACTGAGCCTGCGCTCTAGAGCCCGCGAGCCACAACTACTGAGCCCGCGTGCCACAACTACTGAAGCCCGTGCGCCTAGAGCCGTGCTCTGCAACAAGAGAAGCCACCACGATGAGAAGCCCGCACACTACAACGAAGAGTAGCCCCCGCTCGTTGCAACCAGAGAAAGCCTGCGCACAGCAACCAGACCCAACGCAGCCAAAAATAAATAAATAAAATAAAAAAAGATTTGTCACGTTGATATGAATCGATTAGAGAGATGGTTAGAAAGAGTGCAGGGGCCACGTGTTCATAAAGGCCTCGCACATGGGGGGAGGGGCAGAAAAGCGAGGCTGGGGCGGGGGTGGGCGCCCTCCCCCAGCGGGTCTGAGAGCATCTCCGAGGCCCGGCAGACACACCTGCTTCTCCTCCACATCTCAGCAGTGTATCCCACCTTCCCTCAAGAGAAGCACTGCCCCTTCCCCAGAGGGAGAGGCCTAATTATGAGAAAAACAGGAAAAGAAAAAGTGAGGGTAGGGTCGTTGCGGGCTGTGTGCCTCGCAGTTGACTGCACGTCTTTGCTTCGGGACCCTTTAGTGAGGCAATGGGGGCATCTTTAGACTTCTTCAAAGAAGAAGAGAACAAAAAAAAGAAGAGAACAAAATACAAGAAGTTTCTAGGAGTCTAGAAACAAACCAACAAAAACAGAACAAAAACTTGTAAGCAGACCTCGAAAAGCCCACACCGGACTCTGAGGAAAAAATATAAATTCAAAAGATTCCTGGGGCAGAGCAAGGGGTCGGGGTTGGGAGGGACTGGCTCCAGGACCACCCTCCCACCCCCTCCCCCAGCCCATCGCCCTCCTGACCTTAGGGCCCAACCCAGAAGGACACTCCTCCACCTACCAGACAGGAAACGCTGCTCTGCTGTGTCTGGTAAAAAGGAAAAGGGGGAGAGAGGGAAAGAAAACTGGACTGTTTTTCCAAACCCCCGTAGCAGTCCTCCCTTGTGAAAAGGATCCCACAGACAGCTAAGTGAACCCCAGGGGGGACACTCATGATACACCATTAGCATGTGTTGATCCTACGGTGTACCCACTACTTGTCTGTTACATGTGAATTTCTGCTGTGTATCTGTTCTGTATCTATTACCTATCTACTATGTGTCTATGGGGTATCTGTTCTGTCTCTGCTACACATAATATGGGACATGTCCACCACATATCTACCCCGTGTCCACTCTGTACCGGATGCTGGTCCACGCCGAGGAGATGCTGAATCCTGTCCCCTCACAGGCCTCCTAGAGGCAGGCACTGACATCTCCGTTTCACAGGCAGGCCTACGAGGCAGCATCTGGACTGCAGGTCGGTTCAGTATTTCCAAAGCTTTTGATCCTAAACTCCTAAGTAACAGAGCAACAGACACGAGGGCCACAAAGTTGATAGGAAAACACATGCTCATGGCAGAAGTCCCACGAACCTGGGCGAGGCCTGCATCCCCGTGCACAGCTCTTGTCCTAGCGCCCCGTTCTAGTGGGTGAGGGATAGTCGGGGAGTTGTGGCCACGGCTGGGGAAGAAGGGCAGAGAGCAGGGAAAGGAGCTTTCGAGCAGGGCAGCAGGCGCTGGACCCGCATGGCAGCCCTGCAAGGCAGCCACTCCTACCCCCCATTTCACAAGAAGGGAAACTGAGGTTAGGGAGCCTTGTCCTGGAAATCAGCCTCAGACCCGCACTGGAGGCTGTCCCTGGGGTTTCACGGCCAGGGCCACCCCGAGAAGCGGGGGAGGGAGGATGCCCACCGGCCTCCTGCCAGTTAGAGGACTCAGCTGGTGCAGTTTCTTAGGTCTCTTAAACCATGTTTGAGATTCAAAACAGCTTTGCTAATTAAACACACAAAAGGGCCTGATTCTCCTTGAGATTAAGCTTTTGAAAGGCTTTAAGAATTTACTGGGGGGAAGCCCACGTTGTCACAACTGAATTCTGATGCGGGATTTACATATCGAGAGGAGACTCAAAGGTCGAGAATGAGGGGGGCAGGGCCAGCACCAGGGGAGCCCCCTCGGGATCCCTCCACAACGGAGAATCTTTTAATGTCTTTTTACTAGTTACTAAAAGTAGCTATCTCATTGTGCCGCTCATCTTAGAAAGTCAGACACAAGGAAGTCAGGAGCCCTAGGCCTCCAGGGGGTGGGACGGCATCGCAGGACAGCCCCCCAGGAAATCATGGAGTCAAGACTGCATGTCAGTGCAGGCACACCTCAGGGATAGTGGGTTTGCTTCCAGCAAAGAGAAAGCAAAGATCGCTATAAAGCGAGTCACACGCATTTTCCGGTTTCTCAGCACATAGGAAGCTATGTCTACACTAGACTGTAGTGTATTAAGCGTGCAGTAGCATATGTCTCAAAAAATGTACATACCTTAAGTAAAAACGACTTTATTGCTAAAAAATGCTAACCATCATCTGAGCCTGCGGCAAAGCTTTTTATCATTTGTTTATTTATTGCTGGTGAGGGTCTTGCCTTGATGTTGACGGCTGCTGACTGACCAGGGTGGTAGCTGCTGAAGGCTGGGGTGGCTGCAGCAATTTCTTTCTTTCTTTTTTAAAACTTATTTATTTTTGGCTGCATTGGGTCTTCAGTGCTGCACGCGGGCTTTCTCTGGTTGCGGCGCGCGGGCTCTAGGTGTGTGGGCTTCAGTACTTGTGGCTCGCGGGCTCTAGAGCGCAGGCTCAGTAGTTGCGGTGCACGGGCTTACTTGCTCCGCGGCACGTGGGATCTTCCCGGACCAGGGCTCGAACCCGTGTCCCCTGCATTGGCAGGCGGATTCTCAACCACTGCGCCACCAGGGAAGCTCCACAAAATGTGTTTCTTGTTTGTTTGCTTTTTAAATTTTTTTTTTAATTGAAGTATAGTTGATTTTTGTAAAAATTACTTTTATTGAAGTATAGTTGATCAAAATGTATTTCTTAAATATTAAGACTTGAAAGTTGAAATTCCTCCTTGATCCACAGGCTGCAGAATGGAAGTTGTGTTAGCAGGCATGGAAACAACATTCATCTCGCGCTCTGGGGTGACCAGGTACATTGTCAACGAGCAGTAATATTTTGAAAGGAATTTTTTTTTTTTTGAGCAACAGGTCTCAACAGTGGACTTAAAATGTTCAGTAAACCATGCTGTAAACAGACGTGCTGTCATCCAGGCCTTCTTGTTCCATTTACAGAGCACAGGCAGAGTAGACTTGGCCAAATTCTTCAGCACTCTAGGATTTTCAGACGGTAGGTGAGCATTGGCTTCGACTTTAAGTCACCAGCTGCCTTAGCCCCTAACAAGTGAGTCAGCCTGTCCTCTGAAGCTTTGAGACCAGGCACTGGCTTCTCCTCTCTTGCTTTGTAAGTCCTGGACGGCATCTTCTTCCAATAGAAGGCGGTTCCGTCTACACTGAACATCTGTTGTGTAGTGTAGCCGCCTCCACGAACGGTCCGAGCTGGATCTCTTGGATAACTTGCTGCAGCTTCTCCATCAGCACTTGCTGCTTCCTCCCCTTGCACTTTGCTGTTATGGAGACACAGCTTCTTTCCTTAAACCTCATGAACCAGCCTCTGCTGGCTTCAAACTTCTCTCCTGCAGCCTCCTCCCCTCTCTCAGCCTTCACAGGACTGAAGAGGGTTAGGGCCTTGCTCTGGATTAGACTTTGGCCTAAAAGAATATTGTGGCTGGTTTGATCTTATACCCAGACCACTCAAAACATTTTCCACATCAGGGACTTCCCTAGCGGTCCAGTGGTTAAGACTCCGCGCTCCCAATGCGGGGGGCACGGGTTCCATCCCTGGTTGGGGAACTAAGATCCCGCATGCCGCACGGCACAGCCAAAAACAACCCAAAACAAAGAAAAAACAAACTTTCTCCATATCAGCAGTAAGGCTGTTTCACTTTCTTATCATTCATGTGTTCACTGGAGCAGCACTTTTAATTTCCTTCAAGAACTTTTCCTTTGCATTCACAACCCGGCTGTTTGGTGCAAGAGGCCTAGCTCTCGGCCTGTCTCAGCTTCTGACACGCTTTCCTCGTTAAGCGCAATCATTTCTAGCTTTCGATTCACAGGGAGAGACGTGCACCTCTCCCTCTCACCTGAGTATTCAGAGGCCACTGCAGGGTTATTAACTGGCCTAATTTCAGTGCTGTCGTGTCAGGGAATACGGGGACCCGAGGAGGGGGAGGGAGGGGGGAACGGCTGGGGGGTGGAGCAGTAAGAACGCACACGACACTCGTGGATTAAGTTCACCGTCTCATAAGGGTGTGGTTCGTGGTGCCCCCAAAACAATTACACAGGTCACCGATCACAGATCACCGTAACCAACGCAATAATAATGAAGTCTCCAATATCGTGAGAGTTGCCAAAACGTGACACAAAGGTATCCTCGTCTACGGGAGCTGACCCTCGCGACAGTGACCACACGAGGTTGTCCACGGAGAGGACGGGACACAGCCTTCAGATCCAGGGGCAGAGCCCTGGGAGCAAACCTCAGAGCTCGGAAACCAGGAAGGCAACCAGCAGGACAGGGCAGCTCAGGGCCACGGGGCTGGGGACAGAGGAGACGTCCTGGTGGCAGCGGGTGACCTTCGGGCGAACGGGGTGACAAAGCTAGATGTCAGCACAAAAGCTGCAGCCTCTGTGGAATCCTGGGTCCCTGCAGATGGTCCCCCAAGGGACGTGTTTTTCCAGGTGGCAGATTTTGAAATAACTGTAGCAAAACAGCATCTACCACTGCAAGATAAAATGAAACCAAAGAAAAGACTGCAGCCTGCAGTTGGGCTGAGACCGGCTCCTCCTTTGCCCTTGGGCCGTGATCACGGGGGCAGGAAGACCCTGGGGATACCTACGTGCTTCGCGAAGACGAGAAATAACTCGGGGTCTGAACCAGCTGGTTCAGAGCACGCAGTGCACGCAGCTCACTGCCACCAGGGTGCGGAATCCGAGGGCTGTCTCTTCCCACAGAGAGCATCCTCATCTCACTTTCGTTACTTCGAAAATGCAGTTCAAGTTTTTTCTGCTCCTTGCAAGTCATCTGATTTAGCTGGATGTGGACAAGTGACGTCCAACTTAACTGGAACAGCAAACTGGTCACACCCAGGATGCAGTTTTGTTGAACAAATGCCTTACAGGCTCACAAAATGCACAACTAAGGGGTGACCGGAGGCTCCTGTGTGGCCCCCACCCTCACCCTCACCTCTCTGGGTGGTTCCACCAGCAGGTCTTCCCAGTTCCTCTGACCAGCCATGTTCCCCGCCCTCTGCCCCCCCAGGAACCCCCGCCCCACGGCCATGTCGGTGGTCCTCTGCACTTTGCCTCAGGGGTCACACCACGCCCCGCCCCGGCACCTCCTTCGCCCCCCGCACCAGCCCCACTACCCAGTGTTTCCGCCTTGGTGCCACTTACGTTAATTACAAGCTGGAACTTTAAATTATCATTTTGCACATCTGCTCATTAACCAGGCGAGACCGGGAGTGTATCCTCCAGGTCACTGGTTTTCCCAGCATCTGCCCGACCCGGCATCCGGGGGCCGCCACTCAGGTACGTGGAAGGAAGGAAGCCCGTCTGTGTGAGGACCCCGGGGGTGTGTGTGTGTGTGTGTGTGTGTGTGTGTGTGTGTGTGTGTGTGTGTGTGTGTGTGTGTGTGTGTGTGTGTGTGTGTGTGTGTGTATGTGCGCGCGCGGCTGAGGATTCAGCAGAGACTGAGGTCATAGTGGACCCCTGGGTGTCTGCGAGAAGCCATGAGTCAGGAGCAAACCTGACGTCCGCAGGGGACGCTGCTCCACGTTCCCTGACTTGCGACTTACAGCCCAGGACCGTTCTGATTCCCGTGGAACCACCACGGCAGCAGTGCACCGAAGCCGCCTCCTCCAGAACTGTCACCTACCACTCAGGAATACATCAACATCAGCACACGGGCTCCGGCACCTACTGAAGACAAGCTTGGTGCCAGGCATGTTTACACACTGTTTCATTTAATCCCCACAAAATCTACGTGATTCAGTGCCTTGTGTCCACATCTACCACCTGGAGATGAAATGGAGGCCCAGAGAAGAGGTGGCCCACCCAAGACCGGAGTGGGAAGTAGGGGCAGCTGGATGCCAAGGCCCGCGCTCTGGGCCTCCTGGTGGCTGGGCCTCTGGTGCTGCCCTGGCCCTCAGGGACCTATGATCTCGCGTGAGTGGCCCAGGCACACGGAAAGCCCGCCCCATCCGAGGGCTGAAGCCCCAGGCTCGAAGGCACAGAGGAGCCACTTCTCCACAGCCGCCAACAGGCAGTCAGATGCTGACGGCCGGGGCCCCTGGCCCTGCTCGGTGGTGGCCTGGGGAGATATGCAAACGGGTGGGGGGCCCGGGGGGATCCAGGCAGAGCTTGTTATAGACACGAGAGGAAAAGAGCTCAAAACTGAGCTTTCAGAAAAATGACTGGAAAGCAAGAAATTAATTCAAGGCCAAGAACAGCCAAGACGGGAGACAGGGGCCGAGGATGGGAAAGGAGGCCGCGGCAGGAGCCTCAGAAAAGACCCCATACCCCGTGGCGACTGCTGTCCACACCGTGGGCCTGCACCTTCACACACAAGGATGAGGCCACGGGCCTGGGATGCGCAGCTCGGACTGGAACCAGGTTTCTTCCATCTCTTGCCAAAGACGGGGTCCAGAGACAGAGACAGGTGCTGCCCCTGGAGGTGGGGGAGGTGATGGCAAAGGAAAACCCCAACACCGCGCATCGGAGGGAACATTCCGGAGGACGCGTGGGCTCCCAGGGAACGTGGCTGCACCGATGTGACAAGCTGGGAGGTCACCCGAGGGGCTGGGGACAAAGAGGTGTCCATGTGGTTCCCAAAGTCAGACTGGGAGAGGGACACGTGGACCAGGACCCAGCACCGAGGCCTCTCTACCTCGTGCCCACAACCCTGCCTGCAGGTGAGCATCCGTGTCCACACCTGCGATTACCTGGCACCCCCAACCCCCACCAAGGCGGCCGTGCCCAGTGCAGTTCCAAGCGTGGGGAGGTCTCCGGAACAGGGGGCCCAAGTACCGCAGGTCCCTCTGTCCATGGCATCCACGTCTGTCTATCCACAACCACAGTGTGTCCACACTCACCCACACCTGTCTACACAGCATCCAGGCCCGACCACGCCATGTGTGCGCGGTGCCCACACCCGCCCGTGCCTGTCCATCCCCAGGAGGAGACACTTTGCAAGGGAACAGCTGCTGCCAGCGTAGCCCATGGGCCGTCCGCCTCCTCCCCACAGGCTGGGGGTCCTGGGCCTCGAGCTGCAGCCTCCCTCATAGCAGGAGACCCGTCGCAGGCGCTGCAACTTCTCTGTGCGTCTGTTTCCAATGATCCGTCACACGGCATCCCTGTGCGTCCTGGGCCGGGTCTGTACCTGGAGCAGCAGGTGTTTCCCCCACCCATGTGGGGAGCAAGTGCATCTGAGGCCCGTGAGGTTTATGATACTGGAGCTGCTGGGACTGACACTCAGAGCCACCGCCTGACTCCGCCAGCCGGCCCGGCCCCTCCTTTCTGAGCACAGGGGCCTGGACCCCCGGCCCGCGACCCGCCCCCCACTGCCCTCGCCCTCCGCTCACCTTGCTCACCTCCAGCTAAACCATTCTTTAGTGCTTAAAAATAATTAAATCAGGGCTTCCCTGGTGGCACAGTGGTTGGGAGTCCGCCTGCCGATGCAGGGGATACGGGTTCGCGCCCCGGTCCGGGAAGATCCCACTGGCGGCTGGGCCAGTGAGCCATGGCCGCTGAGCCTGCACGTCCGGAGCCTGTGCTCCGCAATGGGAGAGGTCACAACAGTGAAAAGCCCACGTACCACAAAAAAAAAAAAAAAAATTTAATTTAAAAGCTCCCTTTGTACAAAAACAGATCAGCTAAAACCCGTGAATAATTTATGCTTGTTCTGTTCACTTCCAAGAACATCAACGTGGAGCTCAGGGAAGTTTCCGTCCTAAAGGAGCCCGTGACCTTCAGGTGCACGGGACCCTAGTGCTTCTTAAGGCCCCAAAGCGGAGGAGGTGGTTTGCACTTACCAGCAGGCGCCCCCAGGGAGGCCGGGAGCAGAGGGAGGTGCTGGCCGCCCTGTGCTCTGTCCCCCTGGGCTGGCCCCGAAGTGGGACCCCGCTGCCTGCCTTCCTCGCAGCTGAGTGAGCCCCCCAGGCTCTCCCATCACCCCACAGACGGCCCAGAGTCCCAGGCTCACTGCATCTCGTTCTGTTCTCCCAGGAGCCGCCGCACATAGGAAAACATGCTGGGGGCGGGGGAGTGCTGAAATGATGGGGCATCCGGGGAGGGCTGGACACAGACGGTGCAGCTGCCACGGGCGGACCCCACGGGAGGCAAGGGTCTGGGGCAGCAGGGAAATGTCTTACTGCAGCCATGCTGCCCCAGACCCACGTCCTCGTGGGGATGGAGTGACTCACAGGCCCTCCGTTGCCTCCTGATTCAAGACTTCCTCCTCCACACAAGTCGTTTTCCTTCTTAATGAACTTGTATGCTATAAAAATAAGCTGATGAAAGACTTGGAAAATATCAGAAGACGTAAAAGAGAAGGAAAACAACGGTCCACCTTCGCGCTGACATCGCAGGTGCACGTCTGCTCTCCACCCTGAAGCCAACGCCTCGGACCGCCCCTGCTCTGCTCGGGTGACGTGGTCAGGAGAAGGCGGGGCCCAATGTGCACGCTCTGTCATTGCACACTTACCAGGACAACCCAACACCACACAGGCGGACAACCTGACTCTAAAATGGGTAAAGGACTTGCACAGACATGTCTCCGAAGAGGATACAGTAGACTGATGGCCAACAAACCCGAGGAAAGATGCTCAGCGTCACTGATCACCAGGGAAACGAAGTCAAAACCACAGTGAGACACCACCTCACACCCAACAGGGTGGCTCCTATCAAACAAACCCAGAAAATACCAAGTGTTGGTGGGGATGTGAAGAAGCTGGAACCCTGTACACGCCGGTGGGAACGTAAAATGGCGCAGCTCCTACGGAAAATGGTCTGGTGGTTCCTCAAAAACCTAACAACAGAATACCATACAATCCAGCAATTCCACTTGTGCATATAGTCCCAAAAGAACTGAAAACAGGGACTCGAAAAGGTATTTGTACACCCATTTTCAGAGCAGCATTATTCACAGCAGTCAAAAGATGGACGCAACCCAAGTGTCCATCAGTGGATGACGGATAAGCGAAATGTGGTCCATCCACAGGAGGGAGTATTATTCAACCTTAAAAAGGAGGAAATTCCAACACCCGCTGCAATGTGGATGAGCCTTGAGGACACAATGCTGAAACAAGCCAGACACGAAAGGACATGTCCTGTATGATGCCACTTTTAGAGGACCCAGAGGACTCAGATTCACATGGTGGCTGCCAGAAGTGGGGGGGGGCCAGGGGCTGGGAGAGGGGGTGAAGAGTGTTTAACGGGGGCAGAGTGTCAGTTTGGGAAGATGAAAAAGTTCTGCAGACAGATGGTGGTGATGGTTACACAACAGTGTGAACGCGCTACTGAACTATACACTCAGAAATGGTTAAAATGGTAAGTTTTAAGTGTACTTTGCTACAATTTTAAAAAAACAACAAAAAACAACGGTGGGCTGGATTTGGTGTGTGGCCCATAGTTCTCCGACCCTTTTATTAAAGTGTATCCAGGTGATGGTACATTGGGTGGTCTTTAAAAGCGGTATTTACAAGGTGTATTCAATAATCTGCTTAGATCATAACGTCAAGAGAAACGAGGTTCTGTAACTTATACAGAAAGTCAAATTAATATCGTGGAAATATTTGGGTGGGTTCTACCTTGGACATTTAGGCTGCGTGAGGTCCAGAGAGCAAACCACACACTGTGCACATGAAACGGGGCTGGAAGCTTCATTCCTACATGTCCAAGGGCCTCCTTAGCGAAGCCCTGGGTGTTTCTTCAAGACCACGTGAGCTCAGGACTCTGCCCAGCGACCAGGGCCTCCTGTCCGGGAAGGGGTGGCCGCAGGGGAGGATGTCGCAGCCACGCCGTGTCTTCCGGGTGGTGTGATGGATCCTGTGGGGCCCTGGTCAGCGGGGTCCTCTATGGTTGGTCACAAACCACCCACTAGAAATCCTCAGGCAGTCTTCTGGTTCCCAACTAGAAGAGGACACCAAGGACAGCTGGCCATGAAGACTGCAGACCTGCCAGGCTGTGAGCCTACGGGGACCCCAGGATTCAACCTCTGCGGGGACTGTTCAGGCCAAATCCAAATGCTAAGTCCTGACCCCAGCACCTCAGAATGTGCCCTTATTTGGAAATAGGGTCATTGCAGGTGTCTGAAGTTAGAATGAGGTCACAGGGTGGGCTCTGACTCAAAATGGCGGGTGGTTTTATAAAAAGGGCAAATTCAGACACAGGCGCAGGGGGAGCTCACCACGTGGGCGTGACGACGTCTCCAAGCCCAGGAGGGGCCGGATGGACCCTCCCTCAGCCTCAGAGGGAGCCAGCCTGCCCACACCAGGCTCTAGACTGAGACAGAATAAACTTGGGCGGCTTAAGTCACCCCGCCCCAGCAGCGGGGGGACAGGAAGCAGACCCTGACAGGGGGAGGGGCTGCAGGACAGGAGGCAACCCCCGGAGCCTGGAGTCTCCACGGCTGACCTCAACCCCTGGGCATCCTCGCACTCACATCCTCATTCCAACACTGCACAAAACGCAGCCCCTCTGAGCACGTGTCCTGGTGACCTCTCTGCTCTCCAAGGCCCCTCCCTCCCATCCCTGCTCCTTGTAGACATACCGCCTGGACCCTCCACACCCTCCCGGTGCCTTTGGGTTGGACGCCTGCCATGAGCAGAATGTCCGTGTCCCCCAAACCCATCTGGGGGGGGCCCGACCCCCAGTGCAGTGGTATTTGGATGCAGGGCCTTTGGGAGGCGATTAGGGTGAGATGAAGTCATGAGGGTGGGGCCCATGATGGGATTAGCGCCCTTAAAACTCGAGGAAGATTCACCAGTTAGCCCTCTCGGCCCCATGAGGACACGGCGGGAGCCCAGGAAGCAGGACCTCGCCGGGAACTGACCCAGGTCTCCAACGCCCAGCCTCCAGAAACGTGAGGAATTCCTGTTGCTTGAGCCACCCAGCCTGGGGTATGTTTGTTACAGCAGCTGAGCTGACAGAGACAGGCCCCAAATCCCTAGACTCGCCCTCAGCCTCCCCGGCCCCTCTCCCCACAGGGCTGAAACAGGGTCTTACATAATCAACTCAGCAACGTGGGTCCTCTTCCCACCACCCGCCTCTCGCCCCTTCCCACACACACCCGTGAGTCCCAGGGTCCACACGCAGTTCACACGGAGAAGCCGCGTCTCAGAAAGGTCAGGACAAAGTGGCTAAATTCCTCCCCTGGCCGGGGCAGGCCCGGGACGAAAGGGGAACACTGGCCTCCCCCGGCCAGGCTGCAGCTCGAAGGCCCCTGCGACAGGACAGTCCCCGGGGGTCGGTCAGATGATGGACGGCAGTACAGACACCCGCCCAGCCCCTCACCCACATGAGGACGCCAACGCGCGATGGACTCTCCAACTGCCCGGCTGGAGAGTCAACTCTTCGCCATGCAGAAAGTTCAGGAAGGGAATAAAAACTGGAAAGGTAATGTGGGGGGTGGCACCCAGGGACCACCATCGCTGTGTCCCATCTCCCAAGCCGGGAGGCGGATGCCCGCGCTCAGGTGACAGCGCACCCGAACACACAGTGACAGGCGCCAGCAGCTCACAGGATTTTTATTTACTTATGTCTAAAGATGTTTTTTTTTTTGGTGTGGACCATTTTTAAAGTCTATATTGAATTTGTTACCATATTGCTCCTGTCTGATGTGTTGCTTCTCTGGCCCCAAGGCACGTGGGACCCCAGCTCCCTGACCAGGGATCCAACCCGCACCCCTGCATTGCAAGGCGAAGCCTTAACCACCGGGCCGCCAGGGAAGTTGCCGGTTCACAAGACTTTAAATGATAAAAACGTATTTATGTTCTTTGACGACATGATTGCTCATCTGGGATTCTGCACCCAGGAAACCAAGAGTGGACCAGAGGGGCCGGCGCGGCGCAGCGGCCGAGGGGAACCCGCCGCCCCCGGGGTCACCACATGCACAGCCCGAACCCCAGCGCCTGCCCGCCCACGGCCAAGTCCCGAACCGTGAGCTGAAGACAGGGAGGAATTTTAACTAACCTGACGCCTCCGTATTTCCTTAATATTAGTAAGCACGCGAGGCTAGAATAGAATTTAAAATGGTACGCTCGCCAGGGAGCGACATAAGGGGCAATTCAAAATTTTCCCCTTCCATTTCATTGCGTGTCTCAAATTTTCTGTACTCAACACGTGTTGCTTGTCAACCAGAAATGCTGTTTTAAATACAAAGTGGACAGTCCTGTCTTCACAGTGCTGCCTTCCCGTCCACTCAGTCACCAGCGACCCTCCCGAGACGCCGAGCGGCACACGTGACCCGGCCTCGGGCTGGCTCAAGGCTCCGGCGGCCTGAGCCACGTGGCGGGGCTGACAGTGCTCCCGGGCAGTGGGCAGCGCTGTGCAGCCCATCGCTGACTGGTCCCAGGGTCTGGGGACCTCTGGTTTAAGGGGGGGACATCTTCGTGGGAGCCTGTTCAGTGAATGCCCAGGGAGGACACACCTGAGGTGGAAGCAGGCGGACCCCACCCTCACAGAGGCCACACCCTGGTGGTTGGGTGGGGGGCAGCACAAAAGCCTGGGTGCCGGGGGAGAAGACAAACGGTGGGGGGGGGTGTGAGTTTTTGTGGCGGGGGGGAAGGATGGTGTGCAATGGGATGGGGAAGGAGACGGGGGTGGGAGGGCGGAGGCCTGCAGCCCTCCTGACGTGAGCTGCCTTTGCAGAGGGAGGTGGGACTCCCACAGCGAGGGCCCCCTCAGCCCGGCTAGACGGGGTGGGGTGGTGACAGGGGGTTACGGCCCAGTGAGACCCCATTTACAGGCCCCTTCCGCCTGCAGGGGGCAGGGTTATCCAGGTGAGGGAGGCGGAGGCTGCACCAGGTCCATAGGAAAGGCTGCGACCTTCCTAAGGTCACACAGGAGGGAAGCAGCAGAACTGGAATTCGAATGGGGGGGCATCCAAGGCAGAGCCCTCATTGCTGCGGCGGCCGCACAGAAAGCCGCTATTCAGCACTGGCTCCGCCCCATCAGAACAAAGGACGCCTTCAAGCCACGTGTCCAGGCGGCCAGCACGTGCCAGCCACCAAGCAGCCCGCCCCTCACCGCTGTCCCCGTAGCCCCACCTCGAGGCCAGACCGCCCGCTGCTGCGGCCGCCCAGACGCCGTCCTCACTGCCTCCACACCAGTGCCAGCTCCTCGGCGGCCGGACGGGACGGGTGCCCACCC
Organism: Pseudorca crassidens; assembly: GCF_039906515.1. Taxonomy (NCBI): domain Eukaryota; kingdom Metazoa; phylum Chordata; class Mammalia; order Artiodactyla; family Delphinidae; genus Pseudorca; species Pseudorca crassidens. The sequence continues at coordinate 996,629 of NC_090297.1, read as the reverse complement.
CGTTAGGTCAGACGTTTTTCCGTGGCAGGTCACTTCCAGCAGCCACGCCCTCCCCACACAGGAGCAGAAAGATGGTACCCCCGACTCCCCAAAATGCCAGCTTCAGAGGAAAAAGCACCTCTGAGTTACTCGCTCTGCCCACAGTAAATCTGTCTGATGACATAATAGACATATTGCTCGGATATCTTTTCATGGTCCTTTGGTAACGACACCAACATTTTCTGGATGATGAGACCAAAACAGAACAAAATGAACAAACAAAAACTATGCAAAAATAAGGGAATCACTAAAATCCCTCGGAGCAAAGGTCTTACTGGTGGCATATAAGCTGCAAGGACCACCTGGCGTTTCAGGCCACTGTCCAAAGGTGCTAACGTCACCGCTCTCTTGGTCGTGGGGCCCTTCCCAGCTGTGGACACGGTTGGCCCATGACAAGGCCTTAACCCTATAAGCCACGATGCTCCAAACCTATCTGTCATCTCCTGTTTCTCACAGAATTCTTCGTTTAAAAGCAGAAGATGAGAGAGTTCTCAAGATCTGCTGTAGAACATGAGAATACGGTTAACACTTCTGAACCACACGCTAAAAATGGTCAAGATGGCCCTGTTAGGATGACCAAAATCCAGAACACGACACCACCGAACACTGGTGAGGATGTGCACCAACGGATGAGGGACTCGCACTCGTTGCTGGTGGGAGTTCAAAATGGACCAGCCACCCTGGAAGACAGTTTTGGTGATTTCTTACAAAATTAAACATAGTCTTACCGGACAATTCAGCAGTCATGCTCCTTGGTATGTACCCAAAGGAGCTGAAAACTACGTTCACACAAAAACCTGCACACAGACGTTTCTGGCGGCTTTATTCATAACTGTCAAAACGTGAAAGCAACCAAGGTGTCCTTCAGCAGGTGATGGATAAATAAACTGTGGTCCTTCGAGACAGTGGAATATTATTCAGCACTAAAAAGAAATGAGCTTTCAAGTCATGAAAATACATAGAGGAGTCTTTTCTTTTAAATTAATCAATTAATTATTTATTTACTTTGGCCATGCCACGTGGCATGTGGGATCTTAGACCCCCAACCAGAGATCGAACCCGTGCCCCCTGCATTGGAAGCATGGCGTCGTAACCCCTGGACCGCCAGGGAAGCCCTAAGGCATGGAGGAATCTTAAATGCATATTACTCAAGAAGAGAAGCCAATCTGAAAGGGCTACACATGACATGATTCCAACAATAAGATGTTCTGGAAAAGGCAAAACTATGGAGACAGTAAAAGGATCAGCGGCCGCCAGAGGCTGGAGAGAGGGAGAGGGGAACGGGGGAGCACAGAGGATTTTTAGGGCAGGGAAACTGCTCTGTATGATACCGTCATGGTGGGTACACGTCATCATACATTTGTCCAGACACACAGAACGCACACCACCACGAGTGACCCCCAGTGTAAACCACGGGCTCCGGGTGATGACGTGGGTTCGTGGGTTGTAACAAGTGTACCCTCTGGTGGGGTGCTGGTAACAAGGAGGCCGTGCCTGGGGGCAGGGCGGGTGTGGCAACTCTGTGTCTTCCTCTCAATTTTGCCGTGAACCCAGAACTGCTCTAGAACATAAAATCTTAATAAAGAGAATCAGAGAGAGGGTTGAGATGGTAATTTTTATACCATGTGTTATTTGGCCAGATGTATCAGGAATGTGGGTGGACGTGGGGTGTCTGATGCTCAGGGGTCTGACTGGTCCCAGATGCTTTGCAGGACAATGGCCAGCGCCCCCGTCATAGCTTTAAAGCATCATCACGTTTGTGGGTACAAACCTGTGGCAGGACTGGGGGCTGCCGGTAGTTCTGGGTGACGCGCTGTGCTTCACGCGTTTACAGAAATACTGAGTCAAGTCACACGTTTCAAGCATCTCTAAAAACTACAACGTGAATGAAGATTACACAGAATTCATACAATGTGTGTCTACAGCGAGGACCTGGACAGCAAAACGGTAAATGCGTGATTATCATCTCGAAGAATCTGTACGATGAGTCACTGTACAAGAAAATCTGAACTGTTCTGAAGTCTTACAGACCTTAAGTGAAAGAAACTGAGGTCTCTCCCAAATTTGAAAACAATCCTAAAAATTGACGTGATGTTTCCAATAATAATTTGTGAGGCCAAAAAGAAGATTTTCTAAATGGCCGAAAAGTAAAATTTTGTCAACTGTATGACAGGAAGGACGGAGGTAATTATCTTTGAGGTTTCTCTATAGGGAATATTGCAAAATTGTCACTTGAGAAGGCAATCACAATGTTTGCAGCTAGAACATATTGGGAGAAACGTATTATAGAATCATGCCAAGCAGATATTTAATGGTGAGTCTAATTAGTGATTTTTCTAGATTTTGCGATGCTGTCAGTATTTTAGGAGTTATCATTTATTTATATTTCTATTCTCATTCTAAATACATATACACATGTGTGTATAATAGCAGACAAGAGTAAGAAAGCACGAGCAGAGAAGAGTACGTGTACTAGGTTACTCTTTGTGCAACGAAAAAGGGTAAATAACACACACACACACACACACACACACACCCCTATTTTTACAAAAAGAAACACAGGAACGAGCCAAAAAAATTACTGAAGTTGGGTGCACATGGGTCGAAGGTACATGAACAGGAATCTTTGCACACAGTTTTTTGTTTGTTTGGGTTTTTTTGCGGTACGCGGGCCTCTCACTGCTGTGGCCTCTCTCGCTGTGGAGCACAGGCTCCAGACGCGCAGGCTCAGCGGCCATGGCTCATGGGCCCAGCCGCTCCGCGGCATGTGGGATCTTCCCGGACCAGGGCACGAACCCGCGTCCCGTGCATCGGCAGGCGGACTCTCAACCACTGCGCCACCAGGGAAGCCCCTGCACACTGTTTTTATTTTTGAATCATGTTCATGTGTTACACAACCCTTCTATAAAATAAACAAATAGGGATGAGGAACACACCCTAGAACTGAGTGCAGACAGAAATAAATAAACCCGACTGAGTACTGCATAGACACAGCCATAGGGACGATGACAACGGAACCTCGGTAAACCCCTGGGAGCCGCGCTCGAACTGAACCAGTGTCGGGGGAGCAGAGGCCAAGGACCCAGGCTGCCAGGGAACCGGGTCGGTGCGTGGGCAGAGAGCCCGAGAGGCACGGAGGCGGGCGGAGCCGCAGCAGCTCCAGTCCCGGTGGGAGCTCGAGGGTCAGAGCGCGAGCTCGGGTCCTACTCCCGGGGGTGAGGGGCGCATGGAACCCAGCCCTGCTTCTAAAGGCCCTCCCCCACCCTGGGGAGGCTGGGTCCTCAGGGCAACAGAAGCTCCGGGCTGGAACCGGGACCGTGCTTGCTGACCCCAGAGGCGACTATACCAGAAAGCGGGGACGCCCTCAAACGCTGGTGGGAACGCGCCCCAAGCCGGCGGGAGCCGCTTCCCCAGGCTCTGCCGGCCAAATAGAGCCTCAAAAGAAATGACAGAAATGGATTTTAATAAACTCACAATTTAGAAAACCCCTCAATGTCATACCCCATGCGGGTACGAAATTGTTTTTAAACAGGGAGGGGAGCAGGGACGGCTCTTCCTTACAGCATAAAATGCCTACTGATATCGGTAGAGGGAGCGATGGAAAGAGAAAACGGCCTCGGGAGCGCCACGACAGTAACAACCCTCCCACGGACGCCGACACCACATGGGGGGACACAGGCCACAGGCTCCACCGCGGACCTCCTCTCGTTCCGTGGACCTGAGAGGCGCCCGTGCTGGAAGCAGGACCGCTGGTGGGTGACACTGGCTCGGAGAGGCAGCTCCGATGACAAAGGATTTGGAAAGAACGTGATCAACGAGAGCACAGCTTGGTGAGAGGCGAGGGTGTGCGTGGTCCGGGGGTCCGTTCTGAGACCCAGATGCTTTCAGGCGAGACATGAAATGCTAACCCAGGAAGGAGGTGCTTAAGACCAGGGTCCATAGTGTGACAACCCTCACAGCGGCTTCACATCCGGTCCTGTCGCCATGGTGGGCGTGCTGCCCCTGCCAGCTGTCTGCGGGGCCGCTCCCGGGAGCCGCTCGCTGCTTGGCTCCCCCGCCGACTGTCAAAGGCCACGGGTGCCACTCTGAAGGAGGCCGGCCCGGGGACAGGTAGCACTTCCTGAGCTACCTGCTGGGACCCGGTGTCCGTGTCTCCCTGCTGACCTTCTCAGATGACCGCGTGTCTCCCCCAGCTCTGCCTGCGGTCGGGTCGCTGGGCGGCGGGGGATCGGCCGCAGTGGGAGTGCTGACACCAGGCAGACTGGCAGAAGGGACACCAGCATGAACGTAGCCTTTCCCAGCGCTCAGCTGCTGACATCACAAAACAGTCACCGGACGCTCAACCAGCGAACCTCACACTCACGGGTCGGTTAGTTACAGCCTCCACGTGAATCCACCTTCCGCAGCGGCCAAGGTACACACGGCACCGACGGACCTGCTCCTGGAGAGATGCCATCTGCCGGGTCCGTCCTGAACGGCCGCTCGGCAGCCCCAGACCCCCCGCATGGTCACCTGCACGGGGCCCCTCCCCAAACAGCGCCAGAGCGGGGCGCGCGGCCACCAACGTCGACTGGAGCTGCTTCCAGCTGCTCCGGGCCAGGCCCGTCGGGTCAGCAGCCAGAAACACGCCTGGGCTCTCCCAGGGCAGCACTGCCATGGCGTCCATCCTGGGGCCTCACCTGGAGCCGCAATGGCTGGGGCTGGGCCTGTGTCACCATCACTGCTTTACGGAAGGACAGGACGGAAGAGAACAGACCATGCTCGCCGGGAAGATCCCGCGTCCGACAGCGGCAGCTGAGCCACCGTAACAGGCCAACCAGCATGCTGCCCTTCGTGCCCTCCTGCCCTCACCGTCTCTCCTGGGTGAAGGGACGGAGGGAAAGCCTGTGTCCCCACCTATGGGGGTCAGAGATCCCCCTGCCTCACCACCCACGGGGGCTCCAGGTCCACCTCACACCCCTGAGCCCCCAGCACCACCCTCTTGGGGAGCGGTCTGGCCCTCACACTCCCCAGACCCACCTGAGGAGCTCCCAGTGGCCGAAGCTGGAACAATGTGGGCAACAGAAGAAGAAAGTCATATTGGATGAGAATCCTGGGTACAAAACCACCAGCTGTGAGTCCAGACTGATATGAAGAAAGAAAGCAATGGAAGGGACATCAAACACCCCGAGCAGAAGAGTCCAGGTAATCCGCAGGGACGCCCCCTCCCCTCCTGATGGGCTGTGCTGACAACCTTCCTCAGAGGAGAGGATGCAAAGGGAGAAAGAGGGATTCTGCAGCGGGCACCTGGCAGACACACCTCAGCCAGGTGAGCGAGGCCATGTCACCTGGTGATGTGAGAGCAGGTGCCCCGACGTGATGTGATGAGAAGGGCGGCGCCTCCGCGGCTCCTCCCCAAGCCCCTGACCCCAGTCGAAGTGTGAGAAAAACATGAGACAAACATCAGACAAGAGGGGCAGTCGACCCACACCTGGCCAGCACTCCTGCACACGGCCAAGGTCACAGAAACCAAAGGCGTCTGAGGCCTGTCGCAGCCAGAGGAGCCCGAGGACACGTGACGACTGAATGTCATGTGGGGTCCAGGATGACGAGGACACGAGGGGAAACTGAGGAATCCCGAGTGAGGTGGGGCTCGAGCTCGTGGAAACGTGCCTACGTGGGATCTTTAGCTGTGACTGACGTGTACACTGGTGCTACCGGCTCCCGTGCCGCCGTCCCAATTCTCCCTAACCCCAAGCCTGTTCTAAAACATAACGTCTATCAACTCACACGCACAGACCACTGCTGGGAAGCGCCCGCGACGCGCCAGCCCTGCCGCCTCCCGCTGCCCCTCGCCGGGGGGCCACACCACCCCACACCGCCGTCAGCCCCGCATCCTCCGTCCCACGGTCACTCGGGCCCTCGGACAGGCTGACTCCAGATGCCCACGCTCGCCCACACCCACCCGCGAAGGCCTGTCCCAGCGCTGGTTCTCCTGCATAATTTAGCCTCGGGAAAGAGCCACCTACGTGGTATCCAGGTAAAAACAGCAGCAGGAACCAACCATTTTCCTACTTCCCTCCCAAGACCACGGTCGAAGGAAGGAAAGCACCGATAAACCCGTCACAGCAGAGGAGCGGGGGGGGGAAGAGGGGCACCGCGTGGCACCCTGGGAGATGGGCGGCCGACCGGGGGCCACAGGAGACGGGGCAGGGCGGGGCCCCCCAAGGCCTCAACTCAGAGGCTCCTGGTCTCTGAGGAGGAGACCCCTGGCCTCACCCTGGAGGCGGGCAGAATGAGGGCCCAGCCTGGGGGGGATGACGGCAGCCTGGTCACCCAGCTTGAGACCCCCGGCGTCCCGGGAGCAGCCCAGCCAGGACACTGCACCAGTCATCCCCATGGGCAGATGAGCACGGGTCATGGGGGCCGGGGGAAACCTCCTAGCAATACAAGCCAAGAAGCAGCAGCTGGGTGGACACGCAGTGGGAAGGGCAGAAGAACGCGTGGAGAAGGAAGACACCAGCTCCTCCTGCACCTGCCCTACTCTGCTTGGACCTCATTCACGCACCTGATTCTCAAAGTGGCGGGGACTCTCACCCACAGTCACGCTCCATTTACGAGGGTCTGAGCAGGGGCCTGGACTTGGGCCCAGCCTGCGGGGGATGGACCCCAGCTCCACCAGGCACAGCTGTGTGCTGTGGGAAAATGACCTGACCTCTCCGTGCCTTGGGTGGCATTCTCTCCACGGGACACAAACAATAATAGCAGGTACCCATAGGGCAGCACGAGGATTAAAGGATTCATGCCTGGGAAGCCTTAAAGCCAGAGAAGTGCTCAGTGACTCACGTAATCACTTCACATGATGCGGCCTCTTGCCACAATTATAACCTCAAAGAAACACTGATCTTCCAGCTCTGAAACAAGAGCAGGACAGTCTATTCTAGAAAGCAACCTTCAGAGAACAAAACAGAGCTCTTGGAAGTTAAAAAACAAGGACAAGACAACACACTTAGTAGATGGTTTGGACAAGAAAAATTAAAGATATCACCTAGAAAATAAAATAGAAGAAGTGGAAAATAGAAAATCAGAGAACCAGTCCAGGAGTTCCAACTAACCATCAGTGGGAAGAGAAGGTAACAGAACCGTCAAAAGTGAACCATCAAAGAAATAACTGAACAGGGCTTCCCTGGTGGCGCAGTGGTTGAGAGTCCGCCTGCCGATGCAGGGGACACGGGTTCGTGCCCCGGTCTGGGAAGATCCCACGTGCTGCGGAGCGGCTGGGCCCGTGAGCCACGGCCGCTGAGCCTGCACATCCGGGGCCTGTGCTCTGCAACGGGGGAGGCCACAACAGTGAGAGGCCCACGTACCGCCAAAAAAAAAAAAGAAAGAAATAACTGAACAGAACCTTCCCATCAGGAATGCCTTGAGTTTCCACGTTGAAAGTTCCAGCACAAGAGACAAAAAGGCCCACATCCAGGCACATCATCGTGAAACCTGAGAATACAGAAGACAAAAGATCCTAGAAACTTTCAGCAGAAAACAAAAACAAAACAAAAACACACACAACAATCAAAATGGCCTCTGACTTTGCCATCAGACCAGAAACTAGTGGACCACAGTCGGTTCCTCCAAGGTGCTGAGGGGGGCGATTCTAACAGTCTTCCATACCCAGCTAAACTATCACCCATGTTCCACTCAAGTAAAAGCACTTCCACTCCAGGTCTCTAAAGCCTTACCTCCCACCCCCAACCCCGGGGCCCCTCTTTCAGAACATCTCTGGAGGACGTCTTAACCAGAGATGAAGCCAAGAAAGGGAACAGGGGAGCCAGGGATGGAGGCGGCGGGCAGAGCAGAGTGGCAGGAGATTGAGGGATGAAGGCAAAGGGAGGTCCTGGGCATGCTGTTCAGGGCCTGGGGGGCCCCGGGAGGGCTGTCCCTGCGCTGGGAAGATAATGGGCAAATATGAGGCAGGACTTCTAGAAAACTGCAAGGACGAAAATCAAGACAAGTAGTAACAGCAAGAAAAACTACAAGTTGTACAAGACAGGAAGTCTAACGCTGGTGGCTCATGACCACGAGATACAGTCAATGACAAAACAACCCTACTGGGGGTAGAGGGAGGGAGGGAGAGCTGAGCTGACGTGTCCAGAGGCAGAGCGGAACAAGTAACACCCCCAACGGAAAAGTGTGATCCGGAAATCTGGAAATACATGCCAAGGGTGGCAGAGGGGTGGCGACACCTGTTCTCTCCCTTTAAACCACATGGACTGTTCAACACCTTAAAATAGAAACATAAAACTCAAAATTAAATGCAAGTATGAAAACAATATACAACGCAAACTGTACACATGCGCATCTCCTGACCAGGACGGGATGCCCAGCTCCTCCACGTTTGACACAACCTTGTTCCATCCTCTCAACAAGCCCACATCACAGAAAAGGAAACAGGCGCAGGGCAGGGGGCCACGGGGCCACTTGACCAGGGCAGCCCTGGGGTGCTGACCCCAGCTCTCCCTCCCAGGCGCTCTTCGCCGCACCCACACACAGATGCTCCCCACTGCCACAAGTCAACTCTTCTTAAACTTCCCACAGAAGACACAGGCAAAAAAGCAGACTTTGAAAAGACCAGGGAGGGCTTCCCTGGTGGCACAGTGGTTAAGAATCCGCCTGCCAATGCAGGGCACACAGGTTCGAGCCCTGGTCCGGGAAGATCCCACATGCCGCGGAGCAACTAAGCCCATGCGCCCCAACTACGGAGCCTGCGCTCTACAGCCCGCGAGCCACAGCTACTGAGCCCGCATGCCTAGAGTCCGTGCTCCGCAACAAGAGAAGCCGCTGCAATGAGAAGCCCGCGCACCGCAACAAAGACCCAACTCAGCCAAAAACAAATAAATAAATAAACTTTAAAAAAAAAAAAAAAAGACCAGGGACTTCCCTGGTGGCGCAGTGGTTAAGAATCCGCCTGCCAATGCAGGGCACGTGGGTTCGAGCCCTGGTCCGGGAAGATCCCACATGCTGCGGAGCAACTGAGCCCGTGCACCACAACTACTGAGCCTGAGCTCTAGAGCCCACGAGCCACAACTACTGAGCCCACGCACCACAACTACTGAAGCCCACGCACCTAGAGGCCGCGTTCCGCAACAAGAGAAGCCACCACAATGAAAAGCCCCCACGCCCCCACGAAGAGTAGCCCCCACTCGCCGTAACTAGAGAGAGCCCATGTACAGCAATGAAGACTCAATGCAGCCATAAATAAATAAATAAATAAACTTGTTAATTAAAAAGAAAAGACCAGACACATGCAAACTAAACAATAAAATGCAAATTCAGGGTCCCCTCCACCCCACCCCACCCCAGCATCGCGTGTACAATCTCCTGTTCACCCAATAAATGATCATGGACTGAAATGAAGCTGAAACAGCCTCCACAGCTGTCAGACCACGGTTCGGCACCTTTGAAATAACTACCGAGAAAGGCTCGTTAGCTGTCAACTCGGCGTCCTTGCCTCTCCTGATCTGGAATCTCTCTTGGAGGAAACGGGGACCCACCGGCTCATGGTTCGGCTATCTGGGGGGGATCAGGATCCGGCTGGGCCTGGGTGGAGGCCTCAGAGACACGGAGGAGAAGCAGCCAGGCACCAACGAGGTGGCCTACTCTACATTTCAGGACGATCCTAAAATAAACCGCCACGTCCACACACACGGCGGGGACTTTGTGGCGCCACCTCCCGATCGGATGATGTCAGCCATGATTTCGTGACCAAAACAACTCAAACACTGGGTAACTGGTGCAGATGGCTGATTCTGGACAAAGCTTTTCCTGCCCCTCCCACAAAGCAACAAGCTCTTATGGACAGAGAGCCTGCTTGGTGCCCACCCCTGGGCTGGGAGCCGGGGACCCCACTAGAACATGAAACGCCCATCCGACCCTTGTGGAGCCGTAGCCCCAAGCCCCGCCTGCCCTGCAAAAGTGGAGGGAAAAGACGAGCAAAGGCCCAGCGGCAGCAGGGATCCACCAAGGGGGCGGCCAGCCCCGCCAGCCCCCAAACGCGCCTTTCCCAGAGAGTGAGGCAGGGAAACATGGAAAAGAATCGTTCTCTGTTCTGTGATGTAAACAGAGACACGACACCCGGAAAGAGGGCTGGTCCTCCGCGGGGCTGGGCGTTGCTGGGCCCTGGCTCTGGCGGGCAGCGCTTAGGGCATCCTCCGCCCGCCACGACAGCCCCATGACAGCCACAAGACAGCAGGAAACAACTGCTCCCCAGGCCTTCGGATGCTCAGTGGGGCCTGGAGCCTGAGCCAGGCACACTCTCCGACCAGAGCTCCGAGGAGGATGGGCCTCCAGGGGGCTGGACTGCATGGGATCCGCTCCGTCCTGGGGGGTAAACACAACCCCCCCCCCCACTGCTCAAATGTTAAAGGGAACAAGACGGGAACACGGGGAGCTTCTGAAGCAGGACGTCTCCGCAGGGACGACAGACGACCCTGACGGGGCCCCCAGGTCGGTGCCCAGGGACGGGGGGCGGAGGGTGACATCCACCCGGAGGGGCTCCCGGCCGCTCCGTGTGACCGACTGATAAATAGGCAGCCCTGGCAGTAAAGTCTGGAAGGTTACGGAGCTCACACTCCTTACGTAACTGTCAGCAGCTCTGAACTTTGTGAAGGCGGCCCGTCGTGGCTGACGCAGCAGAGACAGGAGAGTGGTGAAGCCACATGGATACAGGTGGGCCCCGCCACTGCCCCACCTGGCAGCATCAACACAGGATGGCTGTGGCTTTGGGGGCGTTCACTCCTCCCACCTGTCCCCCATTCACGGCTTTGACTAAACCCAGCCGAGACCCTGAGGCCTGGAAGTCACGTCCTGGGTCTTTGGGCAGCGTGTCTGCCCTGAGGGTCCCACCAGCCCTGCACGGGCAGCGTGTGATCGCGTGAAAGGAAAGAGGCCAAGACATCCTGAAGAAACTATGACACAGCTAATTTCTGCTCCTTGGCCGGTGCACGTGTGCGCCAACACCCGCTCCATCTCCCTTTCCCATGCACCCCTCCAATGCACCCTACGTTCTGATTCTAGGATCCAAAACAAATGAGTCACCCCCGCATCCCGGGCTGGCTGCAGGGTGGCCGGTACACAGTCCCTCTGCTCCTGGGGGAGGGGTGGCTCTGGCAGAACAGCCTCCCCGTCACCCCAGCACCGTCCACATGGGGGGGAACCCACCACCCAGCAGCCCACCCGCCCTGCTCCCCACCAGCCTTGGGTGGGCGGGGGCTGCCTGCTGGTGTTTTTGATTTTTACAAAAACACCTTCTGCAAAATGGACGTCAGAAAAGCACCCACATCCCCACCTCCCCGCGAGCTACGTGCAGCCCCGGAGCGTCCGAGTCTACCTCCAGTCATGTCAGAACAGGGACCCGGCCGCCGACCTCTCAGGCCCGGGCGGAGAAGCCAGACGCCGACACGACCTGCCTGCCCTCAACGCGGAGCCGGAGCCAGAGCCAGGACCGCCGGGGCTGCGGGAGCACAGCCGCTCTGCGCATGGGGCTCAGGGCTGGGAAACAGGTGCCGGCCGCGGGCAGCCTGGGCAGCCGGGGGCCCCGGGCGGCCCCATCGTGGCGCTGCCCACACGCAGGCGGCAGCAACGCGGAGCGGAGAGCAGGCAACACACATGCACGCTCACTCCAGACCCTTCGCCGCTAAGCCCCGGCAGCAAAACTCCCAGGGAGAGAGCAGGGCCCCCCGGCCAGGCTGCCACATGAAAACGAGGCTGCTCCCAGAGCCAACCAGCCGCGTGGCCGGGCCTCGGTCACATACCGTCCGATTTCAGGGGCAGGTTTCCTCCCCACCCACCCCCTCCCCCCGCGTCAGCCGCATCCCTCGCTGGGCACGCTCCCCTGGGGCTTGTTTTTCTAAAACCTGTCACCCCTCGGCGCTGTTCCCCCTGCGCACTCGGAGCTGCTGCGGCCACATCCCTGCCCGGGGCCGGTGGCACCAGCGCGCCTGTGTTTGGAGCATCTGTGCAGCAGGGAGGCTGCAGGCCGGGTGCCACACAGCCGAGACGCGGACCATCGCGGCTGCCCCGCCGGGAGATGCGCATCACTTACCGGGCTTTCTTCCACTGCCTCCTCGGCCGGATCCTTTATGCTCTACGGAGCAGTGGGCACGAAAGGAGGCATCCTCCTTCCCTGAATGTGCCGACGCTGCCCCCTGCTCCCCTTGGACCCGACAACAGGCAAGGGGGGCTCACACACCAGGGGAGATATTTAAAGGAAGGCTGGCCGGCCTGTCCCCCGCCTCTCACATCCCTGCCTCCTCATGTCTCCAGGCCCGGGTGGTACCCGGCTCCCCTGGGAAGCTGGAGCCGGCAGCTGAGGCACCAGCTAAAACACGGCCTGGATGTCGAGGAGCTGACGTCACAGGACCACAAGCATCTCTGCATTGAAATGGACCTGAAGGGAGCCCAGGGCAGCGGCTCGGCCTCCCGGAGCTGCTCAAACGCAGCGTCCATGGGGAACGGAGCCCGGCGGGGCCTGGGGCCACCACATCAGGCTTACCGGCCGGGATGCGGGGATGCCGCGGCCACCATGCGGGTGACCTCCGACCTGCATCGCTGAGGCCAAGAATGGGTCCAACGTGAATGCTCACGGGTCCCAAGGCCTGGGCACTGTGGCCTGGGGGGAGGGGAAGGAGAGAGGCCTGGCTCCGGTCAATGAGGCAGCGAACCCAGGTCAGGAGGTGTGTCTTGATGCTGCTGCTACTCGGGGGGGTGGGGGGCCAGCGGGAAGGGCAGAAATGGGGGAACCGAGCTCCCAAGGAGGCAAGTATCGGGGTGACCAGCCTGGAACCACACCTGCTCCAGGCTGAGGTGGGAGGTGGGCCCCCCACGCGGCCTGTGTCGTGCCGGCCGTGGCCAGAGTGGACCCCGGACCTCCGACACCTGCCCCAGGACCCACTACACCCGGCATCCGGCCTTGGCCGGCTTTAGGCTTCCCTCCAATTCCAAAATCACGAGGGGACTCAGCTCCCCTCCCTGGAGCCCCTAGGGCTTGTGCTCAGGCTGTGTGGCCAGGCTTCACGCTGGGGGCACGGAACATGCTGGAAACTTCTCTCCCCCACCCTCAGGCCTCCCTCCTTTGATCGATTCTAGGCAGGCAGCCGGCTCAGGAGTCTACGCTTACCTGTGTTCCCGACAGAGTCCGCGCCAAAGCTCTGGGTCTGGACTCCAGCTCCTTCCCTTGCTCCGGGCGGAAGTCACCGTGGAGCTTCTCTGACCCGCATCGAGTGACCGTGCGAGGGTGTTTGAAACTCAGTACAACTCCAGAAGCGCCAATGGAGTAGAAAGTCCCCAGAAGCTGTGAAAGTACCCATCGAGAACACCTCGCGGTAGCACAGCCCTGCTCCCCCGCTGCCGTACTGGGGCTGCTTCGACACCACACGGCAGCCGAGAGCCCAAGACAGAGGCTAAATGGCCCAAAGAGCCCCAAATATTTATCGTTTGGCTTTTACAGGAGAAGCTGGCATAACCCTAAGACTATAAAATCGCGGAACCATCACATCCACAGTGGGCTTCGATGGGAAACGCAGATTTATCCCGAGTCCAAGGGGAGAACCCGCAAAAGACGCGTTGGTGTCACCGCTGCCGCCCTTCAGCCATCTCTCCTCCAGTCATTCCAAACGCCCAGCTTTGCAGAACTCTAGAAAACCCAAGCTGAACCAGGAGGCTGCATTTCACCGGAAGTCCATTTTAGGTGGGAAAGTAGCTGTTCCGGGTTATTGCAGATAATTTGAGACAAAGCTGAACGGAACTGGATTTTTTTCCTTTTTCTTTTTTTTTTGGTCATTCTGCAGGGCTTGCTGGATCCTAGTTCCCCGATCAGGGATCAAATCCGGGCCCCGGCAGTGAAAGCGCAGAGTCCTAACCACTGGACCGCCACAGAATTTCCTGAAACTGGATTGTTAATAAAACAGTACACACACCTATAAACACCAGGAAATAGCAGGCGTCCGTCCTCCTGGAAGGATTCGGTGGTAACCGGTCCACCCACACCTGCTCGACCGCCTGGCCCACCCCCAGCCCCCCACCCACGCTGGGCCTCGTTCTCGTCCTCTCACTCTGAGGACGCTGGGTGGCCGTGAGCGCACGACGGGGGCAACTTCCTCGCCCTTGATCCACCAGCGGGGGCAGGGGAGGCGGCGAGCTGGGTACTCGGCCTGTTCCCGGAGCCCTTCTAGCTCTGCTAGTGCCCACACAGCACCCAAGGGGGCGGTCACTCCAGACCCCTTTCACAGCAGGGGAAACCAAGGCACAGGAAGCTGCCTCACCTGCCCGGAGCCGGGGTTTGGACCCGGCAGCATGGCGGCACCGCCCTCTGGGCTCTCACAAACACGCGCGTTCAGGAGCCGCCGCCATCGCACGGAGCGACCCCTGGTTTCCCTGGTGGGTCGTGGCCGCGGGAGACGTGCCCCAGCCAAGGCCCCTCCAGGACCAGCTCTGCTTCTGGGTGGTCGCCCAGCGTGTGTCCGGGAGGCACGCGAAGCTTCAGAGCCAGAGAACAGGCGGGACAGCAGCTCTGGGCACAGCGGGTGGGAGCGTGAACGAGAGAGGCGGGTGGGCAGGGGGCCCAGCCTGAGCCCCCTCCTCTCCCACAGCCACTGGCGGGGATGCCCCTTCCCCCGCAACCCACCGTGGCCCCTGCAGCCCATGGCTGTCCCCACCAGCCCCAACCCGGCCCCACTCCGTGGTCACCACTCCTCTGGGCTTCCGGACGTACATGCCCAGGTGAGAGCCCAGGTGAGTCTCCCTTCCGCTCACTCTCCCATAGGCTGACTCGCGTGTATCCAGGTACTTGCCTTTAACACCTCAGGCTGTGAGAGCTTTCTGGCCCCAGGATAGGAGAGGAAATGGCTTGGGGCCCAGCTGCAGGGAGAGCAGGGCCAGGCTGCCACCCCCACGCCGCTGCCACTGATTGGGAGTAAGAGGGCGTCGGAAGCCCCCAAAGGCCTGGGGCTCCTGACAGGTGAGGAAGCCTGGCCCAGCCCACAGGGGCTGGCAGGGGGCACAGCTGCAGACAAAGCCAGCCGTCATCCTCCTAGCCGGACTCCACCTCCAGACCTGAAGGGTCCTGGCCCAGATACAATCTCCCCGACCCTGGGGGTCCTGCCCTGGGTGCCAGGCTCGGCCCCAGAGCCACACAAGGGCCACCCAGGTGACAAGCAGGGTCCTCTGCAGCACTGCCTGCCCCCCTGAATGTGGGACGCCTCTCCCTGGGAGCAGGCTGGAGCGGGGTTCCTACACCAGCCAGCCCATCCAACAGTCCAGGGACACCTCTGTCACTTGAGCGTGTGGACAGGCCGGGACCCATGACACGAAGCACACAGCCTGCCAGCGCCAGGTTCCCAGGACCGCGCAGGACACTGGCGGCTTTTAAGACGGGATCCAGCACCAAACCCCCAGATTTGCATTTTCTCCGAGGCCTTTAAGGACTGAGAAGCCCGGCTGAGTCCAGACCCGCCAGCCCTGCCCCGGCCGGCTCCTGGTGTTGACGCTGCAGCCCTCCTTCCCACACCCCTTCCCGGGGGTCACTCGAGCACCCGCAGTGTCCACGGCTAACTCCGTGTGACAGGGCCTCCAACGAGACTCCTCCTCCAGGAAGCCCTCCTGG
Source organism: Pseudorca crassidens (assembly GCF_039906515.1). Taxonomy (NCBI): domain Eukaryota; kingdom Metazoa; phylum Chordata; class Mammalia; order Artiodactyla; family Delphinidae; genus Pseudorca; species Pseudorca crassidens. The sequence goes on along the minus strand of NC_090297.1, from coordinate 980,956 downwards.
GGCCAACTTCACCACCCACAGGGACACTCCCGAGTGACCGAGAGGGCTTCGTTTATTGCATTTATTCCGCCCTGTAAGTGCCCCCAACCGCCCTTTAGAACACTCTGAATAGCCACTCGCTCCACGGAGGCCTCGGCGCTTTACAAACAGTGTCGGGTTCACAGCCCCACTGCCCCGTTTTACAGGGAAGGAAAGGCAGTAGCTACCGGGTTCGTCATCTGCTCCACTGGCAGAGCTGCGGCTGCTGCCTGGACACCTGCCTGATTCCCAGCCAGGCACACACAGTCACTACCCAACATTCCCAGTGAGGCCGCCCTGCTGGGGGCTCGCTGCAGCTGACAGTCACCCCCAGCCCCCAGGCTGGAGTCGGGTCCCTGGGAAGAGCCCCTGTGGAGGAGGGGCCGGCAGGAGTGGCCGACAGGGGTCCGGTCACACTGAGGGGAGTGCGGCCAGATGTTAAGGACAGCGGCCGTCAGAGGGGGCCGACGGGGCAGTGGGCAACAGGACCCCACTGCCCTCGGGAGGGCTGAAGGTCTCGACCATGCTCAGCCCCTGCCGGGCCTGCTCCCTGCGGGAAGACCCGCGGACGTGCCACCCAGACCCGCAATCTGTGCGCGAGCAGCCGGCCCAGGCGATGCCCCTGACCGCCAGCCTGGCCGCAGCACAAGCTTCAGCCCCCAGGTCCCCGTCCCCACACCTCTGCGTGGGGCCTGGTGTGAACCCGCCTTCCACCATCCGATCCAGGGTCCCACCCCTCAGAGCTCCGCACGGGACCCCGACCCGAACACTGCGAGGGCCCTGGGCTCCCTGCAAACCTGCACAGCGTCTGTCGCAAAGCTCCATGCCAGAGGCCCGCAGGGACCCTGTGCGCAGGGCACCTCCCGGGGGCAGACCACACCCACAGGGTGCGGGGGGATCGGACCTGAGTGTAGTCGATTGTAGGGGGCTGGGTGCTGGCCCGAGACATGTCCACACCTAGACCCTGGAATCTGCAGATGGGACCTTACCCGGAAAAGGGTCTTCACAGATGTGACGAAGTAAGGGGCTCGAGAGTGGCCCTATATCCAATGACATGTCCTTGTAAGAAGAGGAGGAAAGACAGGCGGACACAGAGGGGAGGTGCCCATGAAGCCAGAGGGAGGAGTGTGCGGCCAGAAGACCCAGACCTTTCTCCCCCGGAGCTCCCACTGCAGACTCCGTCTCCAGCTGTTCTGAGCTCGGGGTACCAGGTCGCGCAGCCCCAGGACCTAACACGCCCAGCAGCACCGCACACCCCCAAGTCCCCGTTGCCCTGCGCCAGGCCTCTCCCTCCCGTCGGGCCTCGTGGCTGCAAGGACAAGTGGCCCAGCAGAGCCTAGAACAGGCCACCCAGTGGGCACTCAGGGACCCTGCCCGGAAGGGGCCCGGCCGCCTGCTGGCCCTGCGCCCTCCCTTCCTGATGGGGGTGGGACGGCAAAGGGGAGGCGAGGAGGGTCCCTGACGGGATCCCCGCAGCGCCCGGGTGCGACCCTGATGCTCACTGCGGCAATCCCGGCGGGGACCGGCCTGCCGTCTGTCACCGTGACTGTATGCTCTGAAGGAGCCGCGACCCAGGCCCGTGTGCGGCGCATTCTCCACATCCCCGCCGCCCCCAGGTACGACATCTGCTGCATCTCACAGGCTCCCCGAGTCCCGCTGCCCGAGGGGCAGAGCAGAGACCTGGGTTTGCTGCATCTCGGGCCCGAGAGCTTTGGCCACTCACATCTGAGACGGGAGACGCGTCCAGCCAGACACCCAGGCCAACACCACCGGGGACACAGCTGTACGTTCTAGACGAATCAAAGACCAGAATGCAAGAAACTAAATATTTCTTCCATTTGGGGGAGCCAGAAAGGAAAATGTGAAACAGGTTGAAACGCACAAAAATCCAACATGAACACTTCCGTGTGAGCAGAGGAGGACCCCCAGCGGGATGGATGACGCACAGAGGGCACCGTGAGGTCACAGAGCCCCTCTGTGCTGCCACCACCCCGCGCTTGGCCCTGGGCTGCCCGGCGCCCTTGCCAGAGCCAGCAGGTGGCCCTCCCTCAGGCCCCAGTGCTGCCACGTCATTCCTGGACTCCAATAAACCACCCAGAGCCACCACCTGCAGGTCCCACCTCCCCCGGGGAGGTCACCAGCCAGCCCAGCTCTCCCCACACACAGCGCCCTGGAACACCCTGGAAAGGTGCTTCCGCTTGGTGGGAGGGAGCCTCCCGGTCTCCCAGCTGCCATCAGGACCCTGCTGCTGACAGCAGGGAGCACATCCTCCCAGCTGAGCCGACGGCACATTCACCCCCATCGCCTGCGCCTCACGGGCAATGCAGGGCAACCAAGCCCTGCTTGCGCAGGACACGGAACCGACAGAAGCCAGAACCCTTTAAGGTGGGGCGTCTCCCGGGCCCTGCTGACAGTTTATTCTGATGATGCTTCAACATACACAGACTTGAAAACTTCTCTGTGCTGTGGCCAGAACAAAATGACCAATTCAGTATCTTCAAAACCTATAACCTGTGCATGAATGTCCACGATAGCCATGATGCAGAAACAACCCAATGTCCAACAACAGGTGAATGGATACATAAGGTGTGACGAAACACCCAAGGGGGGACGTCCCTGGTGCCGCAGCGGTTAAAACTCTGCCCTCCCAACCATCAGGCCCCACAGTAAGTCTCGATCGATTTTAAAGGACAGATATCATACAAAATATCTTCTGCGACCACAGCAGGATCAAGTTAGAAATTAACAAGAGGAGGAAAACTGGAAAATTCACAAATGTGTGGAAATTCAACAACACACTCTTAAACAGTGTATCAAAGAAGAAATCACAATGTAAATTAGAAAATACTTAAAGACAAACAAAGACCAACATACCAAGACCTAAGGGATGTAGAGAAAGCGAAGCTAAGGGAGAAATTTACAGCTATAAATGCTTCCCTTAAAAAGGAAGAAAGATCTCGGGGCTTCCCTGGTGGTGCAGTGGTTAAGAATCTGCCTGCCAACGCAGGGGACACGGATTCTGGCTCTTGTCTGGGAAGATCCCACATGCCACGGAGCAACTAAGCCCATGTGCCACAACTACTGAGCCTGTGCTCCAGAGCCCGTGAGCCACAACTACTGAGCCCACGTGTCTCAACTACTGAGCCCACGTGTCTCAACTACTGAAGCCCGCGCACCTAGAGCCTGTGCTCCGCAACAAGAGAAGCCACCGCCATGAGAAGCACGTGCGCCACAACGAAGAGTAGCCCCCGCTCAACACAACTAGAGAAAGCCCGCGTTCAACAAGAAAGACCCAACGCAGCCAAAAATAAATAAATAAAATAAATTTTTTTTAAAAAAGAAAGATCTCAAATCAACAGCCTAACTATACGACTTAAGAAACTAGAAAAACAAATAAAACCCAAAGCTAGCAGAAGGAAATAATAAAGATTAAAGTAGAGATAAAACAGAGAATAGAAAAACAATAGAGAAAAATCAGGGAAACCATTTTTGTTGAAAAGATCAACAAAACTGACAAACTTTTAGCTATAGATGGACTAAGGAAAAAGGAAAGGCTCAAGTTACTAAAATCAGACATGGGAGTGGGAGCATTACCACTGATTTCACAGAAGTCAGTAAGAGACTACTATAAACCACTGTACACCAACAAACTGGATAACCTAGACGAAACGCACAAATTCCTAGAAACACAGAATCTACCAAGACTAAGTCACTAAGAAACAGACAATCTGAATAGACCTATAACTAGTAAGGACAGTGAATCAGTAATAAAAAAAAAAAGCTCCCCGACAAAGAACAGTCCTGGACCCGACAGCTTCACTGGTGAATTCTACCAAATATTTAAAGAAGAACTAACACCAATCCTTCCCCAACTTTTCCAAAAAACTGAAGAGGGAACATTTCCTAACTCGTTCTAGGAGGTCAACTTACCCTAACGCCAAAGCAAGGCAAAGAGACTACAAGAAGAGAAGACGAAGGACCAACGTCCCCTAAGAATACTGACACAAAACTCCTCAACGAAATACTAGCAAACCAAATTCAGCAGCATATTAAAAGGCTTATGCACCATGACCAAGTGGGAGTTATTCTTGGAATAAAAAGATGAACAATCAATCAATGTGAACCACATTAACAGAACAAAAGAAAGACATGCGGTCATATCAGTGGATGCAGAAAAGGCATCTGACAAAGTAGAAAATCCTTTACCATAAATATATTCAACAAACTAGGAACAGGAGATACCTGGCATGTTTTTTCCCATACTACCAAGCTATGAACTCAATTCTGACACCATCTCCCTGCAGGTAGCGTCAGACCCCACAGGGTAAGGGCTCAGTCCTACAAGACTGCCCACCACCCCACTTCAATGCCAGTTGCCAGTCCAGGTTGACACCTGCTTCTGACCCACGGCTATAGACGAGGCTCACAACCCCCTCCTCAATTCAATCAATTTGCTACAGCAGCTCACAGAACTCAGAGAAACATTTAACTTCCCAGATTAATTCAGGAACAGCCAGAAGGATGCACAGGGCGAGGCACGGGGAAGGGGTGCGGAGCTTCCGCGCTCTCCAGGAGCCGCTCCCCCAAATCTGATCTGAGAGCTCTCTGAACCCCATCCTTTCGGGGTTTTATGGAGGCTTCATTGCATAGGCACAGTTGATTAAATCACTGGCAGTTGTTGGACATTAGTTCAACTTCCTGCCCCTCACCCCTCCCTTAAGGTCAGGGGGTGGGACTGAAAGTTCCAAGCCCCTAATCTCTTTGTCTTTCCAGTGACCAGCCCCATCCTGAGGCTATCAGGGCCCCCACCCTAAATCACGTCCTAATGAATGACAAGACACTCCTATCACTCAGGAAATTCCTAGGGTTTTAGGAGCTCCTTGCCGTAAACTAGGGACAAGGACCAAGTACATTTCTCATACCCTAGAAGCCAGGAAACCACCTCAGTACAAGAAAAGCCATATAGGAAAAACCCACGGCAAACATCACACTCAACGGTGAAAGACTGAAAGCTTTTCTTTCAAGATCAAGAACAGACGAGGATGCCCACTATCACCATTTCTATTCAACAGAGTACTAGAGGTTCTAACCAGAGCAATTAGGCAAGAAAAAGAAATGAAAAGCATATAAACTGAAAAGGAATAAATAAATTATCTCTGTTCACAGATGACATAGAAAACTGATTCCACAGAAACGATGTGAGAACAAAGTCAGCAAAATAGCAGGATAGCAAGTCAACACGTAAAACTCAGTTGCATTTCTATATCCTCACAGTGAGCAACCCAAAAAGGAAATTACAAACACAGTTCCAGTTACATTAGCATCAAGAATAAAATACTTAAGCATATATCTAACAAGGAAGTGATAGATTTGTATGCTGAAAACTATAAAACAGTGCTGAAAGAAATTAAACAAGACATAAATCAGTAGAATGACATCTCGTGTCTATGGATTAGGAGAGTTAATATCGTTAAGATATCAATACTACCCAAAGTGATCTGAAGAGTCAATGCAATCACTACCAAAATCCCAATGATGTTTTTGGCAGAAAAACATCCCAAAATTCTTATGGAATCTCAAGGGACCCAGAAGAGCCAAAACAATCTTGAAAAAGAACAAAGCTGGAGGACTCACACTCCCTGATTTCAAAACACACTGCAAAGCTACAGTAATCAAAACTGTGGTACTGGCATAAAGACAGACATATAGACCAATGGGATAGAAGAGAGAGCCCTCACACATACGGTCAAATGATTTCCAGCAAGGGTGCCAAGACCATTCAATGGGGAAACGACAGTCTTTTCAACAAATGGTGTTGGGAAAACTGGATATTCACATGCAAAAGAACAGAGTTGGACCCTCATCTAACATCATATGCAAAAGTTAACTCAAAATGCAGCAAAGACCCTAAACGTAAGATCTGAAACTATACAACTCTTAGGAGAGAACAAAGGACAAAAGCTTCCCAACGCGGGATCTGGCAATGACCTCTTGGACATGACACCAAGGCACAGGCAACAAAAGCATACACAGACGAACTGCACTTCATGAAAATTTTATCATTTTGTGCATCAAAAGACACAATAAACAAAGTTAAACAAACAAAAAAAACCTCACAGAATGGGGGAAAATGTTTGCAAATCATATATCTGATATGGGGTTAATATCAGGATATGTAGAGAATTCCTAAAACTCAACAGCAACAAAACAAACAACCCAATTCAAAATGGGCAAAGAACTTGAGTAGACATTTCTCCGAAGAAGACATACACGCGGCCAACAAGCACATGAAGAGGCTCAACCATCACTAATCATCAGGGAAACGAAAATCAAAACCACAGTGAGATGTCACCTCACACCCACCAGGATGGCTACTATCAAAAAACCAGAAAACAACAAGCATTGGTGAAAATATGGGGAAATTAGAACCACTGTGCACTGCTGGCGGGAATGTAAAATGGTGCAGCCACTGCACCACGGCAGTTGCTCAAAAAATTAAAACTAGAGCTACCCTATGACCCAGCAATTCCATGACTGCATGTATACCCAAAAGAACTGAAAGTAGGGTCTCAGAGATATTTCTACATCCATGTTCATAGCAGCATTATTCAGAGTGGCTAAAACACAGAAGCGACCCCATGTCAGATGGATAAACAAAACGTAGTCCATGCATACAATGGAATATTATTCAAACTTAGAGAGGAAACTCTGACACCTGCTCAACGTGGATGGACCCTGAGAACACGATGTCGAGTGAAATAAACCAGACATAAAAGGACAAATTCTGTGTGATCCCGCTTCTGTGACGTCCCTGGAGGAGTCACACTCACAGAGACAGAAAGTAGGAGGGTGGGGCCCGGGGCTGGGGGAGGGGTGGGCAGTGAGTGTCTAATGGGGGCAGAGTGTCGGTTTGGGAAGATGAGAAAGTTCTGGAGACGGATGGGGATGATGGCTGCATAACAACATGAATTCAGGTTATATCAATGAACTACACACTTAAAAATGGTTAAGATGATAAATTTATATTATGTGTATTTCACCGTGATAAAAAAAATTGGGGGAAAAAAAAAGGACTGAAGTTCTGATACACGTTACAACATGGATGAAGTTCAAAAACATCACGTTAAGAAGCCAGTTACAAAAGACCACATAATATCTATTCCATTTACATGAAATGTCTACACCAGGTACCTCCGTAGAGATGGAGCAGTTTGGTGGCTGTCAGGCGCTGAGCGGAGGAGCTGTGACTGCTCGTGGGCACGAGGTTTTCTTCCTGAACGTGTTTCAGAAACGGCAGAGGTGGTGAACCTACTAAATGCCACTGAATTGTTCAGTTTAAAGTGGTTAAAATAGCACATTTTATATTAGGTGTACTTTACACCATTTTTTAAAAACCCTATAGAACCGATTAAATTCAGGCTGACAACCTGCACAGAAGGTGCTGGAAGGCGCTTTGCTGCCACGAACACAGGCCCGGCCGGACATGCCCAGCATGACCTTGAGGCTGCATCTCTGCCGCGTGTCCCTGTCTGGCAACCGCCCGTCAGACCCGCCAGCATCTGCACGCGGTCCTGACCCGGGTCAAGGGTGCCATTTGTCCCACCAGCCTGACCCTTCTCACTCGCCCGGCCTCAGTGAACACCAACGCCCACGCAGGTGCCAGGATCACGCCTGCACCCAGACCATCGGGGGACCAGCGCAGGGCGGTCCTAACTGCCCAAGGTCAGCGTCACGACCGAGCTGGACAAGCAGAGCCAGGGAGAGGACGCCACCCCCACCCTCCGTCCACCCCATCCTCCACCTGCGCGGAGAGGCTGCTGGAATGTTCCAACAAAAGCGAGTGGCCCGGAGCTCGGAGCCGCCCCTGGTGAGCATCTCAAGGACCTGCTCACGAGTGGGGATGGCCCCACATTCTCCGCATTCCCCCGCGGTGATGCAGCCCCTGCCCACACGTCAGCCCACGTCCCTCTCCGGCAGAGACCCTGTGACTCCCACGACCCCAGGAGGGCACAGCATCGGCTGTGCCGACCCCCATCACCATCCCCTACATGAGGCCCCAGACAGGGCGGCGTCCACGCGGGGATGAAGCCAGGAGGGCACCGAGTCGGGGACAGAACGGGCAGGTCCGAGGCCCTCAGGGCGGCACTGCTGGGGCCCTGGCCTGAGCTGATGGCCGGGCAGCCAGAGACCGAGATGCAGAGATGCTTGGGCGACCCCCGCGCCGCACGGGCTGCTGGCGACGGCTCTGGGCAGACAGACAGCCTGTCACTGTGGTTGAGAGCCATCAAGGGGGCAAAGAAACGAGCTGGGGGACCCCTCGTACAGAGCACAGTGGAGGGGACCCTCCTTCCAGCTGGAAGGTCTACCTTATTTTATCCTTTTATGTGTCTGAAAAGACAACGTGAACTATCAAAAGTGTGCCCCTTCCATGAGACATGGGTACCCCGGGGCGGGGGGTCACGGGGAGGGGCAGCCCCGCGGGGGATGGGGAGGCCCACCCGCCTCCGAGCCCCCCACCACCGAGCTCCTCTCTGGCCACCTGGGGCTCCTGCGGGTGGGCTTCTGCTCATGGGGTCTGCTCCCAGCTGGCCGCACTCCCCACCCCCGCAGTGTCCGGTCTTGAGCCACGTCCTGGCAGGTCCAAGGGCCGCTGGCAGCGAAACCGCACATGCGCACAGGAGCCTGCTGTCCTGGACGGGGGGGGGGCGGCGGCCAGGAAGTCTTACTCGTGGGACTGACTCCCCCCCGCCCCCCCGTCCACCTTCTTAGGGCGGCTTCCAGGCCTCAGAAGCTCCAGGCTCGCCCCCCACCTCTGGCTTTATCTACCACCAGCGGATATCTGCCTCCCAGCCAGGACGCACTGGGACTGCTCACCCACCCCCCAGCCTTCCCAGACCTGCCCCTCACGTCCGTCCCCTGGGGCAGCACCTCCTGACGGCCCCTGGGCTGCTGCTGCCTCTTCAGACTGCCTGCTCCACTCCCGCCAGGGCTCCACGATCGGGATGTCTCCATGGCCTTGCTGACTGCTCCTCCAGGGTCCCCTGTTCTCTTTGGGAGACCCCGAGGCCCGGCCCTCATCACTGGCCACACCCTCCGTGGCCTCAACAACCTCCTCTATGCTAAGGGCTCCCAAATCTCTCTTCAGCCCCGGCTGCTCCCCGAAATGCAAGTCACGCACCCAAGTCCGGCCTCTGCTCAAATCTGCTCCCACCCCACACAGGACGCTGCTGGCGCCCAGAGGCCGGGCCCAGGGACCTGATCCGGAGCCCACCCTGGGACCCCTGCTGGCAGGAGGCGGAGCCAAGTCCCCCTAACCGAACAAGCGGCCACCGGGGTCCAGAGCCCCTCAGCACCCGGCCAGGGCCCGAGGAGGGTCTGGTGGTTGGTGTAAAGTTTCTCTTCGCCCCATCCAGTGGGGGCCCTGCCCCGAAAGACGAGGCAGGGCACGCTGTTCATCGGGGGCCTCCGGGGCGTGGTCAGAAGCTCTCCTCCGACCCACGGCCCCTGGGACTCTATCTTCAACCAACAGACCTGCCGTGGAGGAGGAACGGATGCCTCCCTGGGGGGCCCGGTATGGACTGGGAGGGGCCGATGACTGGGGGTGGCCGCAGCTGGGACAGACACACGGGAGCAGTGTCCACCCATTCCAGCCAGGCCCCTTCCCGCCGGGGGGCATCAGGGCTTCTCCTGGGCTTTACCTCATGGCATCACTGACCAAGCCGGTGCCCTGTCTGATGGTGGATACACCCCTAGCCAAGGGCGAGGACACCAGTGAAAACCCCACACGAGGCCACACCCGCTGCCCACTCTGCTTTCAGACTGTTTGCGAGGAGCACCTAAGCCTCGGGCCACCAAGCTCCATCCTCCCCCGCCTCGCAGAGCAGACACGTCAACCCAGCACTGTGACACAGGTCATGGGAGAGGCGGTACTCACTGTCTTCTCCCGGACAGGGCATGCCTGGCTCCTCGGGGATGCTGGGGAAAACTGCACAGAGAGACAGAGAGAGACAGAGAGAGAGCGTCAGTGCCCACTGCGGCCTCGTGAGAAGTCCTGCTGGGAGTCAGGCTGCCCGTAGAGCCCCCGCTGCGATGAGAGCCTGCTCCTGGGAGACGCTCATTAAGGCAAACCCAGCACATGGATGTGTGCCAAACTCCCTTTGACGAGACACGGAGCTGCACGGAATAATTCAGGGGGAAAAGCAGCCAGAGGGGTCTAGAGAGCAGAGCCGTCCCAGGAGGACTCCTGATGTGTATGGATAAGTCCATACGGAAATGGGAAAAAACCGAAATTCCCTCGAAAACTGACTTTTGAAAGCACATTTCGGTCCACTTCTTTACACTCAAAATGGAGTTCAAAATTAAGCGTGGTAAGATATACCCTGGGCTTCCACAGTAAGTTACTAGAAAAGGTTAAACGTATTAAAACCTAGCTCAAATGACCTTTTTCTTAATCTAGAAAATAGAGTGAATTTTGAAAGTACCAAACCTTTCACTGTTGAGTCAACACAGACGTGCTAACCACCACCGTGCTGTGGACGAGCGTAGGTTTGACGTTCAATTCACGTTCATACAAAGGACAAACTAGGTATTTGAACCAACCACGAGTCCAGCATCAGAGAGAACGATGGTCCAACAGAAAACCGTGGACAGGGGCTTCCCTGGTGGCGCAGTGGTTAAGAATCCGCCTGCTGATGCAGGGGACACGGGTTTGAGCCCTGGTCCAGGAAGATCCCACATGCCGCGGAGCAGCTAAGCCCGTGCGCCACAACTACTGAGCCCGCGCGCCACAACTACTGAAGCCCGCACGCCTAGAGCCCATGCTCCGCAGCAAGAGAAGCCACTGCCAACGAGAAGCCCGCGCACCGCAACGAAGAGCAGCCCCTGCGCGCCGCAACTAGAGAGAGCCCGCACGCAGCAACAAAGACCCAACGCAGCCACAAATAAATTAATTAAATTAAAAAAAAAAAAAAGAACACTATAGATGGTTTCGTGCGCCGGTCCTGGCTCTTGGGCTCAGCCGTCCGCGGCCCCCGCCTGACTATAAGCTGCACCAGAAGTGGCTGCAGAGAGGCAGGGCGGCCACAGCTGCCAGAACTATGCTCTCTCGGCAGACACCCTGCGGAACCCCAAAGTGCCGGGGGCACAGCCTGAAAACCTGCGATTTAAAGACGACAGCAAAGAACACTTCCCGCAACTCAATTTCTACCCCGCGCTGAGCTTAACCAGCGGAGGGAGGCTGTGAGCCTGCAGAAAGCCACGGGGAGGGTCTCATCTGCCCCGGCGCAGGGCTGCAGCACTGTCCCTGCTCTGCCAGCAGGCACGTGGGCCCCAGGCCCTCAGAGCTCCTGGAAAGGTGGGGGCAGGTGAGCGATGCCGCCCCCAGGAAACGAGGGCAGCGAGGGCTAACCAGCTCCAGGACCCGGGCTTCTCCTTACAAGTAAGAGCAATTTTATCTGGGTTAATAAAATGTAAGAGAAAAAAACCCCATTGCATCCCATCCCACATCCTTACATTCTCGGGCATCCTAAGATCTTAAACCGCGATCCTCCACGTGGCTACTGGTCTGACAGAGCGCCCCCGCCCCCCCCAACACACACACACACGCACATGCACACACACACACACGCACGCACACACACACACACACGCACACACCCTCCCCAGACCACCCTCTGGCCGGCACTGACCGTGAAGGATGAGCCCTTCGTCCTTGCGCTGACAGGACAGGCGGAAGGCCTCCTCCAGCTCCATCTGGGAGGACACAGTGCAGGGGTCACCTGGTGGACAAGAGACATGGATGAGGCCACCGCAGGCCCAAGGCAGAGGGGTTCACGGTGGCGGGCACCCGAGTTTGGGAGGGTAGTCTCACTGCTTGTGACCAGCTGCCCAGCCTGACCAGCAGGTCACCCCAGCCAGGGCCCGACAGCAGAACCAGTTAAGCCTATAAGGGCAATGAGTTCACCCACAGCCTGAGAAGGCCACGCGGGGAGCTAAGGCGTCCTAGGTTTCCCGGCCAGGGTGAGAGTAAGCACACACTTAGCCAGTCCTAGAGCGGAGGGAAGGGCTCCTTGCCCGCTGCAGCTGGACAGGGGCACAGATCCACAGACAGCCAGCGCCCCACGTGGCCAGGTGCCTGCGGGAAGGGGCACGGCCAGAGACCTGCCTGCCCCTTGTCCAGGCTGAGAGCTGCCAGGGAGCTCCTGGATGGTCTCCCAAACCCTCAGCTTTCTCCGAAGTGTGTCCAGCAGCAGGAAAGAAGGAAGTGGGGGGGTAGAGAGGAGGGAGGGAGAGGGAAGGAGAGATGGACCCTGGGGCCCCGGCCACCCTTACCCTCCCCACTTCCCCGAGAAAATGAAGAGCTCAGCTTCCAAATCACCCAACAGAAAAACCCGGGATATGGGGAAGGAAGGTCACGTAAGGAGGGTAAGGAGCCGTGCAAGGTGTGCAGGAGACCCTGCAGCCTCTCCCTGGTGCCCAGACCAGAGCTGGCCTTGCGGGGGTGGGTGGCTCCCCCTCCAAGGGGCAGCTCACCCCCCACCCCCCTGCCCAGTTTGTCCACGCACCTGTCGCAGCCTCTTCCCAGGAAACAGCTTCCAACGACCCCAGTGGGGAAGCTGGTTAAATTTAACCGGTTTAATTCCAAGGTCGTCCGTCTCCCCCAGAAGGGGCTGCGCACAGATTCAGAGGTTCACAACCCGCCCGACACGCGCCCAGGCGCTACCTTCACTGTCCACCCACTTGAGGGTGAGCGGGTGGCCCTGGTGGAGGTGGCACACCTCCCGCACCTCCTCACAGAGCTTGTCAAAGGTGGTGGCGGAGTCCAGGCTGGTGATCAGGATGTCCCTGGGGCAGAAAGGATGCACAGGTCTCACCAAGGCGCACACATGAAGTACTGATGATTGATTAACCAAGTTATTGACCAAATAAATGAAGCAATGTTGTCCCCAAAGAGAATATTACAGCCTCTCCCCAGAACCACTGCCCGCAGTGTACGCAAGTTACCACCACGAGTGCCCTTGTGCAGAAAGGTCTATCTGGTTGCGGGGATGTGCCTCAGCGGGGCGGAAGGACCAGGGTGGGCGCGGCAGAAAGCACCGTCCACCCCCCGTGGAGGCCAGGCAGACCTGCTCGGACACCGGGAGTGAGGCTGCCAGCACGGTCACCCAAGAAGGGTGGGGCGGCTGGACACAGCCTGTTCAGCTCAAGCCCACCAGCCTCATTACACCGTCCCCCAACCTCCATGGCGCCAACAAGGCCACGTCATATACCTTCAGAAGACGGGAAATGGGGGCGTGGGGGCAGAAGGCGGTAATGTATTAATCCAAGGCCGCAGCTTCTTGAAACCCTGGAGGGACCATTCGAGCGCCTTTGGTGCGGCCACAACAGAATTCCAGGTTCGGTTTTTTGGAAAAGCCAGTCCCAGAATGTCACTGCCTTTTATCTTTTCATCCAAAATAGGGAAGCAGAAGCTGGATCACTGGAGACAGCTCAGGGACTCACGGTCAGCCTTTGAGGGCTGGCCCTTCGGGGGTGAGGCAAGTCAGCACGAGGGAAACGCTCGACCCCCCCCCCGAGGACGGGGGAGGGGCATCCCCCCCACCACGCACTGTCCCCTCCCGTCACCCACCACCCAAAGCAGGGCTGGCACTGACTCGGCTATGCTCACGGAGACTCTTAGCAAGAACCACTTTAGGATACGCTCAAGTTTTGGGGAAATTCTGCCAGCATCTGACACCACAAGGGTGTGGAGCGTACGAAGAAAGACGTGAAACATCCTGTGCAAGAGAAATGCAGAGTCTGCTTGGCGCTAACACCGCTGGCTTCGGTCAAACGTGTGTTTATAAGAGTCTCCGTCCACCAGGCAACAAATCCAGGGCCACCAAGACCTGCCTGCTGGGCGCCCACCACAGCTGGGGCCCGGCCCACGGGTCGCTCACCCTAGCGGGTGGGGGGATGTGGCCCCCAGCCAGCCACCCCTTCTCGTTGGAACTGGCCCCATCTGCTCACAGACCCACAGCACCTGTCCCCGGGGCCCCAAGCTCACCACAGCCTGCGACGTCTTGGCAAAGCAAGGCACAGAGGGCTCACACGGCTCATCAGCGGGGGCCCCAGAGACCAAGCCCCCATCGCACCCACCCCATCATCCTGGGGTCACCCAGACTTGGTACCCACGCTGCCCACACTCGCCAACGACCCAGCATCCACCAGTCCCCCTGCCACAGGGAACTCTAGAAGTCAGTCTGCCATCCCTTCACCTTTGACCTCTCCCTGCCCCATGACCCTCCTCCGCAGTTCTAACCCCACGTGGCAGCTAGTCCCCCACCCCCCAGCATTTCAGGGCCTAGAGTTCAGGTGGGCAGCTCCCCAGTGGTTTGGAGGCGCCCCTGGGCCCCAAGCTCATCACCCAGTGACAGCACTGCAGCTCTTCCCTCCAACGCATGACCTTGGCACCAGTGGGGAGGGACTGTCCCAACCCCCGGCCAGACCCCTGACCACCACCCCTAATGTCATCCCAAACCCGAATCAAGCGGCATCTCTGAGCAAACGGGATCCTGAGGCTGCCAGCTCAGGGCGCCAAGACAGAGCCCCGGGCTGGGGCAACAGCCTGCTGGATGGCCCCTCCCGGGACTCCTGGGTCTGCCCAAGCCATGCACCCAGGCCCGGGCTTTGCACACAGCAGGCCCTCAATAAGAGTTCTGGAAGACAAGCTTGAGCTGCAGAGAAGGAAGATGCAGCCAAGTGTTCCTGTGATCTCAGAAAAGCGGGCAGAGCAGGGTCTCCAAACCCAGCATGCATCACCTGGAAACCCCCTGAAAACACAGAAGCTGCCGGACCCCCGGACCCACCCTCATTGTCTGGTGACTGCACACCCTCCAAAGGCCCAGCAAGCGAGGGGGAGACGGTGATCTCAAGCCTCTGGAGGGCCTGGGGCAGGGAGGGGAGGGGATGGGAAAGGGCGAGGGGAGAAGGCATCCCCCCAGTGGGGGCGGCTGACGACCCCCTATTTTTAAGAACAGTGTCTCCACATCTGATATTCAGTTCTTGGAAGATGCTGGAAACAACGCGGAGGTAGATGAGTCTTTGTTCCAGGAAATGGATGACCTGGGGCTGGAGGGTGATCCAGACTGCAGTCCTGCCGACGGGAGAGGGACTCGACCGACTAATGGACTAGCTCGTCTTCAGAGAGGCTTGACTGCCATCGCATCTGTGGCCATGCTAAGAGGGTGCTGAGTTTCCTTTCTCTTTTTCTAAGAAAAAATAATTTTCAGGAGAATATTCTTCTGATGGCTTTCAGCACTGAACTTAATAAGCTGATCTTAAAATTTCAAAAAAAAAAAAAAAAAGAATAGTGTCTCCAATGTATCTGACCCTCAGCTCCCAGCCCTGCTGGTTAAAAATAACCTGCAGTGGCAGCACAGAGAAAGAATTTCACTCGGACCCACGGGGTTTGGATAAGTGAGCGCGGAGCGCAGCGGACACTTTCCGGAGCCAGCATCAGGTCAGCGCCCGCCGAGGACTGTCTCCCAACTCAGACGCCAGACTCTCTCGTCCCGGCTAGAGGCGCCAGTGCGGAGCACTTTAGGGAAAGCACCGGGAGGCGTGAGGAGCTGGGATCGAGGAGGAACAGTCAGCCTGGGGCAGAAATGAGGAGGGTGGGAGGGAGAGAAGGAAGAGTGGGACGAGGAGGGAGGAAGCCGCAGCAGGGAGGGGAGGGAGGAGAGGGAGAGGACTGCGAAGGGGCAGAGGAAAGGGGAGGAGGGGGGAGGGGAGGGGAGGGGAGAGGAAGGAGGGGAGGTTGGGACGGGAAAGAGGAGGGAAGAGTATAGGGTGTGGCCTCATCGCCGGGAAACCAGACTCAACAGGTCACATTTCCCCCGGTAACCAAAGCGCTCTCCAGGGGCCCAAGCCCGGGGAGGGGACGGACAGGCAGCTCAGCCAGAACTCCCTGGGGCTCCCTGAACTCTGCCCACGGCAACTGCCTGGTCCGCCTTTCACCCCTGGCGCAGTGCCTACTTGAACTCGTCCTGGGGGAAGGTTGGGGGTCTGGTTCCCACCTGCCCCCTGGCCTCTCCGGGTGTGGACTTCCTCTCACTGAGGATCAACTCTGATTTTCAGTCACTTGTTGCTCTATTCCATGGTTCCAGGAAGGGAAGAGGACTGTCTCTGCTGTACGGCAGCCATTCCTTACCCTCAGTGAGCCAAGACCCTCGGACCAGCCGAGGCCCAGGACCTGGCTGACACCTCACCAGCTTCAGTCTGCAGCCCACCTTGCCAGCCAAAAGACAAGACCCCCTCAGCCTCTTCAGGTGGGCTGGCCAGTCTTTCCCCCCCCAGAAATCCTTCTTCTGGGGCACTGCCACCAATTCCCCTTGCTGCCCCCTCCACTGCGTTCCCAGGTGGTCAGGCTGAGGACAGCAAAGCGGGCAGGAGAGGCCTGACTGACACCCCAAACAAGGTGTGCTCCCCAGCTCGAGCCCGAAGCCCCTCCTCCGGTGCCACTACAGCCGAGACCACCAAGTTCATCTGCGGGGCCAAGGTCCGCTCCGCTCCCCACTCCCCGGCAGAGGCGACCTTGGGAGCAGCCAGGTCCGATCTGGGGGCTCCCGGAGACCAACACCAGTGGAAAGAAGCAGCAGCAAAGGCTCCTACTTCTCCGACCTCAGTCTACACCGAGCGCGCAGCGCGGTCCCGGCCTCTGGGCGCAGCCCCTCCCCCCCGCCCCCCCCCCCCCAGGGCTGTCCCGACGCGACCGAGAGTCCAGCGAGCGCTCTCTGGGCCGGGCCAGGCGCTCCGGCCACTGACCCCAGCGGGCGCCGGCTCGCCCCATTTCACAGGGAGGCAGGTCGAATCCAGGCGCCGAGCGCGGACGCAGGGCCCTAGCCCTTCCAGGCGCCCTCCATTCGCGCGACCAGCCGGCTCACCGCACCTGCCCTTCACCCGGTCATGAAACGGTTCTGAAACTGAGAGCTGGTCGGGTACATTGGAAAAAGTTTAGGAAAACCTCGGTTTTTAAAACCTGCCAGCAATCTTCACAATTTGACAAAAACTTTCGTCCTTACAGGCTGTGGCCTGAATGTTTCGGCCAACTTTCCAGGGAGAGTGTCAACACAGGCCCGGGGCTGCGGGGCGTGCCAGACGCCCGCCTCCCCTCCGGGCAAGTCCCAGCCCCAGGAAAATCTCGTCGGGGCGGGGAGAGACCCGCAAGGCCGCGCGCTCCGAGCTGGGCCCGGCGACCCCGAGCTAGGGCGCCGGGGGGCCAGTCCGACCCCACCCTGCCCGCGAACCTTCCCGCCGGTGACGTTCAAGTGCGCCCGGAGCGCCCGCTTCGCCCGGGGCCGCCTCTAGGCGCTGGCGCCTCCGGACCTCCCGGGACGCCCCTGGGCCCGGAGGGGCCTCGCTGTCCCCTCCCTCCCGCGCCACGGCCGGCTGCCCGCAGCCCTTGGCCTCCCGAAGCTGCGACGACACGGTCGCCGACGGCCGGCGCTGTCGGGGGCAGCTCCCCGCGCCCGGCTCTGCCCTCGGCCCCGCCGCCTCGGCGCACACGCCCCCCGCCCCGGCCGGGCCCTGCCGTCGGGCGCTCGCGCTCACCCCCTGTAGTGCGCCTTCAGGCGGACGCGGCCGCCGCTCCCGTCCATCTTGCGGCCGGTCCTGCTGGGCATGGCGCGCTCCGCCGGCCGCCGTCAGCGCTGCGCCCCGGACGCTCGGGCCATGGCGCGGGGCCCCAGCGGCCGGGCCGGGGCGCAGGTGGGGTAGACGGCGGAACGCGGAAGGGAGCGCGCGGCACAGGGACAGATGAGCACCGCTCCGGCCAACTCCGCGGAACTTGGCGGCAGGCGGGGCGGGGCGGGGCGGGACGGGGGCGCGGCCGGCGCGAGCGCGCCGGTGGGGGCGCGCACGGAGTCCGGCGTCAGGCCTCGAGGGGGGCGGGGGGTGTCCGAACATGGCCGACCCGAGGCCCAGCCGGCGGCCAATCGGCGGGGCGGGCGGTCCCGGGGCGGAGGCGGTGGCACCTGCGGCCAATGAGGTCGAGGCGGGGCCGCCACCTGGGCCAATCCCCGGGAGACCCCGCGGCCGCAGCCCAATGGCGCGGCGCGGGGCGGACTACCTGTCGGGCGGGGCACGGCCCCACCTGGGGCCAATGGGGGCGCGCGCGGCCCGGCTCTGCCCGGCAACCGACGCCCCCTGTCTGCCCCGTGCGCTGGCCCCTCGGTGAAGTGGGATCCCGGGGCCGGGGCTCCCAGGTGGGGCCCCTGCGCTGCGCTCCCCGGGAAGTTGTTGGAAATTCAAGCCTTCGGCCCAGCCCAGACTCGCTGAATCGAAACTCCAGCAGTCTGTGCTAACAAGCCCGGGTAAATCGGGTGAGCGCGAGTCTGCGAGCCGCTGGGCTAGGGGACAGCGGGGACGGGTCGCCCGTGACGAGTGCAGCCCGCCGCTCAGACCCTGGATTCCGAACGGCGATCGGACCGCGTGACCCGCGTCCGGCCAGCTTACAACTGCGGAGACAGACTGCGAGGAGCAGAGAACCCAGCGAAGGTCACGGCCGGCAGGTCCGGGCTCAGCGGGTTCTCCCGGCCGCAGCCGCCCTCCTCCTTCTGCGGAAGGTTTGTCTACACTCGCTAGCCTGCTCCTCTGCTCCAGTTCACTCCTCGGTTCGGGACAAGGAGGCTGCGTTTGTCCAGCTCGCCCGTGACCTTCACTTCTGAATCCACATCCGCTCTGGGTCTTCTTAACACCGTGCGTTTGCTCCGGACTGTCGCCTTAGGATAATACCCAGGCCCGCACCCACCAGGTGCCTGCATCCTGGGCCCACCCCTTAGTGGTCGCATCCACAGGGGCCCAAATCTGCAGTCTGTGGGATCTCAGCTGGGCACCAGGTGCGCGCCCCGGGCTCAGGGATCTACAGACCCCTCATCCCTGCCGCCCCGCCAAGGCCTGTCCTACTCTGGGCCACACCCCTGTTGCCTCCCTCCCCTTCCCCACCCCACCCCACCCCACCCCCGACTCCAGTCCCGGCTAAGCCTTCACCACTCTTCACCTGGACAATTGTAAGGATTTCTCATTCACTCTTTCATTCCACAGAGCTTCCTGGCGCCTCCTAGTACAGGGTGCTGGTGTCCCTGGAGAACCACATGGACATAGTCCCTATGGTCATAGGACCCATATTCTCTCTAGAGATGGACACAGAGAAACCTGTTGACAGCCCACCTCTCACCTACTTAGGGTGCTGTGAACTCTGCGTCCTAAAAAAGAGCCCTCTGCGCCCCATAGCCGTCCACCCACCTGCCCATTTCTCTGCTCTTCTCTACAACAAACTCCTGCCCAGAGCTTTCTGCACCCTTATCTCCACTTTCTCTTTTCTCACCTCAAAACTCCTGGGGTTTCCTTTGCTTTCTCTCCCTCTTACACCCAGCCCACCACCATCTGCAGATCCTGGCAGCTCCAGATTCCTGCCGTGTCGACCACCTCCACTGCTGCCACCTGGTCCAACCTCAGTCCATCTGTGTCCATCTCCCTGCTGTTCAAGACCTGCAGTGGTCTGCATCGTCCTCAGGGACCCCAGGCCTTTCTGCCCGGTCTCGCGCCAGCCTCACGTGGCTCTTTCCACACCGGCCCCCTGGCTCCCTCCTGGCTCAGGGCCTTCGCATGTGCTGTGGCACCTTTGCCCAGACCCACACTTCCCTTGAGTCTCTACCCAACATCCCTGACGCCCGTGTCAGTCTGCTCCCGACCCCACCCCGTGGGCACTCCTCCACGCCCCGGCGTGGGCACCGAGTTCCCTGGCTGTCAGGTGCATGTGGAAGGGGAGGGGTCCGAGGGTTTGTCATGTGAGGGGAGCAGCGTGGCGCTCACAGGAGGGAGCAGGAACCTGTGGCCCAGAGGTGAATGTGTGGGATGCAGCGCCCTGTGCCAGCCCCTCACCTGGCCCCACGGCCAGCACTGTGGCTGTGTCCCCTGGGCCACCGGGAGCCCAGCCTGGCACACGGCCTTGGGCACGTCCTGACGGGCCGAGAAGAGCGAGATGTCCCACAGCACCACCCCCGCCCTCCGTCCCCCCACACACATTCTGACTTCCTGCCTCAGAGCGTGGTGAGGGCAGAGGAGGAGGGGCCAGGGGGTCCAGTCCTTGATGCCCTCTTCCCCCTGCTGGCAGCACGGGCTAGCGAGGGTCCCTTCTCTGGGCACCATCTCCTGGACATGCCCCATCCAAGGCCCCACCGGACACAAGAGCCCTTTCTAACCAGGGAAGCCCGGGTCAGGGTAGGAGCTCCGAGCATTCCAGCTGGCCCCGTGGGTGCTGTCCGCCGCCTGCAGACCTGAATGCCACATGGGACCCTCTGTCCTGGAGTCTGGAAGCTGGGTCACCCAGTACTGGTGAGGAAGTCCGAGGGGGGCTGGTAGCTGCCTGCTCAGGGTCAGGTGGGTTTGGAGAGTGGGGCCTCTGTTGCCCATGGGGGTTGGGGGGGAGAAAGGTGTATTCCGGGAGGGGAGGGGTCCCCCGCCTCGTCTAGCCCCAGGCCCGGGTGAGGGCACATGGGTTGCCTGCGGTGCCCAGACACTTCCCTGAGGCCGCCAGAGGGGGGAGGGTGAAGGACCCTCCCCCCACCAACAAGTTCTGCAAAACAACGACCTGCTGCCCAGGCCAGCAGACCCCCTCCAGAGGGCAGGGCCACTGAGCCATCCCTCTCAGGGCCTCGAGGACAGAGGGCTTGGTCCCGACTGAGCGACAGGCAGCTGAGCCTGCCTGGCATCCACTTCTCGCCCTGCATCCCGGCCACGGGCATGGGGTGTTTAGGTACTTGGCGGGGCTGGGATCCGGTCAGCCTGGGTCACCGCTGTATCCCCACTGCATCAGGCATCTGGCACACCTGGAATGAATGAATGAATGAACACATGGGTGAAGACCCCTCAGAAGTGCTGGGACCAGTCGTCCTCTTAGGAGCCCGGGCCTGTTCTGGGCCCCACCCGTCGGTCAGCAGGCTGCAGCATAATGATGTCACCTGGGGCGGAGCGGCAGTGACCCTTGGACGGAGGCACAGGCGGGACAGACCCGCAAGGGGCCTGGCAGCCGAGGGCTGGTCCTCTTCACTCTGGGCACTTTCTGTATTTCCCAATTTTCCACAAAGCTCTCATATACTTTCATGATCACAAACACCTATTATTTCCAAAGCGAAAAGTACAAATGTCTGTTGTTATTGGCTGATTATAAAAGTGACAATGGCTCACTGTAGAGGTCCGACAGCACGGCAGGTGCGGGGAGAGGAGACCTTCCCCCTGCCCGGCCCCCCCCAAACACAGCCGGGCCTTCTGCCCCTCCTGTCACCTGTCACCTGGGACCCAGGGCGGGGCTGCAGCCTGTGCATCCCACCCGCTGTGGGACCGCGGGGAGGAGGTGGGCAGAGTGGGCCGCCAGCGTGTGGCTCGCCCCCTGATTTGCTTTGTTAAATGTTCTTTATGAGTACTTTCAACAACTTTGAGCTCCTCTGGGTGAAAGGTGAAAGGCAGGTGGAGTTTACGCTCGGTGAGCCTCATGGGACAGAAGCAGAGGTCTCCCGTGGGGGTCGGTGGTCCCTCCTGAGGGGTCCTCAGAACCCCGCCTGGGGGCCTTCCTCATCAAAGCTCACAGGCGGCATCTGTGCCGACTCAGCACTTGGGGCTGCCCAGGAAGAGGTGACTGCCGGAGCCAGCATCTGCTTGGGCCCGTGGGGTGGGCCTGGGTGTTTGGTCATCCCGCCAGGCGTGACACTGACCCGGGCGGGGCCTGGCGAGGAGCACGCAGGTCACGGGAGAGCCCGCGACGCCCGCGGACAGGCGCGTGGCACGCGCAGCTGTGGCGGGGATGGGCCGCAGATGTTTCCTTTCTTCGCCTCGGATCTCGGGATTTGGAGACACGGGTTCGATGTCAACATTCGTTTCACCTGCTCCTTCATTTATTCAAAGGAGGTCGACTGCGGGCCGACTGGGCGCCGCACCCTGGCGGGCGACAGGTCACAGACCTGGCAGCTTGGTCGGAGAGAGCGAGGTCTGCCGAGGGCCCGGAAAGGGAGGCTGGCTGTGGGGCCTGGGGGCGGGAGGGGTGGGGCAGGAGCAGAGGGGTCCGGGCGGCCCGAGAAAGGCCCTGGGGGCCCAGGGAGCAGGACGGCTTACGGCGTGGGGCAGACCCGGCGCGGGGGGAGCTGTGTGTACCCGAAGGGCTTCCTTCAGGAGAGGGTGACGGTTTCTCCCCCGGCACTGCCGGCATTTGGGGCAGGTGCGTCGCCGCGGCGGGGCCGGTGCCCTGCGGGGTGTGGAGCCGCATCGGAGCCCGCCCCCCGCAGGCGCCTTCCCGCGGGCGCAGTGCTGCGCGTTCCCGGCAGAGGGCGCGGCGTGGACACGGCCGGAGGCGCGGAGCTGCTCGCGGGGTCCTGGGCGGGGCCGGAGTCCAGCCCCGGGAGGGGCCGCTCCAAGGTCACCCCTCCGAGGACCTCAGCCCTGTCTTCCCCCTGCAGTGGCGCATTCTCAGCTTAACCGTCAGTTACACTGATGGTCCCTGTTTCAAAGCACGGCGAGGCTTGTCTGCGGGTTGGACCCAGACAGACAGTGTCCGTGTGCGTGTGCCAGAGGAGGTGCTGGGAGAGGCCGCGTCCGCAGAGGCAGGAAGCAGGGACCGGGGGTTGCTGCGTCCAGGGCTGGAGAGGGGCTGGCGGGACCCTGACTGCTCGGCTGGGAGGGGCTGGAGGCTGCAGAGCCAGGCACTTCCCACACGTTCATGGCTGAGCCTCACGCTGAACGGGTGAGGACCGCGAGGCAAGGCACCCCCAGGGTCAGACCCTGCGCCAGGCATCACCCCTAGGACGTGCCCCATTCTCTGGAGGAGGACACTGAGGGTGAGGGTGGCCCGGTGCTTTGTCCAGGGTCTCAGGGCTGGGACCAGACCTGCCCAGGCCAATGGGGACAGGCGCACATCTCTCCTTTCAGGCCAGGCGTGCCCACAGAGCAGGGCCTAGGACAAGCAGGTCGGAGCACCGTGGAGGGAGGGGCGCTTCCTGTCCTGAGGCCGCTGGGAAATGGAGTCTGTCCCGCTTTCCTGTCCCCAAGTCGGCCTGGGATTGTGTTTACAACCCAAATCGAGCCTGCCGTGCCGGCAGCACCCAAAGAACGGTCACCATGGCAATACGGAGCAAGCGCTATTTTAGCCACATAAGGCATCGCAGGGAGACACGGTGGCAGAGCAGAGACAGGTCTCCCACCCTCCGCCCGAGCTCCTCGCCCATCCTCGCCTGTCCACACCAGGCCACCTGCATCAGGACCCACCGGGCTGAGATGCCACCGCCTCACTGAGCCCGCCCGTCAGAGCGTGAGGCTGCGGCCCCAGGTGGGCGCGGCCTGAAGCCCAGCATTGCTTCTAAACTGCTTGTCCTTAACCCCAGCCTGGGGGTGGAGGGCGCGCAGAAGGCCCCCGTCCAGCAGGGGAGGTGCAGCTGGGACCACCTTTCAGAGACAAGTGCACAAAACACGTCTGCATCATTGGGTCCAATCATTCCACTTCTGGGAATCTGCTTTAAGAAAAGAACTGGAAATGCAAACGTTTGCAAACCAGCTGTCCCCGTGTCAGCTGCAGGCTCAAACGTGGGAGGTGACCTGCCTAGCCACGGGCTCCGCATCCTTTAGATGGAAAGTTGCACACTCATAGGCACATACACATGCAACACAACACACAAGTCCATGCGTGTGCAGACACGTGCGCACACCTGAGCTTGTGCTCACCCAGGCCAGGCGGGAGCATCTCTGCCAGGACCCCTGCTGGGTGGCCCCAGAAACCAGCAGATGGACAAGCAGGGCCCCGTCCAGCGGGAGGCTGTGTCAGGCGCCTCTGCCTGAGGAAAACGTCCCTGCCTCCCCACGCAGGGAGAAGGTCACCGGGACCTTGTCACCCAGGGTCAGGAGCCTCCTGTGGACACAGGGCCCTGGCTGCTGTCCCCAAGGGAAAACGAGCTGCACCCAGAGGCAGCCCTCCGCCCTCTCTGCCCCCGATGACCCTCGCCGTGGAAGAGCAGGTGGGGTTAACACTTGCTTTCAGGGTGGGACCCCATCTCTGCAGCTCCCACCTGCGGGTAGGTGGCTGGGGCTCTGCAGCCCTGGGAGATGCAGCACCTTCCAGGGTCCAGCGCAGATCCCAGGGCAGGCCCCTCCGTGCCCCATCTGCCCCCCATCCGCACGGTGCCTCAGGGGCGTCCCGAGAGCTGTACCTTCAAGGTCACCCTGGGGGGAAGCCACCCAGCCTGGCCAGACGGTTCCCAGGACTGCTCGAAGGCCGGGCCTGGGGCGTGGGGCCCTTGGTACCTGGGAGAGGGGGGCTGCGGGCACCCCAGGCCAAGGACACTAAACCCACAGCTACCCCATCCAGGTGCTCAGGCACCTGGGCCCAGCCAGGGAGGGGCCACCTTAAGGGAGGCAGCCCAGGTGGACGCCGCGTGCACAGCAGGTTCCGTTATAGGAGATGAACTTGAGGTCCAGTCACCAAGTATTTTATACCAGGCAGAAAACCCTGCCCCTTCCCCTGCGGGGACAAGTCCAAGCTGTGTGCGCAACAGACCTCCTTGGAGAGACAGTGCAGGAGAAAAGGCAGGTAGCGTCTTGCTCATAAGATGTGCAGAGACCCAGAGTCCCGTGGAGAGCAGTCTCCCAGCAGGAAGTTGGGACATGGCTTCCTGCCTTGGCGGACCCAGCAGGCCTCCCAGGAGGGGTGTCCTGCCCTCGGTGTCCCGGCTGGCGACCCTTCCAGGCCTCTGCCTTGCTGTCCTTCAGCTCCTTGGCCTCAGTGGAGCCCCAGCCTCTCTCGAGGGTCCCCTCACTCAGCCTCAGTGGACCAGGGCAGGCAGCCCAGAGGCTGGACCACCCGCCTGGTCTGATCGCACTGTCTGGCCTCGCCACTCCACCTCTAAATGGTGTTGAGTCCGGAATGGGGACAGGGGTGTCCCTTCTCCCGTGTGTCACACGCCACTTGCCGTGCTGGTACACCAGCTCCCCGAAAATCAAAGCCCCGGGTATAGTGTTTGCCCAGTTCCACGGCGTGAATTCACTGAACTTGGCGTCAGGGAGACGTGTACACATCAGCTCCCGTGAGCCTGGGGGAGCCCCCTCCTCCTCCCCCATCCTCTTCTCCTTCCTGCAGCCCCCTGGGCTGGGAGAGGGGGCTCTCGCATTTCTCAAGACGGACTCTCCTCCGCAGGGCAGCACGCCCTTCCCCACCCCCAGCGTCTCCTAGAAGTGCCCTTGCTGTGCTCAATGAGACCTAAGAGACTGCAGGGAATTTTCAAGCCACAGCCTGGATTGCAAGTGTACTGTCTTCGCTGCAAATCCTACTTCGAGTACCTAAACCCAAACACTAACCTTTTGTGTGTCTCCTGTACCAGGCTAATCGCCTCGCAGCCCAGGAAGACGTGTGCCTTGGGCCAACCAAGAGCACCTACTGAGTGGGACAAGATACAGACACCGCTGTAGGTGCCTTTTATTATTATAGCAGTTAATGGTCACGACAACCATACACCATCGTCTCCCCATTTAACAGGTGACGGTCCCCGGGGCAGGTGGGTCACTTGCCCAAGGTTACATGACAGGCATTCACGTCCGGAGCCCACGCTCTCAGCCGCTGCGTGTACAGGGCTTCTCACCCAAGGGGCCATACCTGGGGAGGCAGAACGCGCTCATTTCCCCCAAACGATCACCCTGTTACCCTGGGAATCCAGAACCTCCTTGTAGCGGCTCTTGACACCTGGGCCAGGTCCCCTCAGCTCACTTCCAACCTCAGAGCAGCAGGGGGACAGTCCCCGAGCTCACGGCCAGCGTTCCATCTCCACCGCTGTCCCACCTGGGACTTCCTCTGACCTGCTCAGCCTGGGGTGGGGCAGCCCGAAAGGGTGGAGGCTTAATGTCCCGGGGGGGGGGCAACCCTCGGCCGGGGGTGGGTGTGGGGGGAGGGGACCCGGCTTATCCATCCTCAGGGGACCGTGGCGAGGGGCCCCTCAGAGGGGCTCCGGGGATGGAAACCCCACCCTGCAGAGACAGCTCAGTAACCACACTCCACTGGCTTTTCCTCCTCCATGTCCCCACCTTGCTTGCTCCTGCGTTCTGGGGTCCCTTCCCAAGGTCGCCCCAGGCACTGAAGTCCTTGCACAGATGCTGCTTTTGGGTCTTGGAAGAGTCGTGGGGTTGCCACTCAGTGGTGTCATGAACAGCTTGGCTTCGCTGGTGGAACATGGGAGGTGAGAGGAGGCCTGCACACCTCCCTCTGCTGCCTCTGGAGCCGACTGTGGCCTCAGGGCAGGCGGGGAGAGCCGGAAAGTTCTCCAGGCCACCCTGGCTCCTGCAGCAAGATGGCAGCGGGTGCTGACCGTCAGGCCCCAGGTCCAATCCTAGGTGAGGCGACAGACCCCCCCAGGGACGGCCCGCGCACCTCGCCAGGCCTCTCTAGTTGAGATCAGGACCCTGATGGGGGGAATAGTGCCTGAGGTGCGGGGTCCTTAGGACTAAGTTCACCTGAGGGTCTCGTACCCCCGAGTTGTCTCCCGCTTGTTTGTGGGAAAGAGGCTTCCCTTGTCAGGGGTCCCTAAGAATACATCTGAGGTGGATGCGTTTGCCAAAGGGTGCTTGTTGGATGCGTTTCCTGTGGACGCTGTAACGAAGGACCGCAACCGGAGGGGGCGCTTCAGACAGCAGAAATCTCTTCCCAGAGTCTGGAGGCCAGAACCCACGACCAGGGTGTGGGCAGGGCGGGTTCCTTCTCCAGGCAGCGGGGAGGATCCCTGCCAGCCTCTGCCCTAGACTCTGCTGCTTTCCTGGCCATCCTCGGGCTCCTTGGCTTGTAGACGCCTCTCTGCCTCTGTCTCCACAAGGTGTCTCCCTGTCTCACTGTGTCCTCTGTAAATAAGGACACTAGGGGTTGGATCTAAGGCCCACCCTGAACCCATAGGACTTCATCTAAACCCACATCTTCACTGCATCTTCAAGGACCCTATATCCAATATCACACTCACAGGTACCAGAAAGGAGGACTTAACACATCTCCCGGGGGACACGATCCACCCCCCCCCCCCCACGCTCTTCAGACTCTTCCCCACCCCCCACTGCCTCCCTCACTGCATCCAGACTGACAGCCGGGACCGAGTCGCAACAGCCTGAGCGGGCGTATATATGGAGAACCTGTGGCCCGCGGCTCACACGTGCTTGGCCGTGTGGGAGCCGCTCTGGAAGGTGTTGGATTGGGGGGCGGGGGTGGACGTAAGGCTGGACAGGGGACAGTTTATTGATGTGGGAGCTCACCTGTGACTAGGGGTGGACCGTCTGAGACAGGTGGCACCAGCCCTCATACAGCGTGGGTCACTGCACCAAGAGGTGACCTTAGCGAGCAGAAGGCCGGCGAGGGATGGTGCGGGGCAGGGGGAGGAGGCCTCTTATCATGGCCCCAGGCTGGCCACAGCTGTGGCACCGACTGTGGCTCGTTCCACTAAACGTCCTTGTCATTTGTTGCTGTTGCCGTGACAGCTGCCACCTTGAAGGACCAGTGCCACCCTGAGCAGGCGTGAGCGCCGCGGGGTGACTGCTGGCAGCTGTCCCCAGTGTAAGGTGCAGCGTCTCCAGTGCCCTCCAGAGCGTCAGGCAGGGGTGGGAGTTGGTGGTAAAGCCCCAGACCCTTCTTCTTCAAAAGGACAATTTGGGGGACTTCCCTGGTGGTCCAGTGGCTAAGACTCCACACCCCCAATGCAGGGCGCCTGGATTCGATCCCTGGTCAGGGAACTAGATCCCACATGCTGCAACTAAGAGTCCGCATGCAGCAACTAAAGGTCCCGCGTGCCACAACTGAGAGCCGGCTCAGACAAATAAATAAATAAATTTTTTAAAGAAAGGACTATTCGGGGCCCACTCCCCAGGGCTCTGCAGGGGTCCCCAGTGGAATGGGACTTGGTGGCCCATTGTGGACTTTCCCTCCCTCCTCCGTGCTCCCCACACCCTGCTCCTGCATCTGGGGTGTCACCCTCCGTACTGGGTTAAACGGTGTCCCCCCCAATTCATGTCCACCCAGAACCTCAGAATGTGACCTTATTTGGAAATAGGGTCTTTGCAGCTATAATTAGTTAAGGTGAAGTCACCCTGGATTACGGAGCCCCAAATCCGATGACAGGTACCTTTATGAGAAGAGGAGGGACACACAGAGAGAAGCCACGTGATGACAGAGGCAGAGATGGGGTGATGCGTCCATCAAGCCGAGGGGCGCCCGGAATTGCCAACAGTGCCAGGAACTGGGGAGAGGCCAGGGGCAGGCTTGCCGTCAGAGCCTCCAGGAGCCCAGCCTTCCCACACTGCATCTTGGACTCCTGGCCTCCAGAACTGTAAGAGCATGAGTTTTTCTTTTTCTTTTCTTTTTTGGCCGTGCTGTGTGGCTTGTGGGATCTTAGTTCCCCAACCAGGGATCAAACCCGGGCCACAGCAGTGAAAGTGCAGAGTCCTAACCACTGGACCGCCAGGGAGTTCCCTGAATCTCTGTTGCTTTAAGCCTCCCAGTCTGTGGCACTTTGCTACGGCCACTCCAGGAAACTAATTTCCCCCCAAATAAACTCCCTCTACCAGGTCCTTGTCTCGAGCTCTGCTTTTGAGGGAACCCAAACGGCGCCCCCAGGTGTGGGCTGCGCACGGTGAGCCTTGTGCCTCACTGGAAGGGGGAGGGGTCCGTGCCGGTCTTCCCCCTGCTACAGGGGACGGAAGGGACCTGGGGCCCTGTCCCCTCCAGCCTCGGGGAAGAAGCTGTCCCAGGCTCAGGGGAGCATTTAGGAGTCTACGTGGGCAGCACACGCAGCCCGGCCTCCACGGGAGAACACAGACAAGGAAGCTGCCAGCCGCCAAAGACCGTCCCTGCTGGGATGAGGCGCACGCAGAGCCCAGGCCACCGCCCCACCCGGCCACCTGGCCCAGGTGCCCCGGCTCAGGAAGCGCTGCCACCCCTGCCCAAGCCAGCTCCTCTCAGCTGCAAACCTTGATCCGCCCTGGCCTTCAATCTGCTCGTGCCATCAGCACCGGAACAGAACTCGCATTTAAAGAGCGTCAGCCCTTCCCGCCCCTCTTCCTGGCCCTGGAAACATGCGGGCAGAAATAGCAGCTGCCGGCTAGAGGGAGTGACTGCCGCTTGCAGAACCGAGCGAAGGCTCCTGCCCGGGCGGGCCTCGCTGCGTGGGTGCCCAAGGCGGCCACAAAGCCCAGCTTGAAATAGCTCCCTGTGGGTACCGTGCGGCAGAAGGAGGGCAGCCTGCGAGCCATGAAGAAGGCGGGGGGAGGCGGGCCCCGGGGTGGGCAGGGTCCTGGCAGCGGACCCAGGTGAGCACAGCAGTTCTGGGAACCTTGAACCCACCCGCGCATCCGCCAGAGGCCCCAGTGGAAGGCAGGCCTTAGGGCAGGACCCCGGGTGCCAGGGGCGGGGGGTGCTGTGGGTGGTCTCGGGCCCAGCCCAGTAGCCTCAGGACGCTGTCGGGGCCTGGACGTCCCATCCCCGGGCCACTCTCCATTTTCCAGGAGGAGGGAGCAGGGACGCTGCTGGAGACACACAGGCCAGAGGGCGCCCATCTGGGAAGGGGAGAAAGAGGCGTCACTGGCCTCTTGTCAGAGCTGGCCAGGCATGGCCTGGGGCCCTGGCCGACCCAGAGCCAGGCTCTGCTGCGTCTCGGCCACCTGCTTCCTGCTGCTCCCACGTCACTCACTCTGGGGCCCGGAGGCCCCGCTCCCTGGGCGGTCCTGCCCCCTGGGATGAGCCTGCCCAGCCCTGCAGCCTAGTCCTTTAGAGCAGGGGCCCAAGGGGCAGCCTGACGCAAGGAGGCGTCCTCAGGAGGTAAGGGGCCTTTGAGCTCGAGGTGTGAGCCCTGGGTGGGAGGCAGGCCTCGGACACGGCTGCTCCCGTGGGGGGCCGCTGGGCCCTGCAGCCCTGGCTGGACCACCTGGCCTCAGGGGTCACTCTGCCAGCTAAGCCCTGCAGTGGGTGAGCAGCCCCCGCGCCCGCTCCCGTGGCCTGGGGACAGAGCACACCCTGGGCAGGTGGCCCAGCAGGGCACACTTTCTGATTCCCACAAAGTCACCGTCACATGCCCCTCGAGGTGGTTCGCGGGGGCACCTCAGGGCCAGCGGGGTCGTGGCCTGGCTGATCACAGCAGGGCACTGGGCCTGGCATTCCCGACCCAGCTCGGCTGCACAGCCGCCCCTCTAGTCGCCTCTGTCCCCTCTGAGTGCGAGGACCTGCCCTACTCTGGTGCAGGGGTGACCCGGGCCCCTTGCTGAGAGCTGCGACCCTGTCACCTTGTGCCGTCACCCTGTGCTACCACCCTGTGGTGGCAGCAGATGTGGGAGGGGCTGGGTGTTCATGGGGACTTGGTGGTCTCTGTTCTCCCATCACCACGTACAGAAGGCACTGAGGTGGCACCCCCGGCCATGCACCCAAGGGACTAGGGGTGAGTGACTCTTCCAGCGCCCGTGCCTCCCCCCAGCCCCTCTGTCCTCAAGTCTCGGTCCCCAAGTCCCTCTGTCCTGAGCCCGTCGAGCTAGTGGGAGGAGAGCCTTCCAGGTTCCAGCAGAGGAGGCCACAGTGAATTTAAGCAGTGGCCAAAGGCTCCGTTTTATTTCATGCTGGGACCAAAGGCCTTCCCGCTTTCTCACCGAGAAGGTGCGCACCTTCCATGCCCGGCCTCCTCCCCCTCCGTGGTCCAAACCCACAGAGCTAAGTCCCAGAACCAGGATCCTTTTCCGAGTCAGACGCAAAGCTCCCTGGGGCCCGGTGCCTGCCTGGCTCCCAGGTCAGGAGGCTGGGCTGCTGGGCCGTCTTTTGCAGACCAGGGGTCCGGGTGAGGGTGGGGACAGAGCCTGGGGGTGCTGAGCGAGGCTGAGGCCTTCCTCTCCTTTTATGTGGCCCGTGGTCCTCCCCCCTGTGAAACACGCAGAGCCCCCCGGGGGTCCTTCCCCCAGGAGGTCCCAGGTATGGGACCTGCGAAGCCGGCCTCACATGGCGTATGCGGCCCAGTAGATGACGTTGACGGCGGCGAAGGCCGCGGGGAACACGGCACGGGCATAGATGTCAATGGTGTCCGCGTCGATGGGCTTGAAAAGCGCACGGAGGCCCCCCGGGGCCCCCTGTTTCTTCGTCTCCTCTGTCTCCACCTCCACCGACCTGTAGGAACCCATGAGGTTCCCGGGCGCGCGGCACTGCCGGCGGGACGCGGCCAGCTCCTGGGTGACGCCCGCGGCCGAAAGGGAGAAGAGCACGATGGCATTCTTCACGTCCATCTGTGTGGGGAGGGGGAGGGACAGGCTGAGTGGCTGGCGAGCGAGGGGCAGGACCCCCAGCCCAGGCCAGCGGCTCTATTGGTAGAGCAGGTGGCAGAGGGTCCCAGGCTGAGCACAGGAAAAAGTGCCCCCTGCCCCGCCGGCAATGCTGACCCTTCCTGGTGCTGGGCGGGGGCGCTGTCCTTCGTCCTGAACGTGAGAACCCCACCCCACCCCCAGCCTCACCTCGACCCTCTGCTCCTTGACCTTGACCTTGGCCTTTTGCTTCTTCCGGTAGTCAGCGTTGAAGTGGGCGAAGGCGTACTCCACCAGGGCGGCAAACACAAAGACGTAGCAGATCCAGAAGTACACGTCCAGCGCCTTGATGGCCGACGCCCGCGGCAGGGAGGAGCGGGCACTGACCATCAGCGTGGTCATGGTCAGCACCGTGGTGATGCCTGTGGGGACAGGTGGTGTCACTACTGGAACCCACCCGGGTGCAGGTCAGGCTCCTGTCACCAGGCCCGGCCCGGCTGGCCACTGCCCCAGGACAGTGGGCCCGAGGGACTGCAAGGCAAGGTCTGTGCTCAGGACAAGTGGGGTTAGGGCCCTGCTCCCAGACTCCCTCCTTCCACCAGCTCCCGCGGGGGAGAGGCCAGGGCCCCGTACCTAGAGACACCCTGGCGGGCACTGCGGCCTGGCTAATCCAGAAGGAGACCCAGGACATGGCGACCAGGAGGATGGAGGGCATGTAGGACTGGATGATGTAGACGCCCCGGTTCCTCCGGAGGTGGACGTGCAGGCTGAGCCGGGGGAACTGGCCGGCTGCCGGAGACCCCCGTTAGCACCAGGCCCACCACCCAGGGCAGTGCTCGGGGAGAGGGGCGCTGAGCGGGAACTGGGGCCACTGCCGGCCTCCAAAGAGAGGAAGACCCTTGTGCCCACCTCCCCCCACAGCCTGATGGGTCAGGAGAGGGGCCGGCCCTGCGGCAGGGCCACCAGAGGAGGGAGAGGAGAAAGATTCCGGCCTTGCTGCTGGCCCGTGGGCCCCTCCCAGAGCGCAGTGCACCCCTCTCCTGCCCTGCTTGTGCACAGCCCAGCTCGAGGAAAGAGCCAGCCTGGGCTCGCTGGCTCCGATGACCGGGCAGCAGGGGCGGGAGGGGCCGGGAGGGGCCGGGAGCCAACACAGGCTTGGCCCTGGAGCCCCCCGGCACCCCTCGAACCCCGGGAAGCAATGAAGAAGCGAGGAGTAAGGCGGAGGAAACCTGACCCGGGCCCGCGCTAGGGCTCGTCCCGAGCGGCTCGGCCAGGCACAGGCTGCGCCGACCAGCGGTTTTCCAGTTGCAGCCTCCGGGGGCCCTCGGGGCTGGCTAGCGGCTCTGCAGAAAGCACTAGAAAGCCACCGGCGGGGCTCACAGGGAAGAGGCCGCGAGAGGCCGCGTTACCCGATTTGAAGTTCATCAGCTCCGTGGTGAAGCGGTAGCTGGTGATGGTGAACTGGGCCAGCTGCAGCCTGTCCAGCCCGTGGATCTGCCCCTGGTTTTCGGACCAGTAGTAGACGATGTCCTCGGACGAGTAGCCGTCTGCAGGAGAGCCCACATGGGCCGCAGAGCCTGGCGCCCCCTCCCAGGCCCCTGGCAGCCCTCGCAGGACTGCCCTGCCTGTGCTGGGAGCCCGATACACAGAGGCAGGGAGCAAGGAGGCCTGGGCCCACGCCTGGCACCTCGGAAAGGTGGGCAAGGCCAGATGAGCTGGCCAAAGGGCAGGTCGCCCTTGCCAGGGTGACCCGCAGGGGCCGCCATGCTGGCCCAGTGACACAGGCACGTGTCTTGTCTGGGCTCCAGGGCCGGCTGTCCTGGGCAGGGCGCTGACCCGCAGCAGGAGGGCCTTCCGGCCCCCTCTCTTCCTTCTCGTCCTTCTGTTTCTGCCCCGCCCCCGCCCCGCCGCCCCGTCCCCGCGCCGCCCCGCACTCACAGCTCTCCAGGTGCAGCATGCACTCCTGCTCGTCCATGGGGTACTTGGCCAGGTCCATGTCACAGGCCACCGTGGAGGTGATTCTGCCCAGACAACACACCGGTGGGTTCCCAGGATGAGGCCAGCCCCCGGCAGCCGGCGTCTCTCTGGCCCAACATGGCCGAGACGCTCCTGCACCGGCCAGTACGGCCTCCTCACAGGGCGGCAGCAGGCTGCCTTTGGTCTTGCCGGCAAGCTGCTGGCATTTGGGTGGAAACTGGAAACTGTGGCCACGTTACAGATATCTGTGAGTCTTCAGGGATCAAGAACCGGATTTCATTCACTTTCCTCGTCCTTCAGAACAGCTGGCTGGCTAAGCCGGCGGCCAAGAAGGCGGGTCCAGCCCGAGCCCCCTGGTCTGCCCCTGGGGACGGCCTCTAGGCGTCCCCACTGACCATGCAGCCTGGGAAAAGGCTGGTGTTGCCGAGTGTGCTGGTTTTCCAAGAGAATTTAGATTCTTATGTAAATCTCCTGATCTTTAAAGTGTTGGCAATTAAGTCCACTTTTAAAAGGCATGTGTCAGAAAACACACATTCAAACCAATACACGTACACGTGTGTTCACAGCAGCACAGCTCACAACAGTCAAATGTGGAACCAGCACAGCTGTCCATCCATGGAGGAGCGGATACACAAAACTGGCGTATCCATGCAATGGGATGTCACTCTGCCATCAAAAGGCAGGAAATTCTGACAAATGTCACAGCATAGATGAATCTCGAAAACCCTACGCTAAGTGAAAAAAAGGAGACTCAAAGGGCCACGTAGCGTATGATTACTTTTGTGTGAAATGTGCTGAGTAAGCAAATCCACGAAGCTAGAAAGCCGGTTGGCAGTTTGCAGAGCTGGAGAGGGGAGATGGGGAGTGACTGCTAACGGGCACGGGGTCTCCTTTCGGGCGAAATACATTGCAAGTGGGTAGAGGTGATGTTTGCACAACACGGGGAGTGTGCTAAGTATCACGGAATTGTTCACTTTTAATGCTTGATTTGATGTTATGTGAACTTCACCTCAATTTAAAAAGACAAGGGCACGCGTTAGCCAAATAGCGGCCTCTGCTGGCTTCCGGCCAGCAACCTCGGCTTCCTGCGCAGCTGCTGGTTGCCGGGGGATATAAATACCGCCACCCCCCACCCCCATCCCCCCAGCTCCCAGCGGTGCGCTCCGTGGGGGGTGGGTGGGCAGGCAGCCGGCTGGGCTCACCGGATGCTGTAGAGAATCACCCCGTCGGGCTGCAGCCGGATGAGCTTGTTCTCCACCGTCACATCGTGGAACCAGGCGGACTTGGCGTTCACGATGAAGGTGTCAGGGAGCCACAGCTTGTCCACGAAGCGGCTGTCCAGGCCCAGAGTCTCGTTGGTGTGGTTGTAGGACAGCCTGCTGTCGCGCCAGCTCTGATGCAGAAACACCGTCATGGTGTACTCCTGCGGGGGTGGGGGGACGCAGAGGCCCGGCCGTCAGCCCCTCCGCTCGCTCCTGGGGCACGCGGCCGGGGGCGGGGCGGAGGCCGGTGGGACCTACCATGTTCGCCTCAGAGATGTGGTCGATGCTGGCCACCTCGATGGCGAGTGCCACGTTCACAGGGGGGCCTGCGAGGAAGGAGCCGGGCCCGAGGCACGTGGGGCTGAGGCCAGGGCCCGGCACCCCCGGCCGCTCAGCCAGGCCAGCGAATGCCCCAGAAGGCGGGACAGGGAACAGCCAGGGGCTTTGCAGGGAAGGCCAGCCTGCGGCCTGAGCAGATCCACCTTCCTAGCCGTTTCCCTGGGGGCTGGTGCAGGAGCTCGGGCACGCCCCTCAGGGGAGCGGGCCTCTGCGCCAGCCCAGAGCCAAGCAGGGCTCACACCCGCACTAGACCCAGGGTCTGCCCGAGCCCGACGGCCACTCTCACCTCCGATGCCAGGCCGGAAGTTGCGGGCGTAGCCCTCTATCAAGCCGTCCAGGTTGGGGAGCCAGGATATTTCCAGGTTGGAGCCGACATAGTCGCCAATGTCATTCATTGCCCTGGAAACGCAAGGCCCTCTGGTCACAGGCAGGGTGCCAGGGACAGAGCCTGTCCTGGGCACCTAGGCCAGGGGTGGACAGGGGGGAGGCCCTGCGGGCTGGACCTGACCAGTCCCAGGAACTCACGCCGGACACAGGGAGCCCCCGGGAGGTGCAGAGCCCAGGACTCCTGGGCGTCTTCCACTGGCCTCTATGCTCAGCTTACATCCCACTCACTCGGCCCTGAGGGAGGCCACCCAGGTCAGGCAGAGGCCCCCGGCTCCCTCCATAACCACCCAGCATCCCCACCCCTGGGGTCCCCCAACAAGAGCACATGGCCTCCCTTTCAGCTTCTGAGGGCAATGTGTCCTGTAGGAGGTGACTTGGGAGAAAAGACTTGTGACCAGGAGGCTGAAGGCTGGGGAGAGGGAGACAGAGGGTGAGGTCCCAAACCCGGGACCCAGGTCCAGGCCGAGGGCCCGTGGGGAGGCTGGCAGGCCGGCCTCCTGCTCTCTGTCCCTTCCCAGGCAGTCTCCAGATCTCCCCAAATTGCCACGTGCCTCCGGGGCTTAGCCTGACCCCGGAGCAGCTGGGGGCCACGCGCCCTGGTTTCAGATTAACCTCACTGACAGCCTGTGCTGGTCGTGTTTGTCCCTGGTGGGGCCGCACGGGGACCCAACGACACAGGCGTCTCGTGGCCCGCACACGCCGACTGCTGGAAGCCCCCCAGTGGCTCTGCCCATCCCCCTTCTTCTGCTCGCCCTCTGGGAAACAGCGCCCCCAAATTCATGTCCACCCAGAACCCCAGAATGGAACCTTATTGGGAGACAGGGGCTTTGCAGATGTAATTAGTTAAGATGAAATGCTAGACTAGGGTGGGCCCTAAATCCATGACTGGTGTCCTTAGAAGAAAAGGAAATGGACACACGGGGAGAAGCCACGTGACCACAGAGGCAGGGATTGGAGTGATGCGGCCACAAGCCAAGGGACACCAGGGACTCCGGCAGCACCAGAGGCTGCAGAGAGGCATGGACCCTGCCGACACCTTGGCTTCAGACTTCGGGCCTCCAGAATTACGAGAGAATAAATCCCCCCTGTTTCAAGCCCCCCAGCTTGTGGTCGCTTGTTACAGCAGCCCCGGGAACCTCACACACCCTTGCTCCTCCAGGCCACAGCAGGTGGGGACGGGCGGGCGGGATTTCTCCTAAACCTGACAGCAGGGAACGAGGAGGGACATTCAGGAGGAAGCCTCTTGTTTTCCTCTGAATCACTGCTGTCCCCAGTGGGCAGAGAAGGCCTCCAGGGCACCTGGGGCCTGAGCCCCTCCAGAGCCCGCAGGGGAGCCGATGTGGGTGCAGAGCAGCTGGGAGCTCTGAGGCCATTCCTTCCTCTCCCCAGAGTCCGGCGTGGCTGCGTGCCCAGGCGCCCCACTCTGGGCCGTTTTGGCCACCGTGACGAGACCGCTGACCCTTCTGGGCTCCCGCGGTGCTGCCGCTGGCCACCCCACCCCTCCCCTCCGGACGTGGGACCGGCTACCGCTGAGCCTGTCGGCGCAGCCTGTGCCCCGCCCCCCACCACCCCCCACTTGGGCCACCGCAGACCGCGTCCCCCGCCGCCATGGCCCCAGCCTCCTGCCTGCCTCCAGCTGCTACTGCCCCCGACTCCTGCACTCCAGCCTCGCCCTCTTAGACGCCCGCTTGACCCTCCAGACCCTCTGCCATCTGTCCCACCTCTTGCTCCAGCGCTCACTCTGCCCCCCATGTCCCCGCGCTGATCCCCCCCCTCCCCTGAACCCCCCTCCCTCCCCTGGCCCTGCCCCGGGCCCCCTCCCTCCCCTGGCCCTGCCCCGGGGCCCCTCCCCCCCCCCGGCCCTGCCCCGGGCCCCCTCCCTCCCCCCGGCCCTGCCCCGGGCCCCCTCCCCCCCCCCCCCCCCCCCCGCCCCCGGCCCTGCCCCGCCCCGGGCCCCCTCCCTCCCCTGGCCCTGCCCCGGGCCCCTGCCCCCCGGCCCTGCCCCGGGCCCCCTCCCCCCCCCCCGCCCCCGGCCCTGCCCCGCCCCGGGCCCCCTCCCTCCCCTGGCCCTGCCCCGGGGCCCCTCCCCACCCCCGGCCCTGCCCCGGGCCCCCTCCCTCCCCCCGGCCCTGCCCCGGGCCCCCTCCCCCCCCCCCCCCGCCCCCGGCCCTGCCCCGCCCCGGGCCCCCTCCCCCCCCTGGCCCTGCCCCGGCCCCTGAAGGAAGCTGCCCTGATCACGCATTTATTCGGCCACGCCTCCATCTGGCTAGTGCGACCCTTGGTGCTGCCCTGTTCCAAAGATGTGACCGAGCCGGGCCAGGACAGCCGCGGCCAGAGGTCAGCGTCTGCAAGGGGTGGCAAAGCGAGGGGCTTTGAGCATGAAGACGGTCACAGGAAGGGGAGGTCAGGAGCCCTCTGGCTGGGGAGAAAGGGACAGCCTCCCCGAGAAAGTGACATCACAGCCCAAAGAGAGACAAAGTGAGTCTGGGCCGAGGCAAGAGGCAGGAGGCAGCCGAGGGCTCCACGTGGTGGGGTCTGGGAGGGGCCCACAGGGCGGTGGCAGGCATGGGGCAGAGAGTGTGGAGGGGGGACCGTGGGGCTCCTCCGGGGTCAAGGGGAAACCGGCACTCCGAACAAGGAGCTGCTCGATTAATTAGATTAAACCTGGATGCCTGTGAGGGAGCGGCATGGGAAGTGTCCTGAGGGAATAGGGGGGATAAACTGGGGGCCATCGTGGAGGTTGGGGGGATGATGGGCTGGACGGGCCATGGAGACAGAAAGGGGCCTGGTCCAGACCGAGGGAGGGTCAGTGGAGGGAGGGGCCGGGAGCAAGTTCTGCCGCTGAGTTGGTGGAGCTCGGTATCCAGCTGGACTGGCCCCGGGACGCCGTCCTCTCAGGGGCTTCAAGAAGGCCTCGGGCTGCCGGGGCTGGGGAAACGCCGGCAAGGGCACCTGGGCCCCTCGTCTGTTCCACATACTGGCCCATGAGGAAGGCTGAACGTGACCCAGGAGGTCCTCAGCTGGTGAGGCCTGCGAAACCCGCTCTCCCCGCAGGCCCACGGGGTCCCTCCAGGTGAAGGCTGGGTAGAGCGTGTAGACAGGGCAGGTGCTTTGGTAACAAAGTCAAAGAAGGAATTAAATGCAGCCCTGGCCCCACGTAAAGCACAATTAGAAACGCAAACGGGGTTCACCCTGAAGGCCAGACACAAAGGGACTGGAATGAGGCTTTACTTTCGGACCGGCCCAGCCGCTGGCCTGCTTGGAGCCAGGCCATCAGGAGACACCACCCTTCCCGGCCTTGGGCTGGTGGCACAGGTGAGCACACCTGTCCTGGGCCAGGGCCTCACACACGCTCAGGGGCACAGAGGCAAGGGCAAGGGCAGCGCCCACCATGAAGCTCGCCTGAAAGTGTCAGGACACTGGTGGGTTCTCAGCTCTGCCGTCTCCAGGGGTGAGAAGGGAACAGCCTCCTGCAGTGCCACATCTCACCTGGGACAAGGTGGCCGCTTCTGCAGCTGCGAAGGGATGCGGGGGCTGGAGGCGGGGCTATATGGTGCTCTGGGTCCTGGAGGGCCCTACCCTCCTCCACTGGTTCAGGTAGAGTCAGTGGGGCAGGCGGGGTACCTGGTCCATGGGGGGCTCTGCATGGGGTCAGAATGTTGGGACTCTGACCCGCGTTCCGGGAGGGAGCGTCTAACTCCTCTGATGGCCCTGGAAGCCGGCGGTGGCCTAGGGTTGGGGTTTCATTAGAGGAACAGAAGCTCAGAGACACACCAGGCTCGAGCTCGTGGGACAAAGCAGGTGCCGTGAAATCACAGGCAGCTTCCGCCCTCCCGGGGCTGCTCCTGGGTGCCGTCAGGCCCCCCTGAGAGAAGCCCCACCCCTGTCACTTGCCTGTGCCCCTGGGGATGGGAAGGGAAGGTGGGTGTAGCTGAACGAGGCAGCATGCACCAGCCCCAGGATCCTCCCACCCCCCACCCCGGACCCTGCGCGCACGAAGCCCACGGATCCCTGACAGCTCTGCTTTTAGAGCAGCCGCTGCAGCGCCGGCACCTCAGTTACCAAGGCGAACACCACGACGATCGTGCTCACGGGAGGTGAGGGCGAGGCAGGAGCCGCGGGCACAGCTTCTCCAGGGAGACGGGGGTGCCGGCAGCCCCGGAAGGCCACCCACTCGGGGAGGCAGCCGGCGAGCTCGGGCGGCCGCTGCGTGAGCGGCTCAGGGAAGCGTGGCCGTGACCCGACCCACAAACGCTGCACGGCCCACTCCCTTCTTATCCCACCAGCAGCCCCAGGACCTGGGCTGAGGGGCGGCAACAAAGAGGCCCTTCCATTCGCCCCGATGTCCCCTCACACCGCCCCGGGGTGGGCACGAGGGAAGGGAAGCCACTGTCGCCCTGGTATCTGAGCGGAGGGACGCAGAGCAGATGGGAAAAGAGGCCCCGAAGGCCCCCAAAGCCCAGAGGCGCTCGTCCCAACCGGGGCCTCGGCCTTCCTACACAGGCAGACAGGCTCGCCCCTTGCCCAACAACCCAGGAGCCAGATGGGGTAGGAGTTCAAAACACTGCAAATTTTAGAAAGGCAATATAACGCACTCATGGACTTGGGGAGGGGTGTGTCTGGAGAATTTTCCAGCAGGAAATGTATAAATATGCCTCATGAGTAGCGTGGATACAGACAAAACAAGCAAGGCAGGCTTTGCCGCCAACTGAGTGTTGGTGTCAAACTTGGACAAACACTTGGGGCTCAGAGCAACTTGGATTTCAGAATTGCGGTGCGCAGCTGTGGGCCTGAGCCGGCGGCTGACCCCCGGCCCCCAGCACATCCCTCCACAGCCACACCTCAGCGCTTCGCCCTTTCTGGGACCGTGAAGCAGGAAGAGGAGAGAGGAGAACAGCCCATTGGGCTTGATACAGAACAAGGCCCCGGGACAGGGGCCACACGGGCACTGCCCGTGACTGTGACATGACAGCCAGGTCTACAACCAAAGCCACACTCTGCCCTCCACCCACCAACAAGTAAGCTCTGACCACACACACACAGAGCCGTGTTACGTATTGTCCAAGTGACTACAGCCACAACACAGGCCAGTGTTCAACGATTTCTGGCTTTTAAAGTCTTCGACCTCAGTTGGTTGACCACAAAGTCTGGAATGCTGGGGGGAAGGGGCAGGGAGAGATGTTTCTGCTCTGTTTTTTCCTGCAACCCTGGCACCAAGGTGATTTTCAAAAAGGCCCCTCACAACGCCTATGGCTGGTAACCAGACTCAGTGGTCAGGATGCTGGGCAGCCCGGGGCCCACCTCAAGTCCAGTCTGCAGAGGCGTGAAAAGCGAGCTGGGACCATGCTGGCCCCTGGGAGCCAGAGCGAGGGAGCCTCGGCACAGGCACCTTTCTTCTTAGCCTCTGCCTTTGTGGGGGAAGACAGGGCACCTCATCCCCTCTCCTGACAGTTAAAAAGAAATCCGGAGTCTGTCCCCTGCCAGGGGCACGTGGCTCCCCCACTCGCATACCCTGCAGTCGGATGGCATTAGAAATGGTCCCAGAAGGGAGGTCCACAGCCACACCTGCCATGAGGACGCGCCTTCGTGTCCACCCCAGACTGCTAAAGGCAACGGAAGCTGGTGCCCGAGGGAGGGGAGCAGCCTCCTCTCCCGTGTTCTCCGGACCCCTCCTTTCTTCCTGCCTGAAGCTGGGGCCCTGCTGAGAGCTCAGACCGCGCCTGGAAGGGCACCAGCCAGCCAGGGATCGGCCAAGTGCCGGCTGGGGCGAGGAACCCGAGCTCAGCAGGCGAGCCCGGGCACCGGGGCAAACTGCGAGCGGCTCTGACGCCCTCGACCGGCCCTGCGGCGCGGGTTCAGCACCGGGACGGCGGACAGCACCGGGGCGGCGGGGCTGCCAGAACCTAGAACATCGCCGCTGCCCGCGCCCAAGGGCATCTCCGCGGCGAGTTCGGAGAGGAGGGCCCGCGGGGGAGACGGGGTGGGGGAGTCATGGGGGGATGGGGGACAGACACGGTGGGAGCCTGTGGGTGCGGGAAGACGCGGGCCCCTGAAGAGCATGGGTTCGCACGGGGCTCCATCCCGGCAGCCGGGGCTTGGCCGGCGCGGGACTCCCCACCGAGGGCGGCCCGGCGCAGCGCGGACCCGGCGCTCGCTCACCTGGTGCCGCGGTGCTGCTGCGCGCAGAGCAGCAGAAGCGGGGGCAGCAGCCAGGCCAGCGCGTCCATGGCCTCGGCCGGCTGGGCGCTGTGCCGGGGCCGGCGCCGGGGTCCGGCCGGTCGCGGGAGCTCGAGAAGTTGCTTAGCCGGCGGCCGCGGCGGCGGCGGCACAAGAGGGCGGGAGCGGGAGGGCGCGCGGCGCGGGCGCGAGGGCGGACGGAGCGGCGAGCCCGGAGCCGCCCCGCCCCGCGCCGCGCGGCACGGCCCCCTCCCGCCCTCCCCCTCCAGCTCCGGCCGCCCCGCCTGCAGCTCCCCTCCCGCCTCCGCCACACCCCCGCGCCCCCGGCCGGGGGTCCGGCACTCCCCGTCCCAGCGCCGCTGCCCTTGCCAGCCGTAAAGGGTCCCTCCGCGCGTCTATCCGGGAGGCGACTCAGGCGCAGGACCCGCGTGGACGCGGCCTCTCGCTGCCGGCCAGGCGCCTGCGGACCGACGGGCGCGCCAGAACCTCGTCCCTGGGGCGGAGTCTGCGATGGGCTATTTGTGGGGGTCACGGGTCCTCGGGAGCTGGTTCGGGGGGAGGAGGGTGCCAGCGCCCCAGAAGCCTTCAGCTTCTACCGGGCGAGACGCCCCCCCCCCCCAGCACCGGCAGCTCCTTCCAAGACCCTGGCGCTTGCGCCTCGCCCACCCTCCGTCGGGTGGGCGGTGAGAGCAGGCGTGGTCGCTTCGCTGCCCGCAGGTCTGTGGTCAAACCCCGCTCTGGTCGCGGGGCGCAGTGACTTCTCTGCCTGGCGGGTCAGGCTCCATCACACCTGCCCGCAGGCCGACGGCTGGGCTCTGACGAGACGACACCCCTACCTCACCCCACCGCCACCCCCAGCGAACCACCAAGAAAGCCAAGGTCTCCGTATTCTCTACTGTGACTCCTCTGAACATAAAACTCTACACAGTTTCTCCAAAAAAGCTGACCACAAACTCTTCTCGTTTGGTCTCATTCATTCACTTCTGGACTCGGTACCAGTTCACGACCGAAAACGAACGTCTCATGAAAACACTTAAAAATGGGCAAACTGGTCCTGGAGTGGGTTGAGTCCTGTGCGTGACTGTTGACACTGGCCAGAGCAGGTGCGGGGCAGGCGATGGGGAGTGTAGAAAGAGCTTTGCTGGGGCTTCCCTGGTGGCGCAGTGGTTAAGAATCCACCTGCCAGTGCGGGGGACACGGGGTCGAGTCCTGGTCCGGGAAGATCCCACATGCCGCGGAGCAACTAGGCCCGCGAGCCACAACTACTGAGCCCATGTGCCACAACTACTGAAGCCTGTGTACCTAGAGCCCGTGCTCCGCAACAAGAGAAGCCCCCGCTCGCCACAACTAGAGAGAAAGCCCGCGCGCAGCAACAAAGACCCAACGCAGCCATAAATAAATAAACAAATAGGGCTTCCCTGGTGGCGCAGTGGTTGAGAGTCCGCCTGCCAATGCAGGGGACACGGGTTCGTGCCCCGGTCCGGGAAGATCCCACATGCCGGAGTGGCTGGGCCCGTGAGCCATGGCCGCTGAGCCTGCGCATCCGGAGCCTGTGCTCTGCAATGGGAGAGGCCACAACAGTGAGAGGCCCGCGTACCGCAAAATAAATAAATAAATAAATATACTAAAAAAAAGAAAAGAAAAGAAAGGGCTTTGCTGCTGGGAATTTCTAGCCCAATCCTGAGGGCCACAGATCAAGGGGGCTGGGTCTCAGCCTTCTTTCCTAGAGCCAGCAATGAGCTCTAAGACAGTCAGGCAGGTCCCAGCAAAAATGCCCCCCTGGAGGGTCCCCTGGCCCCTCGGGTGCGTCCTCTGGGTACGTGGAAGCACTGTCCTGCTGTGTGTGTGAGCGTGTGCTCTGGGCGTGTCTCCGGACACATTCCCATTTGTCCTCCTGCGCAGGCTTGATGGGAGGTTGAGGAGTTAACCCACAAGAAAGTGCGGAGAGTGGGGCCTGGCACGGCGTGAGGGCCTGGAGCCTCACGAGGGTTGTGTTCATTATTCTTCTGCTAGATTAGGATCTAGTCTGTCTGCTTCTCTAGAGCAGCCCTCGTGTCTAACAGCCTCTGGTGTACGATAGATGCTTAATAAATGCAGGGAAATTAGGCTCAGAGCCACCAAAAGCCGGCACAGCTGCTGTGGTCAGACCCCGAAGCGCTCGGGAGCACGCACAGCGCTCGCTCT
This sequence comes from Pseudorca crassidens, assembly GCF_039906515.1. Classification (NCBI taxonomy): domain Eukaryota; kingdom Metazoa; phylum Chordata; class Mammalia; order Artiodactyla; family Delphinidae; genus Pseudorca; species Pseudorca crassidens. Next base: position 937,301 of record NC_090297.1, on the reverse strand, counting down.
CCTGTGTTTCAGGCCCAAGCTCTGGTCTCTGTGCTGGTCCAGGCTCCAGCGCTTTCTCTGGGTTCACTGTCACACTCTTTTCTTGGATCTGAGAAGATCCAGGTGCTGATAGCCTCTGAGAAATATTGCCGACCTTGAATCACTTGATTCAGTTGGTTCAGGGTGAACCAGATTATTGCCATTTTCCACACCCTCGTCTGCTATCTGAGGCCCAGCATTAGTACTGAGCTTCGCTGGAGGACTCCCATACAGGCCTCTCAGCCGCAGCCCTGGGCGCTGCGTACCATCGAATCACCTTTCCTTCCTCGAGCCCTGGAGAGAAGCACGTTTCAAAGCCAGGACAGAGAAAGAGGTAAGGAAGCGACCTGCACGCCCGGGGGACCCGTGATACCGCCCATCCTTCACAGCTTCCTCTAGGATGCCCGGCTGTTCACTGACCTCAAATCAAAATGCTTAATTTCTTCCCCAGAGTCTGCAAGCTTTATTTTAGTTCTGTTTTGTTGCTAGTTGGCTTCAGTTTGGATCTCAAGAATGGGCATTTTCCTTTTTCCTTCCTCGAGTGTTTTGAGAATTAGCTTGTCGCACTCCTGAGCCTCGGTCGCATTCCCCTGATGTGTCACTAGTCGGTCTCGGGGCCCTCATCTTCCGCTCCACCCAGACAAGCTCCAGCCGTCCCAGGATGGGGAGAAGCCTATGTGGGGCAGCCCCACCGAAGGTCCACTTCTCCCCTCCCTTTGATAACTCAGGAAATGCCCCCAGAGTCAGAGCTCTGGTACCAGTCCCTGTCTTGCTCCTAACTGACCGTGTGGCCTCAGGGAAGTAATTTCTCCTGACTTTGTTTTATGCATTTGCCAGAGGAGAAGCTGAGGAGTGATGGGTTTCCTGGGTACCGGAAGTCCCCAAGGCTGAAGCCCATTACAGAGGATCTCATGGGCTGTCTTCACTGAAGACAACAGTCTAACTTGTAGGTGCTCAGGTCCCCCCTTCTGTGGAAAACAGTGTAGGTGATTCCCCATCTTTATTCCACACCTGTGATTTTTTGGGGGGAAGGCAGAACCCCACCCTCCAAGTGTGACTTTGCTGAAACTTTCCAAATCAATCAGATGAAGGGCCTCTGTCCATTTCAGGTGAGGTCTGTGCTCTTCACCCAGATACAGACAGCCCCACCCCGCTGGCCTGGCACTGAGAGCACGGGCCAGGGGACCTGGCGCTAGAGCCTGGGTACAGGGATGAACAGGAAGCCCGAAATTCCACCCTGGGGCGTTTGGTCCCTGGAGGTCTACTTAACTCGTCCACTCGCTCCCCTTCCTCTTATTTCACGGGTAACACGGCTTCTCCGGTGGACGATCCATGCAGAGCCCTCTGGTTACGGGCTCAGGGCAGCGGCTGCTGTACCTTCCTCCTGTTTAGTGCAGGAAGGCGTTATGCTCTCCCCACGTGGCACTGAGCAGGGCCATCACACGTTCAGCCCTGGAAGGTACAGACACCCTACTTCTGTGGTTGTCCCCCGGAGTCACCACCTCAACACTTCCCTGGGTAACAACGCCCTAGGCAGAACCTAGGGAGCTGCAAGGTGTGGTTGGTGCGTGTACTGGACTCGTGAGATCATCAGCCTGCTGTCTTTTCTGCCTGTTTCCTTTGGGTAATGCTTTGCCGCATGCTCACGACATAGGGGAAGGGACGGCACCGAGTCCAAAGCTTGGGCAGAGAGCTGGCCTGAATCCATTGCAGCAGGAGGACGGGCCCCAGGAGGTACAGGTGAGTCACAGGGACTCAGGAGGGGAAACTGCACCAGCTAATTTTAAAATCCCTGCTTCATATATTTGTGAGGTTGTTTTATTATTTTCCTGGGAAAATGCACCAGAGAAAATGGCAGTGACACAGAAAAATTTTCTTCATCTTATCAGAGTGTAATTATTAATCCCATGATTTCCAGATGGAATCCATTCATTTGGAGAAGCAGAGGCAACTTAGCAGAAAGGGTCACATGCAAAACCCCTGCAGCGGGCCGAGGTCAACTGTCCGCTCAAACAAAGGGTGCGCTGGGCATGGGGCTGCGTCTCGAGGCTGGTTTTGGTAACCAAGGCCCTGAGAACCAATAAACACCCGAACTTGGCCACTTAGAGAATTTTTCTCCATGAGGTAGATAGACGTCCAAGTACAATTGCTCACGTGTAATGAGGAGAAGACAGAATTCTAGTCTCGTATTTTATGTTTTCAAAGCGACAATTTGAATTCCTCCATGTGACGGAAAATGCTATGCGCAGATTAACGCACCGAACAAAGGGCCGCCTGTCAAGTGAGAAAGACTCTCCTTTAGGCGCCAGCGCGACTGAATCGACTGACGTGAAAGTCCTGAAGGGGCTGCTGGCACAGGGTCCCCATGGTGGCCGGGCGGCCCTGCTCCCACGGCTCCCCAGGACTCTCTCTGGTCTGATGAGCTGATCCTCTGGGCAGGATGCTGGAGTAGTAACAGCAGGAGATTTGCTGTAATCTTTTTCACGTTCGATATTTGCATACTTTGATTAAACTTCCTTAAGAAAGGCCCCGACACAGGTCAATATGCGTTTAGCCAGTATGTGTGGAATTATTCATCCTACTCTGTGCCAAGTACTGGTCCAGACGTTGGGCGTGAATAAGATATAAAAGGTTCCCGTCCCCAGTGGCCTCAACTTCTGGGAGGAAGATCCTGGACAATCAGTGGGTAAACAAACAAAAGAGACCATTTCAAGTGTAACCTCAGCAAGACAACAATCATGGGGAATACCTGTGGGGACGGGCACTGTACACAGGGTGGGCGGGAAGACCTTTGTGAGGGGCAACATCTGAGCTGAGGTTTGGATTCCATTCTGTCCCTTCTGGAGGAAAAGCCAGCCCCACCAAGAGCCAGGTAAGTGTTCAGGGCAGAGAACGGAATGTGCAAAGGCCCTGAGGCAGGAGTGAACTGGCCAGTCCAGACAGGAGCAAGGCCAGGCCCGAGTGGCCGTGAGGGAGGGAGGGAGGGTAGCAGAGTGAGGCAGGCAGAAGCCAGGTCACGTGTGGTCCAGTAGGTGCGGACTGATGTCTGTGTTCAGCTTATTTTTAATTAATTAATTGGCTGTGTTGGGTCGTCGTTGCTGCACACAGGCTTTCTCTAGCTGCGGCGAGTGGGGCTACTCTTCTTCGCGGTGCGCAGGCTTCTCGTCGCGGTGGCTTCTCTTGTTGCGGAGCACGGGCTCTAGGCGCGTGGGCTTCAGTAGTTGCAGCATGTGGGCTCAGTAGTTGTGGCGCACAGGTTTAGTTGCTCCGCGGCATGTGGGATCTTGCTGGACCAGGGCTCGAACCCATGTCCCCGGCTTTGGCAGGTGGCCTCTTAACCACTGCGCCACCAGGGAAGCCACCAGCTTATTTTTAATGAGCTTTATAGAAATACAGTTTACATACAATAAAATTCACTAATTTAACTATACAATTTGATGGCTTTGATATACACGGAGCGTTGTATAACCACCACTGAAATCACGACATTGCCCATTTGCTCCACCTTAAAAGTTCCCTCCTGCCCCTTTGCAGTCCCCCGAGGAGGTGACTGCACCCCAGCCCTGGGCCCAGGTGACCACAGGTGTCTGCTTCCTATCCCTACAGTTTTGCCTTTTCTGGAGTCTCACAGGGTGATGCTGGTGCAGACGCCTTCTCACTTCCCATCCAGTGACCCCTGCCCCCTGCCGCAGCCCCCTAGCCGCACGTGCTCTGCCCCTCGAGACTTGCTCCAACACGTTCAGGTCAACAAGGTTTGGGTTAGTTTTCTTTCTTTCCTTCCTTTATTTTCAAGTTCCTCTGTCTTTGGTTTGTCACAGGAAGCTGGGTGGCGTTTCTCCGCTGCTCTGTAGGGAAAGTGTGTCTTTCTCTGGGGGTTTGAAGAGCGTTTCTCTGTTTCTCATTTGCATCCATTTGATTAGTTTGAGTCTTGGTGTAAATTGTCTTGTATTTATTCTGCTTGAGCATCTAGGGTCTGTGGGCTTAGAGTTTTCATCAAATTTAGAAGATTTGCAGCCGCTTTCACGTGCGTTTCAGCCTCCTCTGGCTCCTCAAGGCATTAAACCCCACATCCCAAGAGAAAGGCCCTCGTAGCCTCTCCCTGTCACAGGCTCGGGTTTGGCCCCGCTGCTCAGCCGCCCCTCCCCATGGCCGGGTCGAGGTGCTCACTCGTGCAAGTCCTTGGCATTTAGCCCCTTCCTCTCCTCCCAGGCTCACGTGTACCCGATGAGGCTGCAACTTACCCCTAGTCACCAGCCTGGCAGCCAGGGGAGGCGTGGGACAGAGGCTGAGCAGGGCCCTGATGCCTTGCTGGGGAGACCTCCAGGGTGTCCTTCCAGATGCGGGGAGTGCTGGCTCCCCTTAGGGAGACGTGAGCCACCTTTGCCGCCTCTGAAGTTTCAGAGCAGCCTGGGAAGCCAAAATCCCTGGGGCCTCCACCCAGATATCCCGCCCTATGTGTCAAGATTGCCCACCTGCCCTCGGTCCCAGAACCTGCCCTTGGCCCCCGGACCCGCCCTTGAACCCAGGACCCTGCCCTTGGCCCGTGGACCTGCCCTTGGTCCCAGGACCTGATCTTGGCACAGCGAAGCTACCTTGGCTTGGACTCCAACACCTCTGAATCTCAGCATCTCTAGTCTGTCCTCGTCCTGCTTCCATCACCTCCTTTTCTCCAGAGAAGGAGGTAAGAGCCTCTTGATAAACTACCAAGCAGCTCTGGCCTTCACTCTTAGTTTTTTGGGGTTTTTTTTCTTTTTCATTATTTTTAATTTGAGAAGTTCTTTTCTGTCAAATAATACAATTATGTGTTATAATCATCATGGTTTAGATACTGTTTTGCTTTCAATTTGAAATTTTTTATTGAGGTATGACTGACATACGTACATATTTCAGGTGTACGACATAATGATTCCGTGTTTGTGTATACAGCAGACCCTTGAACAACGTGGGGCTCGGAAACCCCGGGTTAACTTACAGCTGCCCCACCTCAGCCGCGGCTCCGCGGCTCCTGCAGTACTGGAGTGCAGGTATTTACTGAAAAACATCCATGCATGAGTGGGCCAAACGCTTCAAACCACGTTGCCCAAGGGTCGCCTGTATTGCAGAATCATCACCACAATAACCTAGGTAACCACCATCACAGCATAGTCATGGGAATTTTTTTCTTCTGATGAGAACTTCAAAGACCTACTCTCTTAGCAGCTTTCACATATGCAACACGGTGTTATTAACTATAGTCGCCGTGCTGTGCATCACATCCCCACGATTTATTTCTCTTATAACTAGACGTCTGTACCTTTTGATTCTTTTATGCATTTCACCCAGCCCCGCCCCCGCCTCTGGAAGCCACCCATCTGTTCTCCGTATCTATGAGTTTGGATTTTTTGTTTGCTTCCTTCTTTGTCTTTTGGGTTTTGTTGTTGTTGTTTGTTTGCTTTTTGTTTTGTTTTTTGGGTTTTTTTATTGTTGGTGGTGGTGGGTTTTTCTGCTTTTTGGGGTTTTTTTTTTTAGCTACCACACGTGAGATTATACACTATTTGTCTTTCTCTGTCTGACTTATTTCACTTAGCATAATGCCCTCAAGGCTCCTCCATGTTGTCGCAGATGGCAAGATTTCACTTTAAAAAATTTTTTTTACTATTTTTTAATTTATTTTTATAATTTATTTATTTTAATTTATTTGTTTTTTGCTGAGTTGGGTCTTCGTTGCTGCACGCGGGCTTTCTCTAGTTGCAGCGAGTGGGAGTTACTCTCCATTGTGATGCGCGGGCTTCTCATTGCGGTGGCTTCTCTCGTTGCGGAGCACGGGCTCTAGGCAGGTGGGCTCAGTAGTTGTGGCTCGCGGGCCCTAGAGCGCAGGCTCAGTAGTTGTGGCGCACGGGCTTAGTTGCTCTGCAGCAGGTGGGATCTTCCCGGACCAGGGCCCGAACCCGTGTCCCCTGCATTGGCAGGCAGATTCTTAACCACTGCGCCACCAGGGAAGCCCCCCATCACATCTTCTTTATCCATTCATCCACTGATGGACACTTAGGTTGGTTCCATGTCTTAGCTCTTGTGAATAATGCTGCAGTGAACATGGGGGTGCAGATGTCTTTTTGGGTTAGTGTTTTCATTTTCTTTGGGTAAATACCCAGAAGTGGAATTGCTGGATCACATGGTAGTTCTATTTTTAATCTTCTGAGGAAACTCCATGTTGTTTTCCACAGCAGCTGTTTCAATTTACGTTCCCACCAACAGTGCACGAGGGCTCCCTATTCTCCACACCTTCCGCAGCACTTGCTATTTCTTGTCTTTTGGGGAACAGTCATTCTAACAGGTGCGATTTGCATTTCCGTGACTATTATCGATGTGGAGCAGCTTTTCATGTGCCTATTGTGTGTCTTCTTTGGAAAAACGTCTATTCAGATCCTCTGCCCTTTTTTTGTTGTTGTTGTTGCGGTACGCGGGCCCCTCACTGCTGTGGCCTCTCCCGTTGCGGAGCACAGGCTCCGGACGCGCAGGCTCAGCGGCCATGGCTCACGGGCCCAGCTGCTCCGTGGCACGTGGGATCCTCCCGGACCGGGGCACGAACCCGTGTCCCCTGCATCGGCAGGCGGACTCTCAGCCACTGAGCCACCAGGGAAGCCCCCCATTTTTTAATTGGATTGTCTGGGGTTCTTTTTACTACTGAGTTGTATGAGTTCTTTATATATTTTGGGTTATTAACCCCTTATCAAATGTATGATTTACAAATATTTTTTCCTGTTCCATAGGTTGCCTTTTCATTTTGTTGACAGTTTCCTTTGCTGTGCAGAAGCTTTTTAGTTTGATGTAGCCCCCTTTGTTTAATTTTGCTTTTGTTGCCTTTGCTTTTGGTGTCAACACACTTAGTTTCAATTGTTGGTTAAGCGTCTCCAGCTTTTCCTACCCCCTCAATGCAACGCAGTAACAGCCAGATCATTGTACTGTTGCCCCCCACAAACACACACTCTCCTCCATCATTGTACCAGCCACCTTCTCCCAATTTGTTATTGGTGGAAGTTTACCAGCAGACTGCCACCTTGTTCCGGGCATCCACATGTTACCCAGGATGGGCTCCTCCTTGCCAGCTGGACAGTGAGTGATCAGGTTACAAATCCCCATCATGCCATCTGCTTTCTGAGACCATTCCTGGTGCCAGCTGTGTCCGTCTGGGTCCTCCCGTAAGCAGACCGTGAGAGGGAATTAGGAATGCAAAAGATTTATTGGAGGCTCATGCCTATGAAAGATCAAGGGGAGGAAGTGGGATTGGGCCGAGAAGGCCTTCATTCCGCAATCCTGATCTGACACCTGTGGATGGAAAGAGGGGGAAAGCAAGACTGAGCAGGAGAACTGAACTCTAATGTAAACCTGACAAGGTTTTGGCCAGCGCAGAGGGGGTATGGAAGGGCTCTGGAGCAGAGGCTGTGCGTTAGAGAGTCTCATGCCGGGGGAGGTGTCGGGCCCAGATGCCAGCCAGAGAGAGAGTGGGATCTGCTCAAACCCCGTCCAACTACAGCACTGCAACTGGAGGTGGGTCGCCAGCTGCCACTCTTCACAGCTACATGCACCTCCTTTCTGGAAGGGAGATCACAGGGGGCTCCCCCATGGCTGCTAGGAAGTTGTCAGAATAGTAACTTAGTATCCTAGCATCCTCCAAAGATGACCGATGAGGACTCTATGTTTAGAATGAGCTCATGGATATTAGCGTATTTGATGTGCTTCAATCCTTTGTAAACAGTTTCTTTTCTTTTCTTTTTTGGCCTTGGATTGCTGCGGGATCTCCCCTACCCTTGGATACTCAAAATTGTCCCTACTTTGACCGGCGGGAGCCCTGCAAGTTGGCTAATGAATCCTCCGACACAGCACTAGGATCGTTGATAATTTCCTCACTTTCTGTCGGTAAAGATGCTCCAGGATCGTCTTGGACGTTTTCTGCCTCAGATCTGGAATCAGCCGTTTTTTTCTAGGAAGCTCCGTTTTCTTTCTTCGTGGGAAACGGCGTGTAGGGACAACAGCCTGGGTGCCAAGAGTGCTCATCCCTGCTGGACGGGTGATTGTGTTGACACCAGTGCTGTCCCAGACGGTGACGGGCACTTTCTAAACCTGTGGCACCTAACACAGCAGCTGTGAGCCGCACAGGGCTTCTGCCGCTGAGGAATGGAATTTTTAATTTTATCTAATTAAAATGTTTTTACTGTGGTGAAATATACAGCAGTTAGATTTTACCATCGTAACCACTTTTAAGTGCACAGTTCAGCAGCGTTAGACACATTCACATTGCTGTGCGACGGGCACCACCCTCCATCTCCAGAACTCCTTTATCTTCCCAGACTGAAGCTCTGTCCCCACTAAACACTCACCCCAGATTTCACCACGCCAGCCCCAGCCCCTGGCAACCACCAGTCTACCTTCTGCCTCTATAGATTTGACTATGCACCTCACGTGAGTGAGATCAAATATTTGTCCTTTCGTGGCCGCCTTATTTCACTCAGTATCGTGTCTCCAAGGTTCACACATTTTGTAGCAGGTGTCAGAATGTCATCCCTCTCAGAGGCACAATAATACTCGACTGTATGTATCTATCACATTTTGTTTATCCATTCATCCACTGATGAACATTTTGGTTGTTTCCGCCTGGCTGTTGTGAATAATGCTGCTGTGAACATGGGTGTACGAATATGCGTTCAGGTATTTAATTTTAATTAATTTAAATAGCCACATGTGTCCAGTGGCTACCATATTGATGGTTCTAGACCTTCTCAGTGGACAGAGCTAAGAAATGTATTTTAAAAGAAAAATTTATATTAATTCATACTAATATTTCACATCCAAATCCAATATTACTGGTTTTTCCACTTTTTATGTTTCTATCTCTTCGCCCAAATGAAAATATTGGTTCCTAATATTACTATACTACTTTTTTGTTTTACCCCACTTTGGATAATTCCAGAATAACAATATCAATGTTATAACAAAGACCCGGATTACTGCAAACCATTGTATAGTTTATAGTCTACTAGGTATGCACAAACTGTTGGGTTTTAAAGCCACTTGAAATTATCCTTTTCTGTTGGTTAAGCCACCAAACTGACATAGAGTTAGGTTCTTATTTTTATTATTATTTTGTCTTCAACTCTTTTCTTTGTTTTTTGTCTTCTGTCTTATTTTGGGTTTTATAATTACACAGTTCCATAGCCAACTGTACAAGCACATTTAGAGAAATCTGGTTTCTACTACTGACCCTCCTGCCCCTGGTCAGTAACCATTTTTACGTTACTTTATAATGTAAGAAAATAAGCAAGTATATTCTTATTGCACCTGCCCCTTCTTAGATAAAATACTGTACCCACTGTCCTGCATCTTGATGTTTTTCCCTTAACGGTATGTTCTGGCAATCACTCCAGGGCGGAACATAGAAACAGTCCTTTCCCAGCCCTTCCGCTGTGCGGCTGCACCTCACCCAGCTCTCACTGGTGGACACGGGGCTCTTTTCAGTCTTCCGCTGCCCTTTTCTTTAGTAGAAAGCGCCTTAATCATTCATATGGACAGGCTCAGAGAAGCAAAGCTGACAAGAAGAAGCTCCGTAATTCGGGTGGGGTGGGGAAGAGAAGAATAATTTCTCTTAGAAAAACTGCCCTGGGCTCATATGGTGACTCAGGTCTGTTCCTCGGTCCAGAAGGGAAAGGCCTGGGCACCGTTGCAGGGGAATGAAGGCAGAGGTAACTGCTGTCACCTGGGTAAAGTCCACAGCTCTCAGAGATGCTGCGCTTTTCACGAGGCTTGATGGCTCTGATGGATCTCACCATCCCAGGATGAAACTAAGGGACTTCCTGGGCCCCACTGTGGCATCAGGAAACACTAGTCAAAGCCAGCCAGTGGCCAGCAGGGCCAGCGGCCCTGCAAGTCACATGCAGGTGGGATGCTGGAAGGCGCGGGGCCCTGCAAGGACGGGGGATACGCGGACTCACTCGGGGACCCAGGGCCCGGCACTGAGTGCACTGGCGAGAAGGACCCTTCTTCACATCCCTGCATCTCAGCCGCAAACACACGCCCCTCTGGGCCCGGGCAGGGCTGGGGACTGGAGAATGCGCGGGGAAAGCTCAGTTCAGCTCCAGCCCAGTGTGCCATATTGTGCCAAGTCTCTCATCTCGAAAAGAAAAGTGAGGAACCCCGATTTTATGTGAACTCTCCTGTTTTTAAAATTGACAACTAATCCGAAATTCGACCGGCTTGGCCCAAACCAGGGGAGGCAGCCTGGCGCGCCGTTCGGTCCACCGAGCAGCGCTGGTCTCCTCCGCCACGGCCTGGGTGCCCCCGCGACCCTCCGCTCGCGGCCTCGGCCTCGGCCAGCGCCCGGTCCCCGCGACCCGGAGCTGCGCGCCCCCGCCTCCCTCCCGCGCTCGGGGCGCAAGTGGCCGCCTCGGCCTCACTGCGCCTGCGCAGGGGGCGCGCCGCCGGACCGAGCCATCGCGCGAGCGGGGAAGGGGGGCGCGGGCACCCCCACACCGCGGTGGAGCCGTCCGTTGCCATGGAGCTGCCCGCTCCAAACCGCGCAGCCAGCCGCAGCCGAGCAGCTTCTCCGCCCGGAGCGCGCGCCCTTCGTACCCCGGCGGGTCTGAGGAGAGGTGGGTCCGTTGGCCCCGGAGCCTGGGGCTGGGTCGAGGACTTTAGCCGCCCCCTCAGGCACAAATCAGCGCCTTCATCGTGGAAGTTCTGCCCAAGAACTAAGTGCTAGTGCGGGGAGTGGGGGTCGCCCCTGGCCGGTCTCAGGGACCCCAGCGTGCCGTGAAGCTTGGGTTCTGAGCTCTGCTCCGGCTCCGCGCGGACGTTGCGATGTTGTCCTTTCACATCTAGGACACCGTTGAGCAAAACTCGAGGGCTCAGCCCGGCTGGTAAGAAGAGGGGACGCTGAGGGTCCGGGCAGAGGAAAGGAATTCCGAGGTCATCTCAGTTTGGTTTTTAATGGTTACCTGTTTCTGGAAATCTCTATTATTTGTTTCCGTCGTTTTACGTGCTCACATTATGTATCTGACAAACACTCCTTGACCATCTGCCGTGAGCCAAGTACTGAAGCAGGTGATGGGCGGACCGGCTCTGGTACCCACAGTCCAAAGAATTCCCTGATGGGTTATCCCTGTAGACCGATGGCGAGTACACTCACAGGTACTGCTGAAGGACTGGTTATAAAGCCAGCATCACTAGTCACTACCCAAGTCCAGAAATTGAACCTGGTCAGCACCCCAAGTCAACCTACCCCGCCCATGCCCCACGCAGACCCTTCCCCGGTGACCATAGCCTGACTTTCTGATTCTAATTTCCTTGATTTTCTTTAGTTTTACCGTTTGTAAACAATATTGTTTCACCTGTTTTTAAACCTTATATAAATGGGAAAATGCTGTATATATTCTTTTTTAATGTTTGAAACAATCCCAAATTTATGTAGAAGTTGCAAGTTCAACATAAAAAACGTGTTTCCTGGAGCAGTTGAGGATAAGTTGCCTGCGTGATGCGCTGTCACCTCCAGATACTTTCGTGTGCATTTCCTACACATAAGGACAATCTCCAGCATAACCACACACGACCATCAAAGACCCATAAAGTCACAAACCCGAGAGGGTCCGGTCTGGGACCCCCCACTGCACTGAGCAGTCATCGTGGTGCTTTAGTCTCCTTCATTCCAGAACATTCACCAGGCTTTCCTTGGCTTCGTGACCCTGACACTTTTGAAGGTTTAGGCCAGTGACTTTGTAGAAAGCCCCTCTGGGTTTGTCTGATGTTTCCTCGTGATCAGATTCCCATTATGCGTCTTTGGCAGGGAAGCCACAGAAGTGAGGCCACGTGTCGCTCTCTGCTCGTTCCATCCCGTCAGGTGGCTCACAGTGGTCCATTTGTCACATTAGTGACGAGTTTGCTTTGATCACTTGATGAAGGTGGTATCTGCCAGCATCTCGCCTGGGAAGTTGCCTTGCCCTTTGTAACTGACGAGTATTTTGTTGGGCAGTACTTTGAGGCTCTGAAGCTATGTCATCCCTCCAGGGCTTGAGCCAGTGGCGCACACAGTGGACACCTACCCCCTCCCCCCGCCCCCCGCTCGGGCTCTCATACCCGACACTGGACTGACTGCCTTCCTCCACTCAGGCTCTGTCACCCAGTCTGGGCCACTGTGGACCCTGTTTCACAGGCCCACCTGGGGCGGAAGGGGAAGAAGAAAGGCAGCCTGTGCTTGTGTCTTCCTCCCTCTCGGTTGTGTGTAAGAGCCTTATCCACACTGCTGCACGAGCTGTGGGTCGTCACCTCCATCACAGCTGGCTCGCCACGGTGCGGATCTCACAGTCGTTTTGCTGCCGATGGCTGTGGGTTGTTTCCGTAGTTACTGCTCTTACGAACACTGCTCTCTGGGGTCTCGTTATGGCTCCTGGTATCTATGTGTGTTAGGAGTGGAATTGTGTCTCCTCAAAAAAGAGATATGTTGACATCCTAACCCCCCGTATCTCAGAATATGACCTCATTTGGAAATTGGGTCATTGGGGATGTAATTGGTTAAGACGATGTCATACTGGAGGAAGGTGGCCCCTCCTCCAATATGACAGACATCTTTATAAACGGGAATTTGGACGTAGACACGCACACAGGGAGACTGTCACATGGATTGGAGTTACGCTGCCACAAGCCCGGGAACCAGAAGCTAGCAGAGAAGTCTGGAATAGTTCCTCCCCTAGCACTTCAGTGGGAGTTGGCACCTTGATTTCAGATTTCTGGCCTCCGGAACTATGAGAAAATACTTCTGTGTTGTTCTAAGACAGCCAGTTTGTGGTACTTTGTTACGGCATCCCCAGGAAACTAATACAGCATCTAAGTTTCTGTAGGGTAAACGCCTAGGAGAGGAATTGCTGAGTCAGAGGGCGTGGTAGACAGAATAATGGCCCCCGGAGACCGCCGTGTCCTGACCCTTGGAACCCGTGAATGTGTTAGGTTACAGGCACTGGGAATGTAGGTTGTTGGTCAGCTGACTCTGAGATGGGAGATAGTGCTGGGTTATCCCGGTGAGCCCAGTGCACCTAGAAGGGCCCTCCTAGTGGGGAGGGAGGCGGAGGGGAGCCAGAAAGAAAGCAGCCCGAGAAAGACCACCTGACAGTAGGGGCTTTGAAGTTGGTAGGATGGGGCCTTGGCCGAGGCACGCGGGTGACCTCTAGAAACTGGAAAAGGCAAGAAAATGGACCCTCCCCCAGAGCCTCCGGACAGGAAGGCAGCCCTGCCGACACCTCGATTTTAGCCCAGTGGGGCTCATTTCAGACTCCTGACCTCCGGAACTGTAAGATGACACACCTGTGCTAAGTCCCTGAGTGTGCGGCAATTTCCTGCGGCAGCAATAGGATACCAGTGCAGAGGGCGTGTATATACTTAACTACGATACGATGCTGAGCTCTTCTCAAAGCACCTGTCCCGGTTTTCCCTCCCACCGTTAGGGCGTGCGCCTCCCCACTGCTTCGTGTCCTTTGTGCCACCTGGTATACTCAGGCTCGGAAGGTGTTACCGAGTCTGACGGCTGTGTAACAATAGTATGTGGCTTTACTCTGCATCTCCTTGATTACAAATGAGGTTGAGCAGCCCTTTTTGGTTTATCACCAAGAAACAGTTCATCATCTGGCCAGGACTCTGTTAAGAGTTACAGGGAGCACTATTACTAATGCCAGGAAGACAGGCATGAATCCAGCCATCTGAACGTCCTTTATTGTAACCCGCCTGTCATGGCCTCGCCGTTTTGCTGTTGGGCTGCCCACCTTCTCTGTTGAGCCGACGATGTTCCTTGCATGTCTTGATGGTAAACCTTTTGGGAAATGTGCTGCGTTTATCTTCTAATCTGTAGTGTTTCTTAAACCCTCCTTAGGGTGTCACCTGAACCAAAGTTTTTAAGTGTACGAGACTCTGCCAGCTTTTCGTCTTGTGACTTAATGTTTTTGATGTCTTGTTTAGGAAAACCTGAAGGCATGAAGGCCCCTCCGCCTTCACCGTAGCAGCTTTGCTCTTCACCTGTGAGGCTTTGGCCCCCAAGGAACTGATTTCCGGGGTGGACACGCAGCTTCTTAGCATGTGGACTGAGATGTGCATTCCCTGCCCGCCGCTTGCACACGTGTGCACACGCTGCCCTGTCGGAGTTTGGGGGGTTTTTAATGCCTCTGTGGAGCAATTTGGAGAGAACTGGCATCCTGACAGCATTGAGTGTCCATTACGTGAACATGCACCTCTCCATTGATTTATTTATATTGGTTTTATTCTTTTTTAGGTTTTTGTTATGGACAATTTCAAACTCACCACGTAGTGGTCCTATGAACTGTCGGGCGCCGAGCCCCCCTTCAGTGGTCACCAGAATCGAGTCAATCCTGGAGTTTCTACTGCTTCTCACTTGTAGCGCTTGGCTGATGTAGTTCAGAGAAAACCCCAGGTGTAATAGTTCACCCATAAACTCTTTTTTTTTTTTTGTGGTACACGGGCCTCTCACTGTTGTGGCCTCTCCCGTTGCGGAGCACAGGCTCCGGACACGCAGGCTCAGCGGCCATGGCTCATGGGCCCAGCCGCTCCGCGGCATGTGGGATCCTCCCGGACCAGGGCACGAACCCGTGTCCCCTGCATCGGCAGGCGGACTCTCAACCACTGCGCCACCAGGGAAGCCCCACCCGTAAACTGTTTAGTACACAATTCTAACTGAAAAGAACTTATTTTTAGCATAACCACAAATTCATTATCAACCCCAGCCGAGTTAACATTGATTTCTTAATAAAATCTAATACCACTTGGTGTTCATTTTCCCACGTTACCTCAGAAATGTCTTCTACAGTTTCTCGCTTGACTCAGGTTCCAAACCAGAACCCCCCCTTGCATGCGGTTGACTTGTCTCTCACGGCTTTTACATTCAGAACAGCTCCGCTTCCCTTTCCCCCCACGGCATCCATTTGTTGAAGAACCTGGGTCATTGACTCCACTTATCCTTTCTTTAGGTCTCACTTCACGTCGCCTGACGGGGACGGGGCTTCATCATTTCTCATCGGGGGTCCTACTCCCTTTTTCTTGTATTTATTCCCAAGTACTTCATATTTATTGGTGAAATTGTAAATAAGTTTTCCAAATCTTGCTTTCTCATTATTTGTTCTGATAAATAGGAATATCATTGATTTTTATTACCGAATTTATATCTAGCAACATTACTAAATTGTCTCGATAACATTAACAATTTATCTCTGTACTCATTTGGACTTTCTACATGCACAATCGTGTTATCTGAAAACAACTGTCTCCCCTTCCACTCCTCATGCCTTGTACTTCTTTCTTCTCTCCTTGTTCCAGTCAGGAGACCCAGTGGCTTCAGAGAGCATCCTTGTTTTGTTCTCAGTCTTAAAGGAAATGCTTTTAACGTTTATGATTTTTTTTCTTTTGGCCACGCCGAGCGGCTTGCGGGGACGATCCAAGCCACACCCCCTGCAGTGGAAGCACGGAGTCTTAACCGCTGGACCGCCAGGGAAGTCTTAATAATGTTATGATTAAGTATGACGCTTCCTGTGGATTATTGTTGGCAAACATTCTTTATCACATTAAAGAAGTCTAACGCCAGTTTGCTACATTTTTAAAAAGTGTAAGTGGGATGTTGAATTTCATCAATGTCTTTTCCTGCATTGAGTCAATTGTATATTTCTCTTCTCTGGTCTGCTCGTGTGGTGAGTTGACTTGATTTCTAGTGCTAAGCAAGTCCGTCTTCGTCGTGATGTGTCATCCTGTCTACGTGTTGCTGGCTTTAGCCAGGTGGTACTTCACCTCAAGAGTGAGGCTGGTCTGTGGTTTTCCTTTCCCTGTTGTCACCACCAGGCTCTCGTAGCAAAAGTTAAGTGATTCCACGAAACAAACCAGGGAGTGGACCTTCTGGTTCTCTTTCCTGGAAGAAAGTGTGTGAAACTGGAACATTTTGAACCTCAAATATTTCATGGACATTGATAGGGAAGCCTCAGAGCCTAGAGTTTTCTTGGTGGGAACATATTTGACTTTTTTTTAAAATTTTTTTTTAATGTTTGTTTATTTATTTTTCTTATTAGTCATCCATTTTATACACATTAGTGTATACATGTCAATCCCAATCTCCCAATTCATCACACTGCCACCCCCGCCACTTTCCCCCCTTGGTGTCCATACGTTTGTTCTCTACATCTGTGTCTCAATTTCTGCCTGCAAACTGGTTCATCTGTACCACTTTTCTAGGTTCCACATATATGTGTCAATATACAATATTTGTTTTTCTCTTTCTGACTTACTTCACTCTGTATGACAGTCTCTAGATGCATCCACGTCTCTACAAATGACCCAATTTCGTTCGTTTTTATGGCTGAGTAATATTCCATCATATATACGTACCACAACTTCTTTATCCATTCGTCTGTCGATGGGCATTTAGGTTGCTTCCATGACCTGGCTATTGTAAATAGTGCTGCAGTGAACATTGGGGTGCATGTGTCTTTTTGAATTATGGGTTTCTCTGGGTATATGTCCAGTAGTGGGATTGCTGGGTCATATGGTAATTCTATTTTTAGTTCTTTAAGGAACCTCCATACTGTTCTCAATAGTGGCTCTATCAATTTACATTCCCACCAACAGTACAAGAAGGTTCCCTTTTCTCCACACCCTCTCCAGCATTTGTTGTTTGTAGATTTTCTGATGATGCCCATTCTAACTGGTGTGAGGTGTTACCTCATTGTAGTTTTGATTTGCATTTCTCTAATTATTAGTGATGTTGAGCAGCTTTTCATGTGCCTCTTGGCCATCTGTATGTCTTCTGTGGAGAAATGTCTCTTTAGGTCTTCTGCCCATTTGGGGATTGGGTTGTTTGTTTTTTTAAATATTGAGCTGCATGAGCTATTTATATATTTTGGAGATTAATCCTTTGTCCATTGCTTCATTTGCAAATATTTTCTCCCATTCTGAGGGTTGTCTTTTCGTCTTGTTTATGGTTTCCTTTGCTGTGCAAAAGCTTTTAAGTTTCATTAGGTCCCATTTGTTTATTTTTGTTTTTATTTCCATTACTCTAAGAGGTGGATCAAAAAAGATCTTGCTGTGATTTATGTCAAAGAGCATTCTTCCTATGTTTTCCTCTAAGAGTTTTATAGTGTCCAGTCTTACATTTAGGTCTCTAATCCATTTTGAGTTCATTTTTGTGTATGGTGTTAGGGAGTGTTCTAATTTCATTCTTTTACATGTAGCTGTCCAGTTTTCCCAGCACCACTTATTGAAGAGACTGTCTTTTCTCCATTGTATATCCTTGCCTCCTTTGTCATAGATTAGTTGACCATAGGTGCATGGGTTTATCTCTGGGCTTTCTATCCTGTTCCATTGATCTGTACTTCTGTTTTTGTGCCAGTACCATATTGTCTTGATTACTGTAGCTTTGTAGTATAGTCTGAAGTCAGGGAATCTGATTCCACCAGCTCCGTTTTTTCCCCCCCAAGACTGCTTTGGCTATTCAGGGTCTTTTGTGACTCCATACAGATTTTAAGATTTTTGTTCTAGTTCTGTAAAAAAATGCCATTGGTAATTTGATAGGGATTGCATTGAATCTGTAGATTACTTTGGGTAGTATAGTCATTTTCACAATATTGATTCTTCCAATCCAAGAACATGGTATATCTCCCCATCTGTTGGTATCAACTTTAATTTCTTTCATCAGTGTCTTATAGTCTTCTGCATACAGGTCTTTGGTCTCCCTAGGTAGGTTTATTCCTAGGTATTTTATTCTTTTTGTTGCAATGGTAAATGGGAGTGTTTCCTTAATTTCTCTTTCAGATTTTTCATCATTAGTGTATAGGAATGCAAGAGATTTCTGTGCATTAATTTTGTATCCTGCAAATTTACCAAATGCATTGATTAGCTCTAGTAGTTTTCTGGTGGCATCTTTAGGATTCTCTATGTATAGTATCATGTCATCTGCAAACAGTGACAGTTTTACTTTTTCTTTTCCGATTTGTATTCCTTTTATTTCTTTTTCTTCTCTGATTGCCGTGGCTAGGACTTCCAAATGTTGAATAATAGTGGTGAGAGTGGGCAACCTTGTCTTGTTCCTGATCTTAGTGGAAATGCTTTCAGTTTTTCACCATTGAGAATGATGTTTGCTGTGGGTTTGCCGTGTATGGCCTTTATTATGTTGAAGTAGGTTCCCTCTATGCCCACCTTCTGGAGAATTTTTATCATAAATGGGTGTTGAATTTTGTCAAAAGCTTTTTCTGCATCTATTGAGATGATCATATGTTTTTTCTCCTTCAGTTTGTTAACATGGTTTAGTACATTGACTGATTTGCGTATATTGAAGAATCCTTGCACCCCTGGGATAAATCCCACTTGATCATGTGTGTGATCCTTTTAATGTGTTGTTGGATTCTGTTTGCTAGTATTTTGTTGAGGATTTTTGCATCTATATTCACCAGTGATATTGGTCTGTAATTTTCTTTTTTTGTGGTATCTTTGTCTGGTTTTGGTATCAGGGTGATGGTGGCCTCATAGAATGAGTTTGGGAGTGTTCCTTCCTCTGAAATTTTTTGGAAGAGTTTGAGAAGGATGGGTGTTAGCTCTTCTCTAAATATTTGATAGAATTCACCTGTGACGCCATCTGGTCCTGGACTTTTGTTTGTTGGAAGATTTTTAATCACAGTTTCAATTTCATTACTTGTGATTGGTCTGTTCATATTTTCTATTTCTTCCTGGTTCAGTCTTGGAAGGTTATACCTTTCTAAGAGTTTGTCCATTTCTTCCAGGTTGTCCATTTTATTGGCATAGAGTCCCTTAGGATGCTTTGTATTTCTGCGGTGTCTGCTGTAACTTCTCCTTTTTCATTTCTAATTTTATTGATTTGAGTCCTCTCCCTCTTTTTCTTGATGAGTCTGGCTAATTGTTTGTCAATTTTGTGTATCTTCTCAAAGAACCAGCTTTTAGTTTTATGGATCTTTGCTATTGTTTTCTTTGTTTCTATTTCATTTATTTCTGCTCTGATCTTTATGATTTTTCTTCTGCTAACTTTGGGTTTTGTTTGTTCTTCTTCCTCTAGTCCCTTTAGGTGTAAGGTTAGATTGTTTATTTGAGATTTTTCTTGTTTCTTGAGGTAGGCTTGTATAGCTATAAACTTCCCTCTTAGAACTGCTTTTGCTGTATCCCATAGGTTTCGGGTCATCATGTTTTCGTTGTCATTTGTCTCTAGGTATTTTTTGATTTCCTCTTTGATTTCTTCAGTGATCTCTTGGTTATTTAGTACCGTATTGTTTAGCCTCCATGTGTTTGTGTTTTTTACGTTATTTTCCCAGTAATTGATTTCTAATCTCATAGCATTGTGGTCAGAAAAGATGCTTGATATGATTTCAATTTTCTTAAATTTACTGAGGCTTGATTTGTGACCCAAGATGTGATCTATCCTGGAGAATGTTCCATGCACACTTGAGAAGGAAGTGTAATGTGCTGTTTTTGGATGGAATGTCCTATAAATATCAATTAAATCTTTCTGGTCTATTGTGTCATTTAAAGCTTGTGTTTCCTTATTTATTTTCATTTTGGATGATCTGTCCATTGGTGTAAGTGAGGTGTTAAAGTCCCCCGCTATTATTGTGTTACTGTTGATTTCCTCTTTCATAGCTGTTAGCAGTTGCCTTATGTATTGAGGTGCTCCTATGTTGGGTGCATATATATTTATAATTGTTATATTTTCTTCTTGGATTGATCCCTTGATCATTACGTAGTGTCCTTCCTTGTCTCTTGTAACATTTTTTATTTTAAAATCTATTTTATCTGATATGAGTACTGCTACTCCAGCTTTCTTTTGATTTCCATTTGCATGGGATATCTTTTTCCATCCCCTCACTTTCAGTCTGTATGTGTCCCTAGGTCTGAAGTGGGTCTCTTGTAGACAGCATATATATGGGTCTTGTTTTTGTATCCAGTCAGCAAGCCTGTGTCTTTTGGTTGGAGCATTTAATCCATTCACGTTTAAGGTAATTATCGATATGTATGTTCCTATTACCATTTTCTTAATTTTGGGGGGTTTGTTTTTGTAGGTCCTTTTCTTCTCTTGTGTTTCCCACTTAGAGAAGTTCCTTTAACATTTCTTTTTTTTTTTTTTTTTTTTTTTGCAGTACACGGGCCTCTCACTGTTGTGGCCTCTCCCGTTGCGGAGCACAGGCTCTGGACGCGCAGGCTCAGCAGCCGTGGCTCACGGGCCCAGCTGCTCCGCGGCATGTGGGATCTTCCCGGACCAGGGCACGAACCCATGTCCCCTGCATCGGCAGGCGGACTCTCAACCACTGCGCCACCAGGGAAGCCCCCTTTAACATTTCTTGTAGAGCTGGTTTGGTGGTGCTGAATTCTCTTAGCTTTTGCTTGTCTGTAAAGCTTTTGATTTCTCCATTGAATCTGAATGAGATCCTTGCCGGGTAGAGTAATCTTGGTTGTAGGTTCTTCCCTTTCATCACTGTAAATATGTCATGCCACTCCCTTCTAGCTTGTAGAGTTTCTGCTGAGAAATCAGCTGTTAACCTTATGGGGGTTCCCTTGTATGTTATTTGTCGTTTTTCCCTTGCTGCTTTCAATAATTTTTGTTTGTCTTTATTTTTTGCCAATTTGATTACTATGTGTCTCGGTGTGTTTCTCCTTGGGTTTGTCCTGTATGGGACTTGCTGCGCTTCCTGGACTTGGGTTGCTATTTCCTTTCCCATGTTAAGGAATTTTTCAACTATAATCTCTTCAAATATTTTCTCGGGTCCTTTCTCTCTCTCTTTTCCTTCTGGGACCCCTATAATGCGAATGTTGTTGCGTTCAATGTTGTCCCAGAGGTCTCTTAGGCTGTCTTCATTTCTTTTCATTCTTTTTTCTTTATTCTGTTCCGCAGCAGTGAATTCCACCATTCTGTCTTCCAGGTCACTTATCCATTCTTCTGCCTCAGTTATTCTGCTATTGATTCCTTCTAGTGTAGTTTTCATTTTAGTTATTGTATTGTTCATCTCTGTTTGTTTGTTCTTTAGTTCTTCTAGGTCTTTGTTAAACCTTTCTTGCATCTTCTTGATCTTTGCCTCCATTCTTTTTCCGAAGTCCTGGATCATCTTCACGATCATTATTCTGAATTCTTTTTCTGGAAGGTTGCCTATCTCCATTTCATTTAGTTGTTCTTCTGGGGTTTTATCTTGTTCCTTCATCTGGTACATAGCCCTCTGCCTTTTCATCTTGTCTGTCTTTCTGTGAATGTGTTTTTTGTTCCACAGGCTTCAGGATTGTAGTTCTTCTTGCTTCTGCTGTCTGCCCTCACTGTATATCCTGGTTTCCTCAGCCAGGAGAGGACACAGCATCTCATAAGATGGAATTAGCACTTGGGTGAAGAAAGCAGTGTATGAGGGGTGGTCAACACTCCATCAAAATCATGGCATCATTACATTTGAGCAATGAAAATACTCCATTGCTTAATCTCCTTGAGTCTCAATATTCTCACCTCCCAGGCAAATGAAGAGACGCTGTGGAATAATGAAGTTTATACTGAAGATAAATGCTTCTCACTCCTGCTGGGCCAGTCACCTGAAACTGCTTATATCACAATCTTTGGTCAATCAAATCCACAGGGCAATTCTCCTCAAGCAGCAATCAGGGGTCCATGGAAGCTGCTAGTGTTGCAGGGTCTCCTGCAGAGGCGGGGGGTGTCTGTGCCTCACCATGAGGACAGGGACACTGGCAGCAGCATTTCTGGGAGGTTCTCCTTGGTGTGAGCCCTCCCGGAGTCCCCATATTTCACTCTTGATTGAATTTCTTTTACGCCTGTGGGAATTTTCAAGTTTTCTATTTTTTGTTCTTGAAACAATTTTGGTTAGTAATATTTTTCTAATAATTTGTCCATTGTCTAAATTTTCAAATTTATTGGTGTAAAGTGGCTCGTGACATTTTTACATTTTTTCATGTCTGTAGTATCTGTAGTTAGAGACCCTTTTCTTCTTATATGGATGATTTGTTCTTTCTCTTTTTATTTATCAGTTTCATTAGAGGTTTGTCAGTTTTATAAATCTTCTAAAAGTACAAACTTTTGGCTTTGAGGAACATCTCTATCACATGTTTGTCTTGCAGCATTAATTTCTAATCTTTTTTGTTTTCTTCTACTTTCTTTGGGTTTATATCGCAGCTCTCTTTATAACCCCTTGAGTTGCATGTTTAGCACGTTAATACTTAGCCTGTCTTGTTCCTGATATGAGCATTTAGGATTACAAATTCACTCTGTTCTACCTTGGCTACACTCAATTTGATATATGATATTTTCATTATAACTCAGTTAAAAACATTTTATAATTTTCATTATGATTTTTTTCTTTGGCCCACGGGTTATTTAGAAGTATGTTTCTTATTTTCAAAATATAAGGTGAATTTATAGTTTTTGATTTGATTTTTTTCTTCCAGTTTTATTGGAATATAATTGACATACAGCACTGTATAAGTTTAAGGTGTACAGCATAATGATTTGACATACAAACATCATGAACTGATCACCAAAATAAGTTTAGTGAACATCCATCATCTCATATAGGTACAAAATTAAAGAAATAGAAAAAACTTCTTCCTCGTGATGAGAACTCTTAGGATTTACCCTCTTAACAACTTTCATATATAACATACAAAGTGTTAATTACATTTACCATGTTGTACATTACATCATTAGTACTTATTTATCTTATAACTGGAAGTTTGTACGTTTTTATGCCCTCATCCAATTCCCCCTTCCCCAATCCCCCACCTCTGGTAACTACAAACCTGACCTCTTTTTCTATGATTTTGTTTGTTTTTGAAATATAATTAGCCTACAACACTATGTTAGTTCCTGTTACACAACATAATAATTCGATATTTCTATACATTTTGAAGTGATCACAGGATATGTCTCGTTACGATAGGCCACCATACAAAGATACTATATAGTTATTGTTATATTCCCCACACTGTACACTTCATCCCTGTGACTTGTTTATTTTTCAGCAGGAAGTTTGTACCTTCCAATATCTCTTAGCTATTTCTCTCCCCCTCTCACTCCCACCCGCTCTGGCAACCACCTGTTTGTTCTCTGTATCTATGACTCTGTTTCTGTTTTATGATGTTTGTCCATTTGTTTTGTTTTTTTAGATTCTAAATATAAGTGAAATCATACATTATTTGTCTTTCTCTATCTGACTTATTTCACTTAGCATAATACCCTCGAGGTCCATCCATATTTTTGCAGATGACAAGATTTCATTCTTTTTATGGCTGAGTAGTACTCCCTTGTGTATATATACCACATCTTCTTTATCCATTCACGTGTTGATGGGCACTTACGTTGCTTACATATCTTGGCTATTGTAAATAGTACTGCAATGAATATAAGGGTGCATATATCTTTTCTAATTAGTGTTTTGGGTTTTTTTCCCTTGATAAATCCCCAGGAGTAAAATTGGTGGATCATATGGTAGTTCTATTTTTAAGTTTTTGAGGAATTTCCATACTGTTTTCCACAGTGGCTGCACCACTTTACATTCCCACCAGCAGTGCAGGAAGGCTCCCTTTCCTCCGTATTCGGCCAGCGTTTGTATGTCTTCTTTGGAAAAACATCTATTCAGATCCTCTGCCCATTTTTTAATCAGGTTGTTCAGTTTGTCGATGTTGAGTTGTATGAGTTTGTATATATCTTGGATATTAACAGCTTATTGGATATATTTGCCAACATCATCTGCCGCTCAGTTGATGGCCTTTTAAAAAATCTATTTATTTATTTATTTATTTTTGGCTGCATTGGGTCTTCATTGCTGCGCGCGGGCTTTCTCTAGTTGCAGTGAGCAGGGGCTACTCTTCATCATGATGCGCAGGCTTCTCATTGTTGTGGAGCATGGGCTCTAGGCGCGCGGGCTTCAGTAGTTGTGGCACACGGGCTCAGTACTTGTGGCTCATGGGCTCTGGAGCGCAGGCTCAGTAGTTGTGGCGCACAGGTTTAGTTGCTCCATGGCATGTGGGATCTTCCTGGCCAGGGCTCGAACCCGTGTCCCCTGCATTGGCAGGTGGATTCTTAACCACTGCACCACCGGGGCAGTCCCGATCATATGATTTTTATTCTTCAATTTGTTAACGTCATGTATCACATTGATTGATTTGTGGATATTGAAACATCCTTGCATCCCTGGTATAAATCCCACTTTATCGTGGTGTATGATCCTCTTAATGTATTGTTGGATTCAGTTTGCTAATATTTTATTGAGGATTTTTACGTCTATGTTCATCAGTGATATTGGCCTATAATTTTCTTTTTTTGTGATATTGTTGTCTGGTTTTAGTATCAGAGTGATGCTGGCCTTGTAGAAAGAGTTCAGAAGCATTCCTTCCTCTGCAAATTTCTGGAATAGTTTGAGAAGGCTAGGTGTTCACTCTTCTGTAAATGTTTGGTAGAAATCACCTGTGAAGCCATCTGATCCTGGACTTCTGTTTGTTTGGAGTTTTTTTTTAAATAATTTTTTGTGGTAATCTCTTATGATCCTTTGTATATCTGTGGTGTCAGTTGTAACTTCTTTTTTTTAGTTTAATTTTTATTTCATATTGGAGTATAGTTGATTTACAATGTTGTGCTAGTTTCAGGTGTGCAGCAAAGTGACTCAGGTATATGTATACATGTATCCACTCTTTTCCAACTCTTTTCCCACATAGATTACTACAGAGTACTGAGTAGAGTTCCCTGTGCTGTGCAGTAGGTCCTTGTTGGTTATCTACTGTATATATATAGTGGTGCATATGTGTTAATCCCAAACTCCTCACTTTTCCCTCCCCCCACCTTTCCCCTTTGGTAACCTTGAGTTTGTTTTCGAAGTCTGTGAGTCTGTTTCTATTTTGTAAATAAGTTCATTTGTACCATTTTTTTTTAGATTCCACATATAAGTGATATTATATGACATTTGTCTTTGTCTGACTTACTTCACTTAGTATGATAATCTCTAGGTCCTGCCATGTTGCTGCAAATGGCATTATTTCATTCCTTTTTATGGCTGAGTAATATTCCATTGTATATATGTACCACATCTTCTTTTCCCATTCATATGTTGATGGACATTTAGGTTGCTTCCATGTCTTGGCTATTTTAAATAGTGCTACAATGAACATTGGGGGTGCGTGTATCTTTTCAAATTATGGTGTTCTCCAGGTGTATGCCCAGGAGTGGGATTGCTGGGCCGTGTGGTAGTTCTATTTTTAGTTTTTTATGGAACCTCCATACTGTTCTCCATAGTGGTTGTACCAATTTACATTGCCACCTACAGTGCAAGAGGGTTCCCTTTTCTCCACACCCTCTCCAGCATTTATTGTTTGTAGACTTTTTGATGATGGCCATTCTGACTGGTGTGAGGTGATAACCTCATTGTAGTTTTGATTTTCATTTCTCTAATAATTAGCAGTGTCAAGCGTCTTTTCATGTGCTTTTTGGCCATCTTTATGTCTTCTTTGGAGAGATGTCTATTTAGATCTTCTGTCCATTTTTTTGATTAGGTTGTTTGTTTTTTTGATATTGAGCTGCATGAGCTGTTTGTATATTTTAGAGATTAATCCCTTGTTGGTCACTTCATTTGCAAATATTTTGTCCCATTCTCTGGCTTGTCTTTTCATTTTGTTTGTGATTTCCTTTGTTGTGCAAAAGCTTTGAAGTTTAACTAGGTTCCATTTGTTTATTTCGTTTTTATTTTCATTACTGTAGGAGGTGGAAGCAAAAAGATACTGCTACAATTTATGTCAAAGTGTATCCTGCCTATGTTTTCCTCTAAGAGTTTTATAGTATCTGGTCTTACATTTAGGTCTTTAATCCATTTTGAGTGTATTTTTGTGTGTGGTATTAGAGAATGTTCTAATTTCATTATTTTACATGTAACTGTTCAGTTTTAGCAGCACCACTTATTAAAGACACTGTCTTTTCTGCATGGTATATTCTTGCCTCCTTTGTTGTAGATTAATTGACTGTAAGCATGTGGACTTATTTCTGGGCTTTCTGTCCTGTTCCATTGATCTATATTTCTGGTTGTGACTTCTTTTTCCCTTCTGATTTTCTGTATTTGGGCCCTCTCTCTTTTTCTCTTCATGAGTTGGGCTAAAGGTTTATCAATTTTGTTTATCTTTTCAAAGAACCAGCTCTCAGTTTCATTGATTTTTTGGATTGTTTTTTAAAGTCTCTATTTCATTTATTTCTGCTCTGACCTTTACGATTTCTGTCCTACTAACTTTGAGTGTCGTTTGTTCTGCTGTCTCTACTTAAGGTTAGGCTTTAGGTGTACGGTTAGGTTGTTTATTTGAGATTTTTCTTGTTTCCCGAGGGAAGCTTGTATTGCTATAAACTTCCTGCTTATAACTGATTTTGCTGCCTCCCACAGATTTTGGATTATCCGCTTTTCATTTTCATTTGTGTCCAGGAATTCTTCTAATTTCTTCTTTGATTTCTTCAGTGACCCATTGGCTGCAGACCAGCATGTTGTTCAGCCTCCACATGTTTGTGTTTCTTGCAGTCTTTTTCTTGTAGTTGATTTTTAGTCTCATAGCACTGTGATCATAAAAGATGCCTGATATGATTTCAATTTTCCTAAATTTATTGAGACTTGTTTTGTGGCCTAGCATGTGATCTGTCCTGGAGAATGTTTTGCGTATACTTGAAAAGAATGTGTATTTGCTGTTTGGGGAAGGAATGTTCCAGATAGATCAATTAAGTTCATTGGGTCTAATGTATCACTTAAGGCCAGTGTTTCCTGATTGATTTTCTGTCTGGACGACGTGCCCATTGATGTAAGTGGCCTGAGAGTCCTGGAGTAGGAGTATCAGCCCACTGGTGGGCAGGGCCAGGGGCCAGGGCGTCCTGGGGCTGGTGCTGCCTGCTAGTGGGTGACGCTGGTCCCGGGGCTGGTACTGGGCAGTGGTGAGTGGGACTGGGTCCTGGGCCCTCGGGTGGACAGCGCGAGGTCCTGGGGTGGCTGTGGGCTCAGGGAGTCTTAAGGTAGCCAGCCTACTGGCAGGTGGGGCTATGCCCCTGCCCAGCTCACTGCTTGGCCTGAGGCGTCCCCATACTGGTGCCTGCAGGCTGGCATGCAGGGCAGGTCCCGGCACTAATAAGCCAGAGGGAGGGTTCTGAAATGGCACTGGCAGCACCAGTGTCCTTGTGTTAGAGCTGCCACCAGTGTCTGTGTCCCCAGGATGAGCGGCCCTGCCAGGATCAGCAGGTGGGTCTGACCCAGGCTCCTCTCCATTTCCTGCTTTTGTCCTGGGCCCTGAGCACGTGAGATTTTGTGTCCTTTAAGAGCGGCGTCTCTGTTTCGCACGGCGCTCTGGCTCCCCTGGAAGGAAGCCCCGCTCACCTTCAGAGCCAGATGTTCTTCGGGCTTGACTTCCTGGTGCAGGGCCCCCAGGCTGGGGAACCTGACTTCCTGGGGCACCCCTCTGCGGTTGTGATTATCCTCCCGTGCTCAGCTCACCCACCCGGGGCTTTGGGTCTTGATTGCCCCGCCTGTTGTGAGTCCTCCTGTACAGCTTCAGGTGTAGACGGTCTTTTCTTCTAAGCTCCTGCTCTTTCTCGTCACTAGCTGCTCTGTGACAGGGTGATTCTCTCTGTGTCCGCGGGAGAAGGTGAGCTCAGGGGTCTTCCTGCTCCCCATCTGCTTTGCTTTTCTCTATCTGTTATTGATTTGGGCTGATTAATTTGCTCAGAGAATAAGCTTCGTATGATTTTAGTTCTTTGAAATGTGTTGAGTCCTGCTTTGGGGCCGGTAGATAGTTTTTGTAAATATTCTGTGTGATGGTTTAAGGGAGCACTTAAATTTCCATAGTTGTTTCTGTTCCATGTATGTCTGTGGGGTTCAGTTTGTTAATGATGTTGTTTAAATGTGTGTCATTAATGACTTATTTTATCTGGTTTTGTTGTCAGTTCCTGAGAGAGGCGTGTTAAAACCTCCCACTAGAGTTTGTACTTTTGACTCTTTCTCCTTGTTCTGCCAGTCTTTGCTTTGTTTATTTAGTGGCTATGCGTTTGAATACACGTGGATTTACCACTGTTGTATCTTCCTGGTGAGCTGAGCCTCTGGTGATGACCTGACCCTCTTACTGCTGTTACTGCTTTTTGCCTGAAGTATTTTTGTCTGTTTCTAGACAACGCCACCAGCTTCCTGTTACAGTTTCTATATAGGGCATCTTTGTCTGACTTTGAAAATGCAGTGCTTTTGTATGTTATTGCTTTAGAATTCTCTTTTAAATAGTAAAAAGTGGGCTTCCCTGATGGCGCAGTGGTTGAGAGTCCGCCTGCCGATGCAGGGGACGCGGGTTCGTGCCCCGGTCTGGGAGGATCCCACGTGCCACGGAGCGGCTGGGCCCGTGAGCCATGGCCGCTGAGCCTGCGCATCCGGAGCCTGTGCTCCACAGTGGGAGAGGCCACAACAGTGAGAGGCCCGCGTACCAAAAAAAAAAAAAAAAGAATCCACCTGCCAATGCAGGGGACACGGGTTTGAGCCCTAGTCTGGGAAGATCCCACATGCCGCAGAGAAACTAACCCATGCGCCACAGCTACTGAAGTCCACGTGCCTAGAGGCCGTGCTCCACAACAAGAGAATCCACTGCAATGAGAAGCCTGCGCACCTCAATGAAGAGTAGCCCCTGCACTCCGCAACTAGAGAAAGCCCGCGGGCAGCAACGAAGACCCAGTGCAGCCAAAAATAAATAAATTAAAAAAAATTAAAAAATAGTAAAAAGTTAGATTTTTGTTGATTTTGGTGGTTGATAAGACACTTTTCTTTAGCTTGGTCACTTCATCTATTTGTATTCTTGTCTTCACTTAGGTTTTGACCTGATAATTTCATCATGTCAATTCTTCAAGACCCTTAGGACAATTAAAATACAGTTTTCCCAGCATGTTGCTTACTTGCACGCTGGCCAGCCAGTTCTCAAACAGAAGGTCCACGCGCTTCGTAAGCACATTTTGGCACATCTCTGTGTTTGATCCCACTGCACCCGCACGTCAGAGGCGCCCGGCTCCTGAGCCCCAGGTTGTGCGATGCCCACGGGGCCTTGGGGCCCCTCACCGCGTGCCCTTCCGCACGCTGGCTCCTGTTGTGTTCCCACTGTTCCTCTCACGTCTGCCTCATCCTTGTAGACTCATGTCCTGAAAACACTGAATCCTGCCACGGTTGTTCTAGTGAGGATTTGAAGGGGGTCAG
The DNA here is from genome assembly GCF_039906515.1 of Pseudorca crassidens. Taxonomy (NCBI): domain Eukaryota; kingdom Metazoa; phylum Chordata; class Mammalia; order Artiodactyla; family Delphinidae; genus Pseudorca; species Pseudorca crassidens. The sequence continues at coordinate 908,052 of NC_090297.1, read as the reverse complement.
GGACCCGCTGTCTGGAACCACCGTCTTTAGCTGGACATTCAGAGCGTGTGTGGTTTGATGTTGTCACTGCAGGTGGAGCTGTGTGAGACGTCCCTCCTCTTAGCAGAGTGTCACCCTCGGGGGGCGTTGGTTACACTGTGTTTTATACGCGATGTGATGAGCGCATGGAACTCACAAGCCCAGGGCAGCACAGGCTGGACCACTTTGCAAGCATCTTCTGAAAGCCCCGCATCCACCATCCGCAGGCTGGTAGACTAAGAGCTGTCTTCAGTTGGGAGGAATATTGTTGGTATTTTACAAGATGCCTCGAAATTCTGCCTCTCAGGGCTTTAATGCACAGAGGGGTTTTTTGTAGCATTTAAAAAATAAATGACTGGCATTGATTTATTAATGACTTATCAGGGAAACATTATTAGGCTTTGAAAATATTTTTCAGTGACTTATTCTGGAGCAGTTGGTAAATTCAGCAATGAAAACAAACTGGTCTACAGTTTCAGCACCTCGTCCATAATATCAACATTTAATATCAACGTCTAATATCAACATCTGTACCGAGCTCTACACAGGCATCTCCCAATGTTCCCGAAATGACTATCAAACTGTAATGAATATTGTGAAACCCCTTAGGAGTTGTCTCTGGACTCTGTGCCTGCGTTTTATGGAGATAACGTATACACGCTGTAACGAGCACGCAAATTAAATGTTCACTAGTGTGAGTTTGACACTTGTGCACACCTGTGTAGCCACCACCCAAAACAAGATGCAGACCGTTTCCGTCCTCCCCCCAGTCCCTCGTAGCCCCCGCCGTCCCCATCCCCTGCCTCTAACCCAGAAGCTGCGTCTCATTTCTATCATCGCCCTTTAGTCCTGCGTGTTCTGGGGCTTCACACGTGCTCTTCTGTGTCTGGCTTCCTGCACTTAGCACGGTGTGTCTGAGATTCATCCGTGGTGCTCTGTGCATCAGACTGCGTTCTCTTCATCACTGTTATTCCTTTGTTTGAACGTACCAGAATCTGCTTCTCAGAATCCGTTCTCATCACGATGGACATTTGGATTGTTTCCAGTTTGCGGCTGTTGTGAATAAGGTTGCTGTGAGCGTTCCTGTACAAGTGTTTTTGTGGACATACTTCTGTTTCTCTTGGGTAGGATTTCTGGGTCCTCTGGTGAGTGTATGTTGATAGCATCTAGTGTTATGGTTTCGTATTGGGTATTTTGATTTGGCGCGTTCTAACAGGCGTGTAGTAGTGTCTGGTTATGGTTTTGATTTGATTCCCTAGTGACTAATGATGTTTACAAAGTTCCATGAGCCTATGGTCATCGTGCATCTTCTTTTGTCGTGTCTGTTCTAAAATTTTTGTCCCTTTTCAGTTGGGGTTTGGACTTGCTATTGCTGTTATTTAGGAGTTCCTTATGTATAATCTGAGTACCAGACCTCTGTTACATGTATGTGCTGCAAATATTTTTTCAGATTCTGTGGCCTCTCTTCATTTTCTTAATGTCTTTTTTAAAAAAATATGCTTTGCTGTTTTGTTTGTTTGTTTTGTGTTTTTTTTGTTTTTTCTAAGATGTTGGGGGTAGGAGTTTTAGTAATTTATTTACTTAGTTTTGCTGTGTTGGGTCTTCGTTTCTGTGCGAGGGCTTTCTCTAGTTGTGGCAAGCGGAGGCCACTCTTCATCGCAGTGCGCGGGCCTCTCACTATCGCGGCCTCTCTTGTTGTGGAGCACAGGCTCCAGACGCGCAGGCTCAGTAGTTGTGGCTCACGGACCTAGTTGCTCCACGGCATGTGGGATCCTCCCAGACCAGGGCTCAAACCCGTGTCCCCTGCATTAGCAGGCAGATTCTCAACCACTGCACCACCAGGGAAGCCCTAATGTCTTTTTACAAGAGAAATTGTTAACGCTTATGAAATCCGGTTTTTTAGGTTTTTTTTAATGTGTCATCTATGTTTTGTAAAAATTTTTGTAGCTAATTTCTGCCTCCCAAGATGGAAGAAGATGCCAGCCTGTTCCCTAAGAAGCTTTTGGACGACGCCCCCCTTGTGGAGGATGGTAATTAAGAAAGGTCTTTTCACAAATAAGACACGTTTCAACACACGGAAGACAAACGATGTGCTTAATAGTTGCCCTTTAATTTCCTTTTTTCAGAGAGACCACATCTTTTAAACTCATATTTTTTCTCAAAAAGGTAGCTTGTATTATTCTGTTTAATCAGAAGAAAGGTCCACGTGGCTGAGACCTTGAAGTTCAGTGGCCGACGGTAGCTTCCCAGTCTTTTGTTATTGCTTCAAATGGCAATAAGGAACCTGCTGTATGTAACCTGAAGAGCCTGGTTTCAGAGCAGCAGCTGCATTTCACGTCTGCCTTTGACTAGTCTACTCTGAGATCTTGTCACGTGGCCGTTAGAAAACTCCACTCTACGCATATGAAACAAGGGTGGGAAAGACAATAGTGTTTTGCTATTATTATGAAAATAGTTTTGACTTTGCAGACCCCTTGGAAGCGTTCCCTGGGCCACACTTTAAGAACCACTGCTCCATCCCATCATTGCCCAGTTTGCGTGTGTCAGGATTTACCCTGGAGCTTCAGGCTTGAAGGTCTCCATCTGCGTTCTGTTGTTTTAACTCTCACTCTATTTCTAGAAACAGATGAACCGGAGGATCCGGAGTTTGTGCTGGGCCCTGTCCCTGGGGAGGCTGAGAACGAGGCGGACCCAGGAAGCTCCTGGTAATTAACCCGGGGCAGGGGGAGGGGGAGGGGCAGGACGCACTCCCCACGGGATGGCAGCGGGCGTCCTTTCCATGTTAAGTCCAGGCAAAGAGCAGAATGCAGACAAGAGGAAGCAGAGACCAGCCGTCCAGGACAGAATGCAGGCCTCACTCCTGCGGAGGGATTTGAGCCACCTAGACCAGCTGCATGAAGAGAAAGACCTTTTCATTCAGAACACGAGGTGAGCGGGGCGGGCCGGGCTCTGGCCGGGGCCCATCTGTGCGGCGTTTGCCGCCCTCCACTCCTGTCCGATTGACGGCGACGCTGCAGTGTGTTCTCCAATGTCTGCGAAGAAAAATTTCAAACACAGAAAAGTTGAAACTTGAAGGCAAATTGATGACATCATGAAACTTTACTCCTAAATGCTCGAGATGCCCGCAGGAGAGCCTGTGCCAGCTGCCGGCCCCGCCCCGGCCGGAGCGCCTGGGGTGCAGGGAGCCGCTTACCGACGCTGGTTCCAACTTTCAGGGAGGAGCTGCGTGCTTGCCGCTGGAGGATGGGGCTCCTCGCCAAGCAGCAGGAGAGCGTGGCAGCTGGCCTGGCCGCGGAGAGAGCCGCCGGCAACAGGTAGGTCGGAGGTGGGGCCCTGGGGCCGGTGGGCACGGGAGTGGGGGCGGACCCACTTCCCGGCCGTGTGGGAATCGGGCAACCCAAGTGGACATCAGGAGTCAGGTGGCCACGAGTCAGGAGGGGCGGTCACTTTGAGGCAGGTGGCCAGGGGAGGCCTCCCTGAGGAGGGGACCTGCAGGCTGGGAGGTGAGTGGTAGGGACAGCGGCACAATGGCTGGGGTGGGCGGCGAGTGCAGGGCCCGGGGCAGCAGGCGAGGACGCCAGGTCACGTGCCCGCGGACCAGAGCCCTCTGGTCAGTGTCCCTCCAGGCCGCCCTCCAAGAGATGCCCCCGCCCTCTCCTGACCGTAGAGGGGTGTCTTGCGGGGCGGTGCACCTCTCTGTCCTGCGCCCGCCCACCCACCCTGTTCATCTGAGCGCCCCCGCGAAGTGGCTACACCTCAGAGTGTGACTGGGCTTGGGTGACCGGGAGGGCAGAGGGAGGTGAAGTAGGAGGTCTCAGAGTGGGCTCGGCCAGGAGGGCCTCTCAGTGGCTTTTTGGCCCCCGAGATGCCTCTAGTCGTTAGGTGAGTGTGCGGGTCCTTCCTGAGGGGCTGGCAACCAGGGGGCTGGCTCCCCATCCTTGGAAGGATGAGAGGCCAGTGGAGAGGGGGCGGGAGGGGGCAGGAGCGGGCTCAGATCAACGGAGTGGGCCCAGGAGAAGCCTTCCTTTGGCCGCAGCCCTGCCCTCGAGTCGGCCAGTTTAGAGGAAAGGTCAGGCGAAGGCATCGCTGAGCCTGAAGGCCCGCAGCCCCTGAGGCCCCGACCCACTCGCCCTCTGCTGGGCAGCCGTGGGTCGCCTCGAGGCAGCGTCCCAGCGCCCGTGCTCAGAGCTGGGGAACGAGGGGGACCTGCAGGCGAAGATGACGGCCGTGCTGCAGGACAGCGTGTAAGTCCAGGCCGTCGAGCAGGGACGGGTTTGAAGATGAAGAATGACATTTTGTGTTTGACTTTCAAGCTGCCTAAAGATTGAAAGGTAGCTGAGACTTTCCATCGTTTAAGTGTTTTGCGCATCCTCCATGTTTGTCTGAGTTCTCAGGAACTGTGAAATCAGCTTCTTTTTCCTTTTTTCCTGCTCTTTGAGCCTCCAAAGAACGACCAGCATGATTTTTAAAAGAGCTTCACACCTTTTCTGAGAGCACTCCCCCCACCCGGCGAGGAGACGGCTGTGCTGTGTCAAATCCTGTACACGGCAGCTTCCCCCTGCACCAGCCGGCACCGGGCTGGTCCCCACCAGCGCCGCGGAGCCCCCGGGCCCTGCCTGTGTCGGATCACTGTATGGTCCATTTAGTTTTTTAAAAAACTTCTAAATTTTGAAACAATTTCAAATTCACAGAAGAGTTGCAGAAATAGCACCAAGAACCCCTGGTGTTCCCTTGCTCTCCCCACCATCCCGGTGACACTTCACACTTGGACGGTTGCATGGCGTCACCCCACCTCCAGTAGGAAAGACCCTCAGTCTTCCCGTGACGCTCGTGACCTTGATGGTTTTGAAGCATCCGAGCCAGGAACTGTCCCCCAAGTTGCCTTTGTGTGATGTTTCCTCGGGGCGGTGGTCTAGAATCCCCCTGGTGCTGCCCCCCGCCCCCCCCCCCCCCGCCAACAAGGCGTACGATGGCCACCGGTCCCATTTCCAGTGGGGGAACTTTGGTCACTTGATCGAGATGGGGTGTGCAGGGTTTCTTTTTTGGTTTTAAAGTTTACACATTTAAAAAAAATATTTATTTATTTATTTGGCTGTGCTGGGTCTTAGTTGCAGCATGCGGGATCTAGTTCCCCGACCAGGGATCGAACACAGGCCCCCTGCATTGGGAGCACGGAGTCTTAACCACTGGACCACCAGGGAAGTCCCTAAAGTTTACACTTTTTTTTAATATTTATTTTATTTATTTATTTAGGCTGCACCAGGTCTAAGTTGCAGCATGTGAGATCTTTAGTTGCAGCATGCATGTGGGGTCTAGTTCCCTGACCAGGGATCGAACCCGGGCCCCCTGCATTGGGAGTGCAGCGTCTTACCCATTGGACCACCAGGGAAGTCCCACGCAGGGTTTCTTCAATGCAGAGTCACGCTTTTCCTTTGGAAACTAACATGGAATTGGTGGTACATACTGTGAGACTGGAAAACCCCATCCTCATCCCTTTCACGCTCGGTGTTTGCATTTATTGATGCTTCTCGCTTGAATCAGTTATGATGATGGTTGCCAAAGGGCGATTTTCTAATTCCGTAATTCCTTCTAGATGTACGAGTTAGCGTTCCGCTGTAAGGAACAGCGTTCTCTTCCCCATGTTTCTTTATGTGTCAGTGTAGACTCTTCGACTTCTGTTCTATGCAGTGGGTTATAACCTGCTCTATCTTTTTCTTTTAATTAATTAATTTATTTATTTTTGGCTGCATTGGGTCTCCGTTGCTGTGCACGGGCTTTCTCTAGTTGCTGCGAGCGGGAGCTACCCTTTGTTGTGGTGCGTGGGCTTCCCATTGTGGTGGCTTCTCTTGTTGCGGAGCACGGGCTCTAGGTGCGTGGGCTCAGTAGTCGTGGCTCGTGGGCTCTAGAGCTCAGGCTCAGTAGTTGTGGCGCACGGGCTTAGTTGCTCCGCGGCATGTGGGACATTCCCAGACCAGGGCTCGAACCCGTGTCCCCTGCATTGGCAGGCGGATTCTTAACCACTGTGCCACCAGGGAAGTCCCATCATCATTATTTATTTTGATGCTCCAGTCACCCCCAATTGGGCCAGTTAGCACCTCTTTCAAGCAGGCTCCCTGTCGTTCTTCGAGTGCTTTCTGGGGTAACGACATGTTCGTAGCCCACTTGTTTCCTGTCCGCCCTAGTCCTAGACCTAGCCGGTTGTCCGGACCAAGCCAGAGCCTTGGTTTCTCACAGGGAAGAGTGGTGTTTAGGGACCTAGGGCTGGGCACCAGGTGGCCCCACTGGGAAGCATGTGCATGTCTCTGTGTGTCTGCGTTAGAACCAGGAGTTGACACCCGTGATTCCAGCTCCAACAGAACCAGAGGTGCACCCTCATCTCCCCTGTCTGATGGGACACTTCTTCTCTGACAGATGGAACCTGTCTGTCATTACCTTCAGTGTTTTTGCTCACTTCTCCTCCCACCAAGTACCAGTCTGCTGACCCTGCCCCGCTGTGGCTGGCCCTGACCCCCCATAGCCCACCTGCCTGCCCCTCCTCATGTGGGCGTGGCTGCTGCCCATTTCCTTTCTTTTTAATCAGCTTTATTTAGGTCTAATTTATATGCAGGAAAATGTACGTCAAACGTCCCTTGTGCATCCTGTCCGTCAGCAGTGCTGACCCCAGGTGACCGCGGGTGTCCTCTGCCCCTTAGTGTTAAGTGTGTGAGACCCTGCAGTGTTTACTCCCCGTGCCCGTCTCCTCCATGCCACACAGCAGCCATGAGAGGCATTCATGTCCTCGTGCATGGCCGGTGTCTCGCTTCATGGCCGTAGAGTCCACTGCTGTCTGCTTCACCACTGAGCAGGGCTCCCGTTGGAAGCCCACCTGGTTTCCCTTCCTGGTCAGCATCCCCTTGGACCACGTAGTGACCCCTTGAACCTATTCTTGGGGGGACGTGACTTCAGGGCCCTCCTCTGTTGCTGCCGGTCTGTGTGCCCAGGCTCAAGGGCACCCCAGGCCGCAGGGACATTGATGAGTTCCCCCAAGTGTGGGCTGAGGGCAGGCAGCCCACGCAGCAGGTGTCTGCTGTCCCCAAGGGCTTCCTTCAGGGGCACGTGTGAACTTGGGGCTCGTGGCCTAGACGGCGTCACTCACGGTCACTGAGCACCTGCTGAGTGTCAGACCCCGACGTAAGCACGTAGGGTCAGCAGTGAGGAAAACACTTGGAGTCCCTGCCTGCTTTCACGGGAATGAGAGGCACATAAGCAAAGCAAGAAGCTCGCGGCGGTGCCACGTGGCACGGTCGCTGCGTCCCTGGGCCCAGAGAGCAGGGCTTCAGGGACAGAGCAGGGCGGTGTTGCAGGAGACAAGGGGCCTGGGTGTTGGTCAGACTCGGTGGCGGAGCCCTGGAGTGGACGCTGCGCGGGGGGCGTGGCCCGGCTCTCCAACCCCTTTGCCAGCGTAAACAGAAGCGCCTCCTGTTTGCAAGGAGCGCCGTGTGGCACATGGAGATCCAGGAGAGGCAGCTGGAGGACGCCCGCGAGTCGGCCCAAGCGGAGGCCCCGGCTGCCAGGAAATGCCTCCAGGAGAGGGGAGCCTCGGGGAAGGCAGAGCGGAACCGGCTGCTGCGGGTGCGGTAGGTCCAGGCCTGGGGCGCACCCCCCCAGGCCCACGCCTGTGCCCCCCGCCAGGCCCACGCCTGTGCCCCTCACCAGGCCCACGCCTGTGCCCCCCCGGCCCACGCCTGCGCCCCCCCCCCCGCCCCACGCCTGCAACACCCCCCCGGCCCACGCCTGCGGCCCCCCTGCCCACGCCTGCAGCCCCCCTCCCCACGCCTGTGACCCCCCCGGCCCATGCCTGCGCCCTCCCCCCGCCCCACGCCTGCAACACCCCCCCCAGCCCACACCTGCGGCCCCCCTGCCCACGCCTGCGACCGCCCCCGGCCCACGCCTGCGACCCCCCCCCCCGGCCCAGGCCTGCGCCCCCCCCCCCCCGCCCCACACCTGCAACCTCCCCACAGGCCCAGGCCTGCGCGCCCCCCCCCCCCCGCCCCACGCCTGCGCCCCTGCCCACCCAGCCCCAGCCTGGGCAGAGTGACTTGGGCCACGCTCGCTCCCTGACCTGATGGCTGCCTCCCTCCTGGACGCCCTGCCCTCTTCCCGGCCCTGGCCACTCCTTGTGGCCCGTCCTCCTGAGGCCCCGACACTGCCCGTGCCCCGCGGGCAGCTGCTTCTGAGGGTGGGGCCAGGGGAGTAGGTGTGCTGCAGGCCGGGGGACGCAGCCCCCCCCAGGGGCCCCCCGCCCTCGCCCCGGCACGGGGTCCTCACAGGTCCTCCGGCTCTCCCACCCCCCACCTTGTCCAGCCCGTTGCCAGATCTTCCTGCTGCTTCCGTGGGATCCGAGCCTGTGGACACCCACAGGGTCCCCACGGCCCCGCCCCCTACCAGGCACAGCGCAGGGCCCTCCCGCCTCATGCACTTGGCCCTGGTCCCGGGCCCTCTGCGGCCAAGCCTGCACAGGACGTGTCCCTGTTCCCGCTGCCCCGTGTCCCTGCAGGAGGTCCGTGTACCTGCAGAAGGAGCACGGGCTCAGGCACCAGAAGCTGGTGGAAGACGCCCAGAAGAACCATCGGAAGGCCGTGAAGTTCCTGAAGGCCTCCCTGGGGAGGTACTGCGGCTCTCTTCTCTCCGCGCCTCTCCTCCTGTCCCTCCCCTCACCCCACCCCCGCCCACACAGGGAAGCCTGAGAAAGTGGATCAATTGCCTTCGTTTTGAAATCCTCCGATTTTATCATTGAGCCGTCACCTCATCACCCAGAAAGAATAAGTGTGTGTTTCCAGCTTTGAGCTGACGGCCGTTAGTTTCAGACGAGGACTCCAGTCTAGAGAAACGGCTTTCACGTTTCCTCATGGTCCACGCGCAGCCCAGCTCTTTCCCACTTGCCTTTAACATCATGGCGCTTGGCTGCTTCCTTGGGGCTCCTCCCCCCGGTGGCCACTGCACCATGAGCAGGTCCTCCCCGCCAGGATCCGCAAGCAGGAGCAGAGAGAGGAGCTGGAGAGCCGCGAGCACGCGCGCAGGCGCATGGACGCCGTGCTGGCCCTGAAGAACAGCATCTCCGCCAACCGGGTAGGACTGGCCCCACCTCCCGACACCCTCAGGATGCGCTCACCTGCCCTTGGACAGGCTCCCGCGCTCCAGGGGGACCCGGGCTCGGCGAGGGGAGTGCTGGAGCCCCGGGCCTTCCCAGGGGAAGTGATACCCCCCGGGGCCTGGGGGGCAGTTAGACCAGGGAAGCGGGGAGGGATGCGCAGTGAGCCGCCAGTCCAGTGGAGACAGCGGGGCTCTGGCCTCGGGAAGCCCCTGAGGATTTGGGGGGGCAGCTTCAGGAGGCGCGTGCAGGCGGGAGCAGCGGTGATTTCCACTAACGTTGGCCTCCGGCGCCTCGGGTACGACTTGAGGGCACCCAGCCCACAGAAAGCCCCACTGCGCACGCGCACACCTGGGATGCCGGCACGTCCATGTTCTCTATTCCCAAGGAGACGCTCCGGAAATTTCAAGCATGGGGCCAGGCCAAGGCAGAGCTGGCGGAACAGAGGGCCCAGGCCGAGAAGGAGGTGATTCTGGCCCAAGGTGGGGACGCTTTCAAGCACTTTTGCCATCAACGCCGGCGCCAGGAGCTGGAGGCCCAGAACCGGTGAGGGCCTGGTGGGGCGGCATCCCAGAGTGGTGGGCGGGTGTGTCTGTCACAACCTGCGGCGAGGCTGCCTCTCTCCCTGGGCCTCCCCCTCCCACCCCCCACCCCCCGCATCCTGCTCTCCAGCCCCCAGCAGGCAGGATGTCTCCTGGGCCTCAGGCACAGCCCCCACTGCCCCTGCTGCCCCGGGCATCCCCTGCCCATGGCCTCCTCCCTCCCAAAGGCTGCGGGCAGCCGGGGCTCACTTTCTGGGCTCCCCCAAACCGGGGCTCAGTGCTGCCTCAGTCCACGCTGCACCCCGTCATCCCCTAAGAACCCCTCGGCCTGCAAGTCCCCCATTCTCAGCTCCCCAGGCTGCACCCGACCTGAGACACAGGGGTCCGCCCGGGGGCTTCCCAAGATGCAAGGGTGAGGTGGCCAACTCTCCTGCCTCAGCCCAGCCTTGCACACAAGGTTCTGTCACTTCCTCTTCATCCTGGAGGGCCTGTCCCTTCCCCCACAAGCAGCCCCGCCCATCGTGGTCACTGTCAGCACCTGCCCAGGTGTGGCCACCCGGTCCTGTCACTGGGGAGTCGCGGTGCCCTGAGTGCCAGCCCCGGCGTTGGGTCATCGCCTGCCTGCAGGGGTCCCGGGGGCAGCTCCTCCTGCCTCGGAGCCCTTAGTCCTGGCAGGTGGGAGGCACCAGCAAGGAGCAGCGGGAATGACTGACTGAGTGACCGGCCTCCAGCCCTGAGACTGCCCTGGTCTGAGCCTCAGGGCGCCCAGTGGCGCCTGGGAACCCGGAGTGGGGGACGCAACAGCTCACGGGGTCGAGGCTTGTGGCGGGGATGGCGCTGGGCCGGAGGTTCGCGTCCCAGGTCTCTGGCCCGGCCGCCCTTCTGGGCTCCCTCCGTCGGCTCCTGCGGGCCGAGCCTCTCGGGGTCTGGGTGCAGCTAGCGTTTTCCCCACAGCGCCTTCGAGGAGGAGCAGAAGCTCAGGAAGCACGAGATTGTGAGTCGGATCTTGAAGGAGGAGGCCGAGGAGGCCAGGAGGAAGCAGCGGCCCTCGCCCGCCAGACCCGCGGGCCGGCCGATCCTGAGGGACCAGACCTGGAGCTACGTGGCCGCTTTCCATGACGGGAAGGGCCCGGCGGACCCGCCCTGCTGCCCCCCGGTGAGCGGACGCCCCTGCTACACTGGACCGCACCGGCCAGCTCCGATCAGGACCGCGGAGAGCGCTCCTGCCCCTCCGCCCCTTCGCCGGATGCAGGCACAGCCTCCGGTCGCCAGGCGGCCCCAGCCCTGGTGCACGTGTTCCATGTCCCTCGCGGCTCCCCCCCGGTCTCCGGCGCCTGGCCCGCCTGGGGAAGCAGACCCCCATCGCCACATGTCCCCTGAACAGGATTGTCTTGGGCCACCTTACCCGTCCCCAGATGCCAGAGCCAGGCTGGTGACCAAAGGCCCATCACGGCCCAGGGGAGACGTGTGCCCCCGTCCACCCCCCACGCATGTTCGCCCCGGAGCCGGGCCGCTTCCCTCCATTCCCGCACTCAGTCCTCACATAGAGGGCCGGCCCTGTGCCGGTCACCCCACAGGTGACCTGCTTACCTGTCCCTGAGGGTGTGGGGTAGGGACGTCGGGGCCCCATCCTGAGCCCGGCAGCCCTTCTGCTTCTGCTCTGTGTGCCCCCAGCCTGAAGGCCCAGGTCACTGGCTCCAGCAATGCGCTGCCAGCCGGAACCCCCAGGCTGCTTCGTGGGTGCCCCCCAAAGCTGTGCCTCTCTGTCCTCTCGCCCCCAGCCGTGCTCCTGCCCTTCTCCACGTGGGGCCTTTCTCACGCCTCCAGCAACATCGCCCTCCATTCTTGTCCCTGTGCCAGGCTGAGTTCCCTGGAGGGAGGCCCCGTCTGGCCCTAGAGCAGCTGAGGGTCCGTGAAGGGGGTTCCGGGGTGTCCATAAGTTAGAGTTTTGTGGCTCTTCTGCGCGTTGGAGACCAGGCTTTCACGATGTGTAAAGACACTCATGCTGTAAACAGAAGTTGCAAACCCATGTGTGCTCTGGTCTCTGAGTGCAGAGCGGGGCTGGGTCGTCTGCCAAGGCCCTGGAGTCCCGAGGGTTTGCACTTTCTTCCTCCCGGTCAGTACAATCTCTGTTTTCTAGAATAGGCTGTCGCGTTCCTCTCCCCAACTCCAGGAGGGCAGGTCTGCGTTACCCCAAGCCTCTCTGCTGGTGAAGGCCGTGTCCAGCGAGTCCGTCCAGGCGGACAGGGGGAGCCTTGGCCGGGAGGCAGGGACGCTGGCTCAGCCGGAGATCCCCGGGCTCTGGAAGGAGGACTGCAAGCCGTACCAGGTAGCCCCTTGGACACGCGGCCACATCTTTTCATCCGTCTCCCACGTCTCCACCCTGTCCTGGCGACCGTGGCGGCCCCCCTCGCGGGGGCTGCTCTGTGGTCCCCCCCAGCCACCTCCCTCCCAAACAACCACAGGGCCGGTGGTGGCCACACGTGGAGGGATGAGGCAGGGGGCTCGAGGGGTGGGGCCGAGTCCTAACTCTCCAGCTTACTACTGGGGAAATGTGTCGCTAGAAAAAGGCATGAGCTCACACTTGCTTTGACGGCCTCTTGTCACAGAACACGCGCTATCCAGAGCACTGGTCGTCCTGGCTCTAAGAGGGCAGGCACAGCTCTGGGAGCCGAGAAGCTAGCGAGTGTCCACTGCACGCAGCAGGACACAGGCTCTGGGAGCCGAGGAGCACTGATCGTCCTGGCTCTAAGAGGGCAGGCACAGCTCTGGGAGCCGAGAAGCTAGCGAGTGTCCACTGCACGCAGCAGGACACAGGCTCTGGGAGCCGAGGAGCACTGGTCGTGCTGGCTCTAAAAGGGCAGGCACAGCTCTGGGAGCTGAGAAGCTAGCGAGTGTCCACTGCACGCAGCAGGACACAGGCTCTGGCCCTGTCTCTGCACTGGTCAGCGGAGGCCCGCGGCCACCTGGAGGACATCGCCCGGCCTTGGTCTGTGTACAAGTTGGTTCCCATCGCTCTGAGGGCAAAGCCATTTTGGTTCCGCTGGTTCTGAGGAGGCCTGCCGCTGCTCTGCTCGGGCCCGGCCACTCCCTGGGCACCACCGGTCAGCAGGCCGGCTCCCACCCAGGAGAGCGAGGCAGGAGGATGCCAGCCCCTGGGCCAGCAGGGGCACCGGGAACCAGGCCCCCAGAGGGTCCTTCTTCAAGTCACTAAGCCGGTCAGGGAGGCACCTTTATTTGTGCCACTGAAAAAATGTTGCTTCCGGTAGAGTTTTTCAAGAACTTTCTCTTGGCCTGATTTTAAAATCTAGAAAATACCCCTCTGCCATTATTTCCTGGAAATCCGCCGGCTCCTGGATGGCCCTGCTTGACCCCTTGTTTCTCCCCTGACCCTGCCATACCCCCTCCCCGGCCTTGCTGGTGCCCACCCCACCCCGGCCCCATGCGGCCGTGGTGGCCCCCGGCTCCGGGCTGTCCATTTCCTTTACTCCCCAGCTGACCTCAGGGAGCCCTGGGGGGGCTCCCGAGCTGACCACTGTCCCCACAAAACCCCAGGTGCCCAAGGAGGATGTGGACCAGAAGTCCGTGGGCGGAACGAAGACCGACAAGGACATCCTGGCACGCACTGCGCAGCAGCTGTGCCGCGGGGTGACCCACAAGCAGGTGGCATCCAGGCGCGAGTTCAGAGGGTGTCCCTTCCACAGCAAGCCCAAGCTCGTCCACTTCAAGGTGAGCCCAGGGTCCTCGCCTGGGGCTGAGGGGACAGGGCCCGGTCTCACACGAGGGGTCAGACACCGGCCCCAGGAGGGCGATTGTCCTGGGGGGCTGGCACGTCACACCTTCCTGGTCCCTCTGGAGGACCCAGGCACCACCCGACCCTTTGCTGGCGGACCCCCACCCGCTGGTCCCCAGGAGGCCGCTTCCTGCCTGAGGCGGGGGTCCTACGAGACCATGGAGGGTGTCCCCATCTCCCAGGCGGGAATGTCAGGTGCCGAGAAGCATCCGCCAGAAAACTCGGAGCAGTAACTTTTTATCTGCTTTTCCTAGGACTTTGATATCGGCAAAGTGTACAAGAAAAAGATCACGCTGATTAACGCCACCTACACGATTAACTACTGCAAGCTGGTGGGCGTGGAGGAGCGCCTCGGGGACTTCATCCACATCGAGTACTAGGGGGTGGGGGGGGAGGCGGGCGGCGCGCGGGGGTGGGGGGGGAGGCGGGCGGCGCGCGGGTGGCGGGGGGGTGGAGGGCGGGCGGCGTGCGGGGCGGGTGCTTCAGTCCCTGCAACTGCTATCAGAGCCTTTTTATTTGACCCACATTTTGGGCACAAAACCTTCAGCTTGGGTCCCCGTGGGCATTTTGTAAAGTGGCTCCTCCGCCTTCCTGAGACCAGCCCAGTGTTCCCTGATAAATGGCTTGATGTTTTCCCCTTCATTGTGTTTTGAGGTTGACCACTCTGGGTAAGATTTCCCTGGAGGGCCTTGTGCCTTTTCAAGGTGAAGAAGAAAGCCATCTTTTATTTCGGGACTGTGTACTTGAACTCTGTATTTAAATTTTTTTTCTTTTCTTTTAATTGTATCCAATAATTCTTTTTTTTTATTGGAGTAAAATTGCTTTACAAGGTTGTGTTAGTTTCTACCGCACAATGAAGTGAATCAGCTGTATGTCTACATACATCCCCTCCCTCTTGTACCTCCCTCGCACCCCCCACCATCCCACCCCTCTAGGTCGTCACAGAGCGCCGAGCTGAGCTCCCTGTGCTACACAGCAGGTTCCCACTAGCTATCTGTTTTACATGTGGTAGTGTATTTATGTCAAACCTAATATCCCAATTCGTCCCACCCTCCCCTTCCCTCCACTGTGTCCACATGTCCGTTCTCTACGTCTGCGTCTCTATTCCTGCCTGTAAATAGGTTCCCCTGTACCATTTTTCTAGATTCCGTATATATGCATTAACATACGGTATTTGTTTTTCTCTTTCTGACTTGCTTCACTCTGTATGACAGACTCTAGGTCCACCCACATCTCTACAAATGACCCAATTTCGTTCCTTTTTATGGCTGGGTAATATTCCATTGTATATATGTACCACATCTTCTTTATCCATTCATCTGTCTATGGACATTTAGGTTGGTTCCGTATCCTGGCTATTGTAAATAGAGCTGCAATGAACATTGCGGTACATGACTCTTTTTGAATTATGGTTTTCTCAGGATATATGCCCAGCAGTGGGATTGCTAGGTCATATGGTAATTCTATTTTTAGTTTTTTAAGAAACTTCCATACTGTTCTCAATAGTGGCTGTATCAATTTACATTCCCACCAACAGTGCGAGAGGGCTCCCTTTTCTCCACACCCTCTCCAGCATTTGTTGTTTGTAGATTTTCTGATGATGCCCCTTCTGACTGGTGTGAGGTGATACCTCATTGTAGTTTTGATTTGCATTTCTCTAATAATTAGTGATGTTGAGAATCTTTTCATGTACCTCCTGGCCATCTGTTACGTCTTCTTTGGTGAAATGTCTCTTTAGGTCTTCCACCCATTTTTTATTTGGGTTGTTTGTATTTTTTGATATTGAGCTCCACGAGCTGTTTGAATATTTTGGAGATTAATCCTTTGTCCGTTGCTTCATTTGCAAATATTTTCTCCCATTCTGAGGGTTGTCTTGTCGTCTTGTTTATGGTTTCCTTTGCTGTGCAAAAGCTTTGAAGTTTCATTAGGTCCCATTTGTTTATTTCTGTTATTTTCATTACTCTAGGAGGTGGGTCCAATGTATTTAAATTTTTCCTCTGTTGCAGGGTTTCAGGTTTCTTCCTTTGAGACCCCACTGATACCTGACTTGGGTCCTCTTTTGTGTCTGATTTTCTTTCTGTCCCTGTAATCCTTGCTTCTTTCCTGTTTTGCTTTCCCCTCATTTTTCTTGTAACCACCGTTGCTGTGTCTTCTGCGGGACCTTCTTCTCTTCTGCTCCTTGAGCATTTTGCCTTTGCCGTTAAGTTTTTTCTCCTCCCCGCCCTGATTTCTCCAGCTTCTGTCCTCGGTTTGGAGGTGCCGGGGGCTCCTGCTGTGAGTGCTGCAGCCTCCAAGGCCCTGCCCTCTGCCCCCAGGGGCTTCCTGGGGCTGCTCCCTGAGTCCACAGCTCTGGTCAGCCTCCCCCTCGAAGGACGCGCTGTCCGTTCTGTGCCGACTGTGGCCGGGCGCGGGGTCTGCAGAGGCTCACGTGTTTATCGCCTGCGTGTCCTCCGCCTTCCAGGCATGCTGACGGCGGGGGCTTTCCTGTGTTGCTAGTTCTTCCTGTTGAGCTGTGGGTTTCTGGAGGAGTCGGCAGAGGCCCAGAGTCGGGTGGTCGCTGTCACCTAGGCCACCCTGAGGCGCCCCTCCCCAAGCCTGGAGCATTTCCTCTCCACGCTCGGAAGCTCTTACTCCCCCGTCTCCTGTTTTCTGCTGTTACTGTTCCGTCCGATCCCCTGTCTTTGTAGGTTATCGAGCTCTTTCCTCAGGTTGCCGTGAGCTTGCCCTCCCCTTGGGGTCCTGCATGTCTACGGCAGTGTGTCTGGTGTGGACTGACCTTTCCTAGGGCTGCTTAGAACTCCCTGTGCTTCCCGATGGGAGGATTCAGCTCTTTGAACAGCTGTGGGCATTTCTCCGCCCTGTCCCTTCAGATGTCGCCTACCTCCCATCCTCACAGACCTGCCCCCGTGTTCCGATTCGAGCCCTGTCTGTTCTGTGCCCCCCACACCTCCTGATGCCTGTCTAACATCCCCCCCCGGCCCGTCATCTCCCTGAGCAGGTTTCTCAGTGTTTCCCGGGGTCCGTCCCTCTGTTGAGTACTTCTGTCCTTGGTCGTATCTAATCGGCTGTTGAAATTGCTTGTTATGTGTCTAACTTCAGTTGCCGTATTTCTCATTTCTGAAAATTCTAAGTTCTTTTTCGGATCAGCTGGTATTTCTTGTTCTTTTCTCACGTCTGTAATTCTCTGCGTCTTTCTCTGCGCGGACGTTGAAATCTGGGTTCGAATCTTCCCACGGCTGAGGCTCCACCCTCGGGCCTCTGTTAGTCTGACATCACAATGCTTCCCTCCCGATCCGAGGAGGTTTGGATTTGCTTCTTCCTGCTGCCACTGGGATGCTGCCAGCCAGGGACAGATTTTTATATTAAATTTTTAGCTTGTGTTATTTCTGTACAAAGTACAGTAGGTAACATCCAACCTTGTGAAAATGGACTTTGTGTTAGAAACTTTGTGAGGGGCTTCTTTTTCTCACCCAAATCCAGACCAAGTGCCTCCAAGAGTCCCCAGGAAGGTGGGGCTGTTTTTCTGGGTCTTTCACTGAAAGTGGAGCTCAGAGGGCTCCAGCTGAATGCAGGGCCCACAGTCCCAGCTCCCTACCTGTCTCACACACCTGACCTTGATCCTAAAACCCTAGATCCTTGGTTCAGGCCTCGCACGTGTTCTTGGGGGGACTGTGACCACTGCTCACCCCAGAGCATCTGTCCCTCTGGAGTTGGCCCCTGGGGACTTGCCTCCTTCCTCCCTCCCCCCCTCCCCCTTCCTCCTCCCTCCCTCCCCCTCCCTCCTTCCCTCCCTCCTTCCCTCCCTCCTTCCCTCCCCCTCCCTCCCTCCCTCCCTCCCTCCTCCCCCTTCCCTCCCCCCTTCCTCCTCCCTCCCTCCCCCCCTCCCCTCCCCGCTTCCTTCCTTCCTTCCCTCAGCCCTTCACTCACACAACTGACTCTCAGGTGTTCCTCGAGCATCTCCTGTGAATTGAGTCCTGGCGAGGCAGCAGGGGCTCAGCACCCAGGACAGGCGAGAGGGGGGCCCCAAAGCCCCTCTGGGGCGCCAGCTGTTTGGACAGTGGCTTCTGCACGAGCACAGGGCGCTCACCTCCTGCCTTCATTGCACCTGCAGCTTTGACCCCCCTGGTCCCATGCCAGCCGGCATGTCCTGTGAAGTGCTTGTCACCTTCAAGCCCACGGTGAGTGTTGAGGCCAAGCCGTGGAAAAGGGGGTTTTCTCACCCTGTCGCAAGAGGGTGGTGGGTGGAATCGGGGTCTCCGCTGCCCCCCAGTCTCCACAGAGTGCTGTGACGGAGGAGGGACACACCTCAGAAGGGGTCACGCGGGCCCCCGTTAGGCTGTTTTATGCCCAAAACGTATTGGAATGTCCCTCAATGCCAGCAGGGTGACAAGGCGGCTCCTCTGTGCCGCTGGCTGCCAGGTGTGAGCACTCATGCTAGCGGGTCCGAGGGGGCGCGCTCCGTGGACCCCTCCCTCGGGCGGGGGTGGTGGCCATGCCTGTGTGGACAGCGCATGTCCCCGCGGATGGACCCCTCCCTCGGGCGGGGGGTGGTGGCTGTGCCTGTGCGGACAGCGCATGTCCCCGCGGAGGGCTGCGAGCATGTGCGTGGTTGGGTGGTTTTACTTTCTAGGTAAACAAAGATCTGGAAGGAAACGTCTCGTTTCTGGCTCAGACGGGCAGGTTTTCCGTGCCACTGAAATGTTCAGCGAAGAAATGCTCCGTGAGTTCTCACCAAGCGTCCGGGTTGGGAGGGTGGGCGGCCGGGGCCTGAGGCGTCCAGCCTGGGAGGTGGGCACCCGTGGCAACGCTGGAAACGTCCAGGCGAGTCCTGTGCTGGGTGGAGCCCAGATTGCAGGAACCCTGGGTCAGAGGAGACCCTGCTCCTCCTGAAAGCTCTGTGGGGTCCCTTTGATTCCTTTCTTTTTTTGAGCTATAGTCGCTATGCTGCATCTTACATCCCCAGACCTCATAACTGAAGTTTGTGCCTTTGGACCCCCTTCACCCATTTTGCCCACCTCCACCACTGCCTCTGGGAACCACCATCTGTTTTTGTATCTGTGAGTTCCACGTTTTTTAGATTCCACATATAAGTGCGATCATACAGTATCTGTCTTTTCTGCCTGACTTATTTCACTTAGCTCAGTATCATCCAGGTTGTCGCAAATAGCAAGGTTTCCTTTTTAATGGCTGAATAACGTTCCATTTCATATGCACCACATCTTCTTTATCCATCCATCCATCGATGGCCGCTTAGGTTGCTTCCATGTCTTGACTTTTGTAAATGGTGCTTCAGTGAACATGGGCATGCACACAACTCTTCTGATGATACCAATTTCATGCCTTTGGATAAATACCCAGAAGTGGAATTGCTGGATCATATGGTAATTCTACTTTTAATTTTTTGAGGAACCCCCATACTGTTTTCCGTAGTGGTTGCACTAATTTCATTCCCACCAACAGTGCACGAGGGTTCCCTTTTCTCCACGTCCTCTCCAACACTTGTTATTTCTTTCTTTTTGATAATAGCTATTCCAGCAGTATAAGGTGATGTCCCACTGTGGTTTTGCTTTGCACTTCTCTGATGACTAGTGATACTGACCACCTTTCATGTACCTGCTGGCCATTTGGATGTCTTCTTTGGAAAAATATCTATTCAGTTCCTCTGCCCATTTGTAAATCAGATTGTTTGTTTTTTTGTTTGTTTGTTTTTGCTATTCAGTTGTGTGAGTTCTTCATATATTTTGGATATTAACCCTTTATCAGGTATGTGATTTGTAAATAATTTCTCCCATTCCATAGGTTGCCTTTTCATTTTGTTGGTGATTTCCTTTGCTGTGCAGAATGGATTTTTTCTTTTAATTAAGAAAAGTTTCAAAGTAATGAAGAGCAGAAAGAAGAGTACAATGTATATCCATGTACCCACTTCCAGAGTCCAATCATTGTCAGCATGTGCCCCACTTGCCTCAGCTGTCCACCTGTCTGTGTTTGCTGGCCCACTTCCAAGTGACTTAGCGATATCACAGCACTCAGCGCCCACCCTTATAAAATGTCAGCATCTAGAATAAAATTAACCACACTCCTAGCTATCGCCTGTCACCAGTGCACATTCCAATGTACTGAGATGTCCCCAAACCAGCTTTTATAGCTGTGATTTTTTAAGCTGGGGTACAGTCAGGCTCACACACTGCATGGGATTATTAGGTTCTTAAGTCTCTTTTTTATACCGCGTGCACAGCAGGGGTGTTAAGCATTTCACGCTGTTGCGCAGCCCTCACCAGAGCTCTTCGTTTTGCCAAACCGAGGCTCTGTCCCCACTAAGCGCTCCCTCCAGCCCCTGGCGACCTCCATTCTGCTTTCTGTCTCTACAAACACGATGACGCTAAGTGCCTTCTACAAGTGGAATCACAAGTATTGTCCCCTTTGTGACTGGCTTGTTTCACTGAGCACAGTGCCCTCAAGGTCCACCCACGTTGTAGCCTGGGTCAGAGTTTCCTTCCTTTTCAGGCTGATTGCTGTGGAGGGCTTTGCTTCTGTCCTTTTGCTGTTTGTTTTCATGGCCGCATAGCTCTTTTGTCCCTCATTTCCTGAGCGACTGTCTTCTTTATGTTTAGTTGATTTTATGCAGTGAAGTGTTTAAATTCCTTTCTCATCTCCTTTCACGTATTTTCTTTGCGGTTCCCGTGAGATTACATTGAACATCCTAGAGTTATAACAGTCTGACTTGGGTTTGTATTAGCCGACTTCGACAGCTTACGAAAACCCTGCTGCTTTACAACTTTGCTCCTACTCTGCGCAGTCACTGATGTCACAGAATTACATTTGTATAACTTGCGTGTCCAGTAACATGAACTAAAATTTTTAAATGCATTAGTTTCTTAAGTTATATAGAAAACAGAATGTGGAGTTACAAACCAAAGCTACAGTAACACTAGCTTTTAGACTAATAATTGCTTTTTAAAATAATGTATTAGTGTTTTAAACCATGTAGGAACTAAAAGTGCAGTTACAAACCATTGCGACAGTGACACCAGCTTCCATAATTGCCCACGTGTTTCCCTCTGCAGAGCTTGGAGTTACTGTCTGGGGCCCTTTCCTCTCACCTGCGGGGCTCGCTGGGGCATTTCCTGCAGGCGAGTCTGTGGTGAGGAACTCCCGCAGCTTTTGTCTATCCGGGACTGTCTTGATTTCTTCCTCACTTTTAAAGGTTGTAGGATGCTCGACTGACATTTTTCTTCCTTGAGCACTTTGAATAAATGGGCTCACGGCGCCCTCGCCTCCAAAGAGTCTGATGAGAAACCTGCCCATGATGTTCCTCAGGCTCCTTGTGTGTGACGGGTCATTTCTCTCTTGCTGCTGTCAAGATTTTCTCTCTTTCTCTGGCCTTTAACAGTCCGATTAGAAGGTGTCTCAACACGAGTCTCTTTGAGTTCATCCTACTTGGGGTTTGTTGAACTTCTTGGATGTTTATATCATACCTTTCATCGAATGCCGGAACCTTTCGGCCATTATTTTTTGAAGTATTCTCTCTCTGCCCTTTTCTCTCCTCCTCCTAGGACCCCACAATGCGTATAGTGGCCCCTTGATGGTGTCCCACAGACCCCTCAGGCTCTGTTCACTTTTCTTCAGCCTTTTTTCTTCCTCTTCCTCAGCCTCGATGACCCCATTGTCCCGTCTCCAGGTTCCCGGATTCTGTCTTCTCCCTGATCAGATCCACCTCTGAATCCTGCTACTGAGTTTTCACTTCAGTTCTGGTACTTTTCAGCTCCAGATTTTTGTTGTTGTTTCTTTTTAGAAACGTTGGCATTTCCATTTTGCTCACACATCATTTTCTTGACTCCCTTCACACCTTCCTTTACCTCCTTTCCCTCTTTGAGCATCTTTAAGACAGTTGTGTCAAAGTCCTGCTCAAGTAGACCTGCCATCAAGTCCTTTTCAGGGACAGTTTCTGTTGATTTATTTTTTCTTTGAATGAATCATACTTTCTGTTTCCTTGTATGATTGTGGAGCACTGGACATTTGAATCTAATAATGTGGTAACTCTGGAAATCAGGTTTTCCCCTTTTCCAGGGTGTGCTGTGTTTTGTCATTGTTTCTGTTTCTTTGCCTTTTGACTGCTGTCAGCTCTCTCTGTGCAGAGGGTCAGCCTGAGATATAACCTTACTGTCTTCCCAGGTCTCTTCTGAGCCTTTCCCTAGGCGTGCCTGGTCACTTCCTGGTTTTCCCTGTCCTAAACTTTAATATCTGACTCACAAATGAGGAAAAAGAGAAAAATGAAGGAGGGGAGGAAAGAAAGTGTGCTGGCCCTTTAAGTCCCCTGGAGTCACTTCAGAAGAGGGGGAGGGGCATGTGACAATGGGACAGGAGCAGCAACTATGGTAGTTCTATTTGAGGAACCTCCACACTGTTTTCTACGTAGCTGCACCATCTTACATTCCCACAAACAGTGCACAAGAGTTCCAATTTCTCCACGTCTTCACCAGCACTTGTTGTTTTCTGGGGTTTTTTGACAGGAGCCATCCTGATTGGTGTGAGGTGGTGTCTCATTGTAGCTTTGATTTGCATTTCCCTGATGATCAGTGATGTTGAGCATCTTTTCATGTGCTTGTTGGCCATGGGTATGTCTTCCTCGGAAAAATGTCTATTCAAGTCCTTTACTCATTTTGAATTTGGTTGTCATTTGTTTTGTTGTTGTTGAGTTTTAGGAGTTCTCTGTGCGTTCTGGGTATTAACCCCTTATCAGATATATGAGTTGCAAATATTTTCTCCCATTCTCTGGGCTGTCATTTTACTCTATAGAAAATGTCTTTTGATATAAAAATTTTTTCAACTTTCATGAAGTCCAGTTTGTCCATTTTTTCTTTCATTGCCTGCACCTTTGGTGTCGTATCTAAGAAATTATTGCCAAATTCAGTGTTGTGAAGATTTTACCCTTTGTTTTCTTCTAAGGGTTTTATTGTTTTAGGTCTTATATTTAGGCCCTTGATCCATTTTAAGTTAATTTTTGTGTATGGAATTAGGTAATTCTTCTGCATGTGGACATCCACTTTTCCCAGGGCCATTTGTTGAAAAGACTGTCTTTTCCCCCATTGAATGGTCTTGGCACCCTTGTCAAAAGTTATTTGACCATATATGTGAGGGTTTATTTCTAGGCTCTCTGTTCTACTCCATTGGTCTGTATGTCTGTCTTTATGCTAGTGCCACACTGTTTTGATCACTGTAGCTTTGCAGTAAGTTTTGAAATGAGGAAGAATGACTCCTCCAGTTTTGTTCTTCCTTTTCAAGATTGTTTGGGCTATTCTGGGTCCCTTGTGATTCCATATGAATATTAGAATGGATTTTCCTGTTGCCTTAAAAAATGTCATTTGAATTTTGATAGGGATTGCATTGAATCTGTAGATTGCTTTGGGTAATATTGATTTCTTAACAATAGTAAGTCTTACAGTCCATGAATGTGGGATGTGTTTCCATTTATTTATGTCTTCTTTCAACAATGTTTTGTAGTTTTATGGTACAAGCCTTTCACCTCCTTGGCTAAGATAACTCCTAAAAATTTTATTCTTTTTTTATGTCATTGTAAATGGATTTGTTTTTGTAATTTCCTTTTCAGATTGTTCACTGTTCATGTACAGAAATGCAACTGATTCTTGTGTGTTGACTTTGTATCTTGCTACTTTGCTGAATTTGTTTATTAGATCTAACAGCTTTCTTGTGGAGTCTTTAGGATTTTCTGCGTATAAGATCATGTAATCTGCAAACAGAGATAATTTTACTTCTTCCTTTCCAACTTGGATACCGTTTTTTTCTTGACTAATTGCTGTGGCTAGAATTTCTAGTACTATGTCGAATAGAAGTGGGGAAAGCAGGCATCCTTCCCTCATTCCTCATCTTAAAGTAAAAGCTTTCAGTCTTTCACCATTGAATATTATGTTATGTTTTATTGCAATATTATGTTATGTTGCTTTCATATTTGGTTTTTATTATATTAAGGTAGTTTCTTTCTATTCCTATTTTGTTGAGTGCTTTTATTATAAAAGCGTGTTGAATTTTGTCAGATGCTTTTTCTTCATCAATTGAGATAATCATGTGGGTTTTTCCCCTTCATTTTGCTGATGTCACATACTTCATTGATTGATATTTTTACATTCAACCATCCTTACATTCCAGGAATAAATTCCACTTGGTCATTGTGTATATTCTGTTTGCTAATATTTTGTTGAGGGTTTTTGCATCAATATTCATAAGGCATTTTGGTCTGTACTTTTCTTTTGTTGTGGTATCTTTGTCTGGCTTTGGTATCAGGGTTATGCCAGCCTCCTAGATGAGTTATGAAGTGTTTCTACCTCTTCAGTTTTTTGGAAAGTTTGAGAAGGGTTGGTATTCTTTAACTGTTTGGTAGAATTCATCAGTGACGCCATCAGGTTCAGGGCTCTTCTTTGTCAGGAGATTTTTTATGATACATTCAATGTTCTTACTAGTCACAGGTCTCTTCAAATTGTCTGATTTCTTTCTGGTTCAGTGTTGGTAGGTTTTTGTTTTCTAGGAATTTGTACATTTCATCTGGGTTTGTTGCAGGTTGTTGGTATGAGTGTTTATAGTACTCACTTACAATGCTTTTTACTTCTGTAGAATCAGTATTAATGTCCCCACTTTCATTTCTGATTTTAGTAATTTGAGTCTTTCTTTTCTTAGTCCATGTAGCAGAAGTTTGTCAATTTTGTTGATCTTTTGAAGAACCAACTTTTGATTTCATTAATTTTCTTTATTTTTCTATTCTCTCTTTTGTTTGTCTCTGCTCTGATCTTTATTATTTTCTTCTGTCTGCTAGTTTTGGATTTAGTTTGTTCTTTTCCTGATTTCTTCAGTAGCGAACATAAGTTGTTGACTTGAGATCTGTCTTGTTTTATGTTTGGTTTTGGTTTTGGTTTTGGTTTTTTGGCTGCACCATGCGGCTCGCGGGATCCTAGTTCCCCGACCAGCAGTCAAACCCTGGCCCTCCACAGTGAAAGTTCAGAGTCCCAACCGCTGGACCGCCAGGGAACTCCCTGTCTTGTTTTTTAACGTAAGCTGTGTAATGTAATGTAATGTAATGTCAGTTTTTTCTTTAATAAATTTATTTATTTTATTTATTTTTGGCCGCGTTGGGTCTTCGTTGCTCTGCGCAGGCTTTCTCTAGTTGCGCTGAGCGGGGGCTACTCTTCGTTGCGGTGCGCGGGCTTCTCATTGCGGTGGCTTCTCTTGCTGTGGAGCACGGGCTTCAGTAGTTGTGGCGTGTGGGCTCTAGAGCGCAGGCTCAGTAGTTGTGCCACGCAGGCTTAGTTGCTCCTCAGCATGTGGGATCTTCCTGGACCAGGGCTTGAACCCGTGTCTCCTGCACTGGCAGACAGATTCTTAACCCCTGCGCCGCCAGGGAAGTCTCTGACTTTTCAAAACTTGCACTCAGGTGCTCCCAAACTGCCATGATCAGTACACAGTCTATGATTTCTGGGATGTGGACTGTGTCCTGGGCTGTGCAGAGGCCCTGCCTCCCCCCATGAGCCAGAGGCAGCCGGCGCTCCTGTGTCCCCTCAGGGGTGCAGGGTGACAGGTGGGAGAGGAGAGCTTGCTGTGAGCCTGGCGTGGTCACCCTGGCTCACTCGGGGTCCTTGGGCAGCTGTCCCTCGACAAGGAGCTCATCGACTTCGGCAGCTGCGTGGTGGGTGAGACTGCATCCCGGACCGTCACGCTGACCAACCTCGGGGGCTTGGGCACCGGGTTCAGGTTTCTCCTGGCATCAGAGTGCTGTGAGATGGACACGTCCCCGTCGGTCTTCAGCACGGTGAGTGTGCTGCTGCTCCTGGTCAGTGCCGTGACTGCCCGGCCAAGGGCAGCATGTGGCATCTCCCGCCCCGAGACACAGTCCCACGAGTGTAAAGGGGGCCACGCCGATGTGGGCAGGGGAAGGCCCAGAAGCAGGACGGCCTCCGGTCAGTCTAGGTAGAAGAGATCTGTCTCCGTAAGGAGTGCACCTAGGGCAGCAGGATGCTGTCCCGTCATACGTGTTGGCAAGGTGGTGGCCAAGCGCTCCAGGCCCTAAAGTCCCAGCCTGTGGGGACGGGCGGTCCAGCCCAGGCACCCCAGGCTGAAAAGCCCAGCAAACCCTGCCCCGCACCTGCACCTCTCCCAAAGGTGCGAGGGGGGCCCTGGTCCTCTCACGGGAAGGCTGTGCACGTGTGCTGCTGAGGAAGCGGAAACAGGTGGGACCCCATCAGTGGAGACAACTTCCAGCACAGCCAATGGACACTGGGGGGGATTATTTGGGGGTGAGGACAACTGCCTGGGCCCTCAGGACTCCCCGCGGGCACCAGCCCTCTCCTGGTGGGTGTCTGTCCGGCTGGACGGCAGCTCCACCCAGGCAGTGCCCTGTGTGTCCCCCCGTGGCCCCTGAGTTGCACGCGGCAGGCACTCCGTTGGTCTGTTGTGAGCCCAGGGGAAAGGACTGGGGGCCAGTGACCTCTGGGAAAGGAGCAGAGGTGGGGTTGGGCCGCTCTCAGCCTGCTGGGATCTGAGCTGAAGCCAGGAGAGCTCGGGGCTGGAGCCTGTGGGGGCCCAAGCCCATGTGGGGGAAGAGAAGGTGTCCTGGAGGAACTTGGCTGCGTGCACACATGCAGCAGGCTCTGGGACAGGGCCAAGGCGGAGCCCGCCTGGGCGAGAGGGGCCCTGAGCCCCGGACGAGCCCGGCACGGGTCGCCAGAGAGCGGTTGAGGGGTGCTGTGGGAGCCCGCGGCCCCCAGCCCGGATACGGCCAGGCTCTCAACGTGGCCCTCCCCAGATGGCGGGTGCGGACGGTTGATGGGAAAGGCAAGTGGAAACTGCCAGTAAAGGTGTCACGTTCTCTTTTTCAGAGCAGTAACTTCACATATGAAGACAAGGGTTTTGACAGTAACGTCGCCACCAGTTTTTCCAAGCAGCTGACGGCGGGCAATGAGTCCGTGCCCGCAGATGTGCCGAGCCAGAAGGAGTCTGGAAAACTGGACATAAAGGAGAAGGAGGAGGGGCGCCCCGTAGGTGAGCCGGGCCCGCGACCTGCGCTCAGCACGCAGCCCTGGGCCACCTTGGCCGCAGGGCCCCGAGCCCCAGCCGTTTGACGGGCAGAGGGGCTGGCAGGCCGGGTCGGAGGGCCCCAGAGGGACAGATTCCGGGAGCCACTCCAAGCACGGTTGCGTCCGGCGAAGGCCGGTTGTGCCAGTGTGGTACCGGGGGCTGGGCGGCGCAGAGTTTTTCCGGGCTCCAGTTTTAAGTGAGTAAGAAGATATTCATATGCATTTATATATTCAACTACATACTGGTTATGGAGTGGATTAAAATTCGCATCCACATTTAAGCTAACAGAAGACTTAAAGGAAATGCTTTGGACCACCAGGCTGGCCACAGGGGAGCTGCCCTCCTCCCTGCCCTTGGTGGGACATCTGAGGAGCCCTGCCTGGCGGAGGGAGGGAGGGGATGGGGAAGGGGCCGGGGGCTCTTCTGATGGGGTCGCTGAAGGCCCCAGGCTGGCTCCGTCCGGAAGTCAAGTGCGTGTAACACGTGAGGACAGTTTAAAGAAGAGCCAGGAAGTCGGCAGCCCGAGCCCAGGTGGAGCTTGAGGAGGACGAGGGCCCAGGCGGCCGCGCTCACCAGACACACCGCCTCCCCAGGGGCGTCCCTCTGGCGTTGTCTTCAGTGTTCCCTTGCCTCCCTTTGCCTTTTCCCTCCACGCTCACGGTCAGAAAGGGCTGCATTTCCCCAGCGTCGGAGCCGCGGGAGCACATCCTGAGTTGTCTGGTTGTGTAGCGTTGAGCTCTGTGGGGCGTCCACGTGGACTGGGCGGGGGTCCTCTGCGTAGCGGCTCCTCTCACGAACATGCCTCGGTCACAGGCCACCCCCACCGGCTCACATCAGGGGGACTTCACGGCGCGGGCCGTGCGCGCAGGGGCTCAGGCGGCGTCTCCAAGTGTGTGAGTCTCCCTGGGGCGTGTCTTTGCCGCATCGCGGGGGACGCGCGGCCTCACTCTTATTACTGCGTCTGTTCTTGTCCCGCGTGGCTGCAGCTGGGACTGCGCTACCCAGTGCAGCTGCCACTAGTCACATCTGGCTATTCAGATTTAAATTAACCAAAATTAAGTAATAGGAGAATTTCGTTCCTCCTTCCCAGGAGCCACATTTCAAGAGCTCGCAGCCACCCGCGGCCCGTGGCTGGGTCCCACTGGGCAGCTCCGCGGGTCGGTCTGGAGGCCTGGGAAGGGAGGCTCCCGTCTGCACTGCTCACGCCGCCGGTGAGGTTGCCTGTCTTTCCAGGTGCCTGTTTACCGTTTGTATTTTCTTTTGTATGAAATGCCTGTTCAAGCTTTTCACCCACTTTTCTACGGGGTTGTTTGTCCTTTCTTATTTATTCATAGGAGTTCTTTCCAGATCCTGTATACTTCGCCTTTGTCAGTTAGGAGGTTGCAAATATTGCCTCCAAGTCGAAGTCGTGGCTCGTCCTTTTACTCCCTTTATGATCTCTTTTCTTAAGTCAGAGTTCTTCATTTTATTTTATTTTTCATTTATTCATTTTTTTGGCCGTGCCACGTGGCATGTGGGATCTTAGTTCCCCAACCAGGGATCAAACCCGCACCCCTCGCATTGGAAGTGCAGAGTGTTAACCGCTGGACTGCCAGGGAAGTCCCAAAGTTCTACTTATTTCTTTATTTGGCTGCGCCGGGTCTTACGTGCGGCACGCAGGATCTTCGTTGCGGCATGAGGGATCTTTAGTTGCGTCATGCTAACTCTTAGTTGAGGCATGCGTGCGGGCTCTAGTTCCCTG
Source organism: Pseudorca crassidens (assembly GCF_039906515.1). Taxonomy (NCBI): domain Eukaryota; kingdom Metazoa; phylum Chordata; class Mammalia; order Artiodactyla; family Delphinidae; genus Pseudorca; species Pseudorca crassidens. Next base: position 879,748 of record NC_090297.1, on the reverse strand, counting down.
ACCAGGGATTGAACCCAGGCCCCGTGCATTGGGAGCAAAGAGTCTTAACCGCTGGACCACCGGGGAAGTCCCGGAAGTCCCAAAGTTCTTAATTTTAATGTTTAAATCTACCCATCATTTCTTTTGAGGTGTGTGCTTTATGCCTTTATGGCAACTTTTCCCCTATCCCAAGGACATAAGACGTGGCTCTTACGTTTGGGTCTGTGGTCCGGCTAATTTCTGTGTGTGATGTGAGGTAGATGCCAAGGCTCTTCTTTTTCCCACGTGTACGTCCCATTGTTCCTGCAAAACAGGTTGAAAATACTTTCCTTTCCCTGGTGGATTGATTTGTTATCTTTGTTGCAAATGGATGGAAGGTGTGGGTGTACTTCTGGACTCTGTATGCGATCGGTTGACCCATTTACCGCTCCTGACCAGCACTGTCCACCTGGATTACTGTAGCTCTAGGGTTAGCCTTGAAGCCACGTAGTGTTAAGTCACCCAACTTTGCTCTTTTTTTTGGCGAGGTATTTGCTTTGGATATTTTAGGTACTTGCATTTCCATATGTTTTCTTTATGTATAAATTTGTTTATTTTATTTTTAATTTATTTTCGGCTGCGTTGGGTCTTCGTTGCTGCGTGCGGGCTTTCTCTAGTTGCATCGAGCGGGGGCTACTCTTTGTTGCAGTGTGCGGCCTTCTCATTGCAGTGGCTTCTCTTGTTGCAGAGCATGGGCTCTAGGCATGCAGGCTCCAGTAGTTGTGGCACTCGGGCTCAGCAGTCGTGGCTTGCAGGCTTAGTTGCTCCGCGGCATGTGGGATCTTCCCAGACCAGGGCTTGAACCCGTGTCCCCCTGCATTGGCAGGCGGATTCTTAACCACTGCGCCACCAGGGAAGCCCCTGGGGGGCTGTTGATAAACGTTGGTGTGAACGTGGGATGCAGGGGTGCATGGGACCCCTGCCTCGGTATTTTTCTAATACTCCAGGAAAGCATCTTTCAAAAGACCGTTTTTGTAAACTCACACGTGGCTTCAAGACGTACTTTAAATCTACAGTAATCAGGACAGTGTGGTCCAGACAAGGACACATGGATCAGCGGATCAGAACAGAGATTACAAAACGTGGAGAGAGGAGAGACGCTGCGGTGCACACAGATGGTTCTGTTCCCAGGGGGACAGAGGGTGAGTGGGTAGGGCTCCCTCCTCACCTCCTCTGCCTCCTGTGCTGGCTCAGGGGGTCAGCTGGCCTTGACCCCCAGCACCACACGTCAGGAGGAGCCACCTTCCGAGTGGAGTTTGGGCCACCCCCCACGGGAGGTTCGTGGGGGTCCTCACATCAGCTGTGCAGCTCCCAGCGTGGGCCCCTGAGACCTGCTGGCCCAGAACCTTCCCCACGGCTGCAGCATGGGGCGTGGCAGGAGTGCTCAGAGCAAAGGGTCTGCCTCAGAGGGCTGCACACGTGGCGGACAAGTACATCACGAGTATGAGCTGCCCCAGAGCAGAGCAGCAAGGAAGCAGCAGCGTGGGCCCCTTGCCCTTTAAAGGTGGCGAGGGGGTCACCTTGATGGTTGAAAACCATCAGCCAGGACGTCCCTGGTGGCGCAGCGGCTAAGAATCCGCCTGCCAATGCAGGGGACACGGGTACGAGCCCTGGTCCGGGAAGATCCCACATGCCACAGAGCAACTAAGCCTGTGGGCCACAAGTACTGAGCCTGCGCTCTAGAGCCAGCGAGCCACAACTACTGAGCCTGCATGCCACAACTACTGAAGCCCACGTGCCTAGATCCCGTTCTCGGCAACAAGAGAAGCCACCGCAATGAGAAGCCCGCGCACTGCAACAAAGAGTAGCCCCCACTCGATGCAACTAGAGAAAGCCCGCGCGCAGCAACAAAGACCCAGTGCAGCCAAAAATAAATAAATAAATCAATTTATTTTTTTTAAAAAAAAGAAGAAAACCATCAGCCAGTTCCGTGTGGGTCTGCAGCCTGGACCTGTGACCCCGTGCTGTCTCCAGCCGAGACTTTAGGGGAAAGTGGTCCCAGGTTGGAAGAGCTTCGGGGCCCAGCCACACAAAGGCCAACCCTCTCTGGAGAAGTGCAGCTTCAGCTCAGAACTCAAGGAGCTCCACAGGTAAAGTGCCAGGAAGCACGTGCTCACAGTCAAAACCTCCTCTGCCTCTTCATTACGATACTAGCAGATGGATCCAGCAGGATGTGAGAAAGGATAATACATCATAAGCAAGCGGGGTCTGTCCTCCGAACACAAGGCTGGTTCAGCATTCAAAAATCATCCAATATTGGGCTTCCCTGGTGGCGCAGTGGTTGCGAGGCCGCCTGCCGATACAGGGGACACGGGTTCATGCCCCGGTCCGGGAAGATCCCACATGCCGCAGAGCTGCTAGGCCCGTGAGCCATGGCCGCTGAGCCTGCGCGTCTGGAGCCTGTGCTCCGCAAAAAAAAAAAGAAAAATCATCCAATATTATTCACCATATCAACAGAAGAAAGAAGAAAAAACATTATGATCGTCTTAACAGATGGAGAAAAAGCTTTTGACAAAATTCCACATCCATTTGTGATGGAAGATCTCAGTGAACTAGGAGTAGAAGAAAATTTCCTCAACCTGATGATGGGCATCTTTGAAAAACAAGAAACAAAAACTAAACCTGGGCTTCCCTGGTGGCACAGTGGTTGAGAGTCCGCCTGCCGATGCAGGGGACACGGGTTCATGCCCCGGTCCAGGAGGATCCCACATGCCGCGGAGCGGCTGGGCCCGTGAGCCATGGCCGCTGGGCCTGCGCGTCCGGAGCCTGTGCTCTGCAACGGGAGAGGCCACAGCAGTGAGAGGCCCGCGTACCGCAAAAAAAGAAAAAGATAAGCCACTGACTGTCAGAAAATATTACCAAATCACTGACCTGATAAAGAACAGATCCAAGTAAGTCAGAAAGAGAAAGACAAATACTGTATGCTGACACATATATACGGAATTTAAGAAAAAAAAATGTCATGAAGAACCTAAGGGTAAGACAGGAATAAAGACACAGACCTACTAGAGAATGGACTTGAGGATATGGGGAGGGGGAAGGGTAAGCTGTGGCAAAGCGAGAGAGAGGCATGGACATATACACACTACCAAACGTAAGGTAGAGAGCTAGTGGGAAGCAGCCGCATGGCACAGGGAGATCAGCTCGGTGCTTTGTGACCGCCTGGAGGGCTGGGATGGGGAGGGTGGGAGGGAGGGAGACGCAAGAGGGAGGGGATATGGGAACGTATGTACATGTATAGCTGATTCACTTTGCTATAAAGCAGAAAGTAACACACCATTGTAAAGCAATTATACTCCAGTAAAGATGTAAAAAAAAACAAAAAAGAACAGATCCAAAATGTATAAAGAACTTTGAAACCTCAATTAGAAAACAAATAACCCAGTTTTCAAACGGGCAAATGACTTGAACAGACACTTGACCAAAGAAGATGTGTAGATGGCAAGTAAGCACATGAAAAGACGCGACAACAGTAGACAGACGGAAAAACAAATTAGAACCACGATGGGCCGTCACTACACGCCTGTTAGAAGGGCGAGATTAAACCCCAGCCCCTGACAGGAGCAAGTGCTGGTGAGGGGCTGCCGTGACTCTCGTCCGTTGCTGCTGGGAGTGCGCAGTGGTGTAGCCACTGTGGAGAGCAGTTCAGCAATTTCTTATAAAGTCGAACAAACCCCGTACAACCCAGAAACCCCACTCCTAGGTACTTACCCAAAGAAATGAAAACTAAATTCGAACAGAAACCTGCATGTGAATTCACGTAGAGGGATTCTTTGGGATTGCCGACGTCTGCTGACTGGTGAGTGGATAAACAACCTGGCACCCCTCTGCTCTGCAGCGCTACTCAGCAATGAAAAGGAATGAACTGGGGACCCACACGCAACACGGATGCACCTCACGACATCACACTAATGAAAAACGTCAGACGCAGAAAACTGCAAACCATGTGATTCCATTTATGTGTCATTCTGGAAAAGGCAAAACTGTAGGGACAGAACACAGACCAGTGGTTGCCAGGAGCCAGGGAGGGATTGACTACTAAGGGGCACAGGGAGAGCTGGGCTGGGAGGTGATGGAAACGTTCTGTATCTTGATTGTGGTGGGGGATACACCCTGTATGCATTTGTCAAAGCTTTCAGAAGTTTACACTAAAAAAAAGAAATGGGAGAGAAATCCCTCAACACAAACGACAGAGAGAATTATGATCTTGCATGCTTCAGATATATGATCAGACATTGAAAATAATACTTTGAAAAATATCACAAAGGAATAAGATCAAGTAGAATTGAAATGAGGGACTTCCCTGGTGGCGCACTGGTTAAGAATCTGCCTGCCAATGCAGGGGACATGGGTTCGAGACCTGGTCCGGGAAGATCCCACGTGCCGTGGAGCAACTAAGCCCGTGCGCCACAACTAGTGAGCCTGTACTCTAGAGCCTGTGCTCTGCAACAAGAGAAGCCACCGCAATGAGATGTCCGCGCACCCCAGCAAAGAGTAGCCCCGCTCGCCACAACTAAAGAAAGCCCGCGCTCAGCAACGAAGACCCAACACAACCAAAAATAAATAAGTTAATTTAAAAAAAAAAATAAAATGAACCAAATAAAACTTCTAGCAGTAAGAATATGATCACTGAAAACAAACAAAACCCCAATCACTGGGTTAAACTGTGGATTAGACACTGCTGAAGAGACAATTAGGGAACTAGAAGATAGAGATGGAAACATGAAAGAAGCAGTACAACACGTGTACTGTTGAGGATGAGTAAGGAGCGACTTGTCCGTTGGAATCAGGAAAAGACAGTATTTAAAGAGCTACTTGCTGAGAATGTTCTAAAATGTCGAAATGCCTCTAACTCCAGGAAGTGAGTACATATCCACTCTGTGACTGATGGAACAGAATGGACACGTGGAGCAGATACACTGCACACATGATTAATGAAAGTCTTCCTAATCGTTAACAAGCCGATTCTAGAATTAGTGGAAGCGCACCGTATTCCCAGCAAACTGACCAACACGATTCCACCCTGGGTCACCAAGGGACCCCAGCCAGCATCCATGCAAGATGAAGCAGCTGACCCCAGGGTCTGGCCTGGACTCAGGGCATAGGGGAGGACCCCGTGGGCCCATGGCTGGGCTCTCACCGAGGTAACTCCTGAAGCAGACAAGGACATAAACAGTGGGGTGGTGGGAGCCAACTGGCCCACTCGCCCCCACCCAACCTGGTGACAGTCATAGCTGCTGGCTGCATGAGAAGTCTGCCACATTGGAGGAGCCAGAACTTGGGGCCTCCGCCTTTACAACCCCAGGCCCCAGAAATGGTGCATACCGCCCTGTGGTAGCCTGGGGCGGGCCGCAGCAGTGCACCTGGGGTCTCCACAGGGCCAGGCTGGCAGCCCAGCTGGGGAAGGACTCAGAAAGGACGCTGACCTTCACCTCTCCTATCAAACTGGGTCTGTTCACTTGCAAAGTCAACAGGAAGACCTTCTCAGATGAGAGGAAACAGGGTCTACCCTTCCTGATGGATGGCCTGCCATTCTTGGGGTGCCCCCCCAAATCCCGAGGGGCGGGCCGGGATCCATGGCCCACCAGTGGGGAAGAGATGTTCAAAACATGCAGGCAACGTGCACACAGACAAGGCTAAATGAGTGTGAAAATGAGGCTGCGAACATGTTATCATCACCTGAAAGTGGACACTGTTACATTTCCAGGGCCCAGCAGCCCCTCGGGCTCCGGTGGGTCCCTGGGAAATGGCTGACCCCCTCCCCACGCCCCACCCTGGCCCAGCCCTGACACGGCACCCTGCTGTTTCCTCCTCTTCATACAAACCCCCTTGAGCCCACTTTCCACTCCTCCTGCTTTGAAGTGAAGCCCCAGATGGTCCACTGCTCGGCCATCCCCTCTCCAGTGCGCTGCTCTCAGGCCACTGCACCCACCGGGCCGCCCTGGGGCCAGCATCCTTCACCCACCCCCTTCCCTGCGCTGGGGCTTTGGGCAACTAGGGACCCTCTCCCGCCCCAGCCTCCTGCTCCAGAGGTCGCAGTGCCCACTGTCCAAGTGGCCTGGGGCTTGAGCTGGGGGTCCCCGAGTTCCCGAGGTCCCTGACCAGGAGATGGCCACGGGGGGAGGGGGTCTGCGGGGGCACATCCATGCAAACCTGGGGCCACAATGATAGCCTCCTGTGGCCCCTAGCCCTGGGAAAGGGTGGGGTTGCTGGAGATGGTATTGTCAGGAGGAGCTGTCTGCGCAGGAGGGCTGGGGTGGCCCCCACGAGCCCCAGAACAGCACCTGGTCTGGGAGAGGGAGGGGGCCGGATGGTGCCCTAGCGCCCCAGCTCCCCCTCGGGCCTCACGGCCCCGGGAGGCCAGGTTGGGGGTGGCCACGCCCCGGGTGTGGCAGAACTGCCCAGCCATGCCTGGCCAGCCTCACACCTGGACCTTTCTCTTCCAGAATCAGAGGGAGTGACCTCGACCACCATCGTGACTGTACCTCCCAACGAGGAACAGACGGAGTTCTCACTGGGAGAGGTCAGGCCCACCTTCTTCCGGCCCCCAGGGTGGTCTGTCCATCTGACCAGAGCCGGACTAGACTAGTCTGGCCGCTGGACTCACCTCCTCTGGGCAGTTAGCTGTCTCAGCCGGTGTCCGGCTGCCCCGTCTCAGGCTGGGGCCGGGCGGGTCCAGAGCCGCAGAGGCAGGGCCCTGGGTACCCCTAGTCCAGCTCAGAGGAGACACCAATGCAGGGCCTTCCCAGCCAGAGCGTGGGGGCTGTGCATGTGTGTGCAAGGACCGTGTCATCAGAAGAGCGAGTGCACACATGGGGGCTGCCACCACTCGCCCCCGCAGTGACCCGGCTGTGGTGAGGCCACGGGAGACACCATGACGGGAACGTGAAGGCTGAGCGGCCCTGCCTACCTCTCTTGCCGTGCAGATAACAGAGGGGGAGATTGGCCCCTTCAGCACCATCAAAGTGCCCGTCATCTTCACCCCGATTGTCCCGGGAACGGTCTCCACCAGGTTCAAGGTCGTGTTTAAGAATCAGCAGTGCCCGACTGTGAGTATCCTGCTGCTCCCTGGGCACGGGGTCCCCGCCCTCTGCGTCCCTCCACCACGACCACGTGAGGCTGCTGCCCGCACTGCCCACGCTTGCATGGCTAGTCAGTGACACACATGGCTAACAACATAGCCAACACATGCGCACCTGTGAACACACATGCACACACACACACACACACACACACACACACACACACACACCTTGCACTTAATCACTAGGGATGTCTTTCTTAATTTCCCAGTAATTAAAATTTGTCATCATTACTTTTTAGATTTATTTATTTATAAGTTTATTAGGTTGAATTATGCTCAGACAATATAATCTGCAAAGTCTTTTTTTTAATTTGTTAGTTTTCTTTGTGGCCAAGGGCAAGATTGATTTTATAAGTATGAAATGTGCATATGAAGAAAGTGTACTTAGTGTCTGTAAACAGATTTATTAGCTGGATTAGTCACATTATTCATACCCCTCCGTGGGTTTTTTTTTTTCAAGTCATTTGCCAATTTTTCTATTGTATTTTGTTTCTTACTAGGATTCTGAGTTTGTGGAGGTATTTTTTTTAGTTACAGGTGTACAGCATAGTGATTCAAAAATTCTATAGAGTATATTCCATTTAAAGCCATTATAGGGAGTTCCCCGGTGGTCCAGGGTACGACTCAGCACTTTCACTGCTGTGGGCCTGGGTTCAGTCCCTGGTCGGGGAACTAAGATCCCCCAAGCCGCGCAGCGCAGCCAAAAAAAAAGAAAATAGTTATGCAGTTCAGTTATAGTCCCCGTGCTGTCCCGTATATCCTCGCAGCTTATCTATGTTTTAAAATATTTATTTATTTATTTATTTGGCTGCGCTGGGTCTTAGTTGTGCCGTGCGGGATCTTTTAGTTGCGGCATGCGGGATCTAGTTCTCAGACCAGGGATCGAATCTGGGCCCCCTGCGTTGGGAGGGCAGAGTCTTAGCCACTGGACCACCAGGGAAGTCCCTGTAGCTTATCTATTTTATACATAGTAGTTTGTGTCCCTTAATCCTGTACCCCTATCTTGCCCCTCCCCGACCCTTCTCCCCACTGGTACCCACTAGTTTGTCCTTTATATCTGTGTGTCTGTTTCTGTTTTGTTATATTCATTCAGTTGTTTTATTTTCTAGATTCCACATATAAGTGATAACATACAGTGTTTGTCTTTCTCTGTCTGACTTACTTCACTAAGCATGATACCCTCTAGGTCCATCCATGTGGCTGCAAACGTCACGGTTTCATTCTTTTCATGGCTGAGTAGTATTCTGTTGTATATATGCACCATGTCTTCTTCATCCATTCCTCTGTTGATGGACACCTAGGTTGCTTCCGTATCTTAGCTATTGTAAATAATGCTGCCATGAACATTGGGGTGCATATATCTTTTCAAATTAGTGTTTTTGTTTCTTGCAGATGTATACCCAAGAGTGGAATTGCTGGGTCATATGGTAGTTATATTTTTAGCTTTTTGAGGAATTTCCATACTGTCTTACACAGCGGTTGCACCAGTTTACATTCCCACCAGCAGTGCCTGAGGGCTCCCTTTTCTCCACATCCTCTCCAACGCTTGTTATTTGTAGACTTTTTGATGAAAGCCATTCTGACAGGTGTGAGGTGATATCTCACTGTGGCTTTGATTTGGATCTCCCTGATGGTTGTCAATGCTGAGGGTCTTTTTATGTGCCTGTTGACCATGTGCATGTCCTCTTTGGAAGCATGTCTATTCAGGTCTTCTACTCATTTTTTTAAACTTGTTTATTTTTTATTTTTTTGGCCATGCCACACAGCATGCGGGATCTTAGTTCCCTGACCAGGGATCAAACCCGGGCTCCCTGCAGTGGAAGCGTGGATTCCTAACCACTGGAGCACCAGGGAATTCCCTTCTGCTCATTTTTTAATTAGGTCGTTTGTTTTTTGATATTGGGTTGTATGAGCTGTTATATATATTTTGGATATTAATCCCTTATCATTCATATCATTTGCAAATATTTTCTCCCATTCAGTAGGTTGTCTTTTCAATTTTGTCAGTGGTTTCTTTCACTGCACAAAAGCTTTTATGTTTAATTAGGTCCCATTTGTTTATTTTTGCTTTTGTTTCCTTTGCCTTGGGAGACAGATCCAAAAAAATACTGCTACAATTTATGTCCAAGAGTGTCCTGCCTACACTTTCCTCTAAGAGTTTATAGCTTCCGGTCTTACATTTAGGTCTTCAATACATTTTGAGTGTATTTTTGTGTATGGTGTTAGAGAATGTTCTAATTTCATTCTTTTACATGTAACTGTCCAGTTTTCCCAGCACCACTTGTTGAAGAGATTGTCTTTTCTCCATTGTATGTTCTTTCATCCTTTGTCATAGATTAGGTGACCATAAGTGCATGGGTTTATCTCTGGGCTCTCTTTCCTGTTTCATTGATCTATGTGTCTGTTTTTGTGCCAGTACCATGCAGTTTTGATGCTTGTAGCTTTGCAGTATAGTCTGGAGTTCAGGGAGGATGATTCCCCCAGCTTTGTTCTTCTTTGTCAAGATGCTTTGGCTTCCCTCCATGTTCCTTCCACACATCTATGTTCCCTTATGACCCGATCTTTGACAAGTTCTCCTTACACTTTTTTTTTTTAACATCTTTATTGGAGTATAACTGCTTTACAATGGTGTGTTAGTTTCTGCTTCATAACAAAGTGAATCAGCTATACATACACATATATCCCCATATCTCCTCCCTCTTGTGTCTCCCTCCCACCCTCCCTATCCCACCCCTCTAGGTACTCACAAAGCACCGAGCTGATCTCCCTGTGCTATGCAGCTGCTTCCCACTAGCTATCTATTTTACATTTGGTAGTGTATATATGTCCATGCAACTCTCTCACTTCGTCCTAGCTTACCCTTCCCCCTCCCCGTGTCCTCAAGTCCATTCTCTAAGTCTGCGTCTTTATTCCTGTCCTGCCCCTAGGTTCTTCAGATCCATTTCTTTCCTTTTTTTTTTTTAGATTCCATAAATATGTGTTAGCATACGATATTTGTTTTTCTCTTTCTGACTTAATTCACTCTGTATGACAGTCTCTAGGTCCATCCACCTCACTACAAATAACTCAGTTTTGTTCCTTTTTATGGCTGAGTAATATTCCATTGTATACATGTGCCGCATCATCTTTATGCATACATCCGACAATGGACTCTTAGGTTGTTTCCATTTCCTGGCTATTGTTAGTAGAGCTGCAATGAACATTTTGGTAAAGGACTCTTTTTGAATTATGGTTTTCTCAGGGTATGTGCCCAATAGTGGGATTGCTGGGTCGTATGGTAGTTCTATTTTTATTTTTTTAAGGAACCTCCATACTGCTCTCCATAGTGGCTGTACCAATTCCCATTCCCACCAGCAGTGCGAGAGGTCTCCTTACACTTCTAACAGAGGGCTCTGTTCAGCTGCTTTATTGTTTCACACATGAGGGTTTATAGTCGTTTTCTTATCGTGAATTGTGCCTTTCACCAGAACCAAACATCCCCCTCCATCCTGCTGCTCATGGCACCTCTATATCCAGCTGATCCCACAATAACGACAGGGCCACTCCTGCTTTCCTCTGCTTCACCTTCACCTCATATCCCTTTGTCCTCCCCCCCGCCCCGGCCGATATTTATCCCTTTTTAATGGCTTCACGTGTCTTTTAAGGAGCCAGGTTTTGTCTGTGGACCCAGACTAATGTTGCCTGCCTTTAGGGGAGAATCCAGTGCATTTGCAGCATAATATTGACACACTTTGTTTTACCACTTCCATTAGATCTGTCTACTATTCATTTTATCATACTGTTTCCTCACTTTCAGTTTTCTTGTTTTCATTGGTTTGATCAAGTTGCTACTTATTCCTTTTTTCCCTGTTATTTGGAAATTCTACTTTCATTCAATGAACGGTCCCCTCCCCTTTCCCAGCCCTTAAATCCCACATGACTTTCTATTTCTTTTTTATAATTTTTTTTTTTTTTTGGCTGCATTGGGTCTTTTGTGGGCTTTCTCTAGCTGTGGCGAGCGGAGGCTACTCTTCGTTGCGGTGCGTGGGCTTCTCATTGCAGTGACTTCTCTTGTTGCGGAGCACAGGCTCTAGGCATGCAGGCTTCAGCAGTTGTGGCACACAGGCTCAGTAACTGTGGCTCACGGGCTCTAGAGTGCAGGCTCAGTAGTTGTGGCACACGGGCTTAGCTGATCCATGGCATGTGGGATCTTCCCAGACCAGGACTCAAACCCATGTCCCCTGCAGGCAGGCAAATTCTTAACCCCTGTGCCACCAGGGAAGCCCTGACTTTCTATTTTTTAAGTGCAAGAGGACCATCCTCCAAGATGGATAGTACCCCAGCAGTTCACTCCACCACCACTTCCTTATGACCAAAATAAGACACGATCTTGGGTCCCTTTTATTTATCCTCTTTCTTGGCCTTCGATGTCTCGGTTTCACTTAACTGTCATTAGAATTATTAGCATCTCCTCCGACTCTGCCCCCACTGCCTCAGGAGTTCTGACCCAACACCGTGGTCCACGATTCCAGGCAGGTGGCCATGTCCAGGTGTGACCGTTTGATGATTCTGTGCTCACCACACTCTCCTCTCCTCTCGCCATCAGCAGTCTCTGCTCTGGTGTGTTTTCCATATAGGAACGAGTCTGTCAGGGGCCAGGGATTTGAGACACAATATTCATTTATTTGTAACGGAAACCCCAAGGAATAGGCCATACCCTACAATACCCCACAATGTACCATAATACTCACACTGTTCCCACATGTCCACAGTAACCATGGAGTCCCACAGTTCCCCGCGGTAGCCCCATAGGTCCCCACAGAGCCCCTGCTGTGGTGTCAGGAAGGAACAGGGACCAGACCTGGGTAACTGAGCACTTGGAGAGGATGGCCTGGCTGGGGCTGTGACCTCGGGTCAAGGACGCTCCAGCCCACGGGGGCCCTGCCAGGCGAGCCGGGGCAGTGAACGCCCTGACCACTCTCCTACCCCACCTCCTCACCCGGGTGTGGTACACACGCAGCCCCTGGGGTGGCTCCTGGCCTCCAGGGGTGAACGGGGTCTGGATTCCCATCCTGCCCGCCTGCTTTCCTGAGGTGGGTCCCTCGTGACATGTGCTGGGTTCTGCCGGCCTGTGGACCCCTCCCTTCCAGGGGTGTGAGGACGCTGCCCACTGTCTCCGCGTGAGGATGGCCCCAGCGCAGGCTGGCCTTTCGTTTCCGTGTCTGTGCCTTTCTTACCCTCCCTGGCTGGCTCCTCCGTAGACGGGGCCTTCCTGTGCCGACCACCCCGTCTGCTTCACGGACGCCTGTCCCCCGGCCTTGTGTGTCACGTGTCACCGCACGTGTCCGCCTGCTCGCCTGGCCCTGATTCAGGTGCCGGCGGGACCAGTGTCTTTGTGACCTGCCTGGCCGTGAGGTCAGGACGCTGCTCCGGGCCTCAGCGCCTCTCGGCAGCAGCCCCCCCGCCCCCCTCGGTGGACCACCGTTCACCTGCTGTCACCACTGCCTTTGAGTGGGGTGGCCGTGCTTCTCCTCAGACCCCCTCCTGACTCTCCCGACTGCTCCGTCTCTCTGGACTCTCCCGGCTGCTCCGTCTCTCTGGCCTCTCCCGGCTGCCCCGTCTCTCTGGCCGCGCTTTCCTTTTATTCCGTCCATCTTGTCTCTGGCCCTGGAGGTGGGTTGTATGTTTCAGTGACCCTGCGGCCTCGGATCTGGCGCTGGTGTGTTCTAAGGTCACAGTCCTGCAGGTGGTAGAAAGGGAAGCCCTCCACCCAGTTGTGTGGGCTGGTGGTCACTGTTCCTGCCTGAGGGGGCCTGCTGTGCACAGGCTCTCTCTGCAGGACATCCTGGTCTGACTGCAGGAAGCCGACGCCAGGGTCCGAGGTGGGGAGAAGCACGTGCCTACTGGGCCCTTCGCGAGCCCTGAGCTTCCGTTTGTATCAGCTGCGTGTACTGCCTGTGTGATGCATGAGTCTGCAGTAAAACGGCTGTTGGTTTTTTCGATAAATTTATTTGTTTTTTTATTTTTGGCCGTATTTTTGGGTCTTCGTTGCTCCACACGGCTTCCTCTAGTTGCGGCGAGCGGGAGCTACTCTTCGTTGCAGTGCGCGGGCTCTAGGCGTGAGGGCTTCAGTAGTTGTGGCTCGCGGACCCTAGAGCACAGGCTCAGTAGTTGGGGCGCACGGGCTTAGTTGCTCCGCGGCATGTGGGATCTTCCCGGACCAGGGCTCGAACCCATGTCCCCGGCATTGGCAGGCGGATTCTTAACCACTGCACCACCAGGGAAGTCCAGGTTTTTTTAAACAGCTAAAAATGTTGATATTTATGAAGCTGCGTGGTGGGTACGTGACAATCCATCGTACCATTCTATCTTTTTATGTTTAAAAAATTTGAAAATAAAAAGGATTGTTTAAATTATATGATGTAAAAAGTGCCATGATCCCCAAAACATGGCCAGTTTGATTATTAACCTTCCAGTTTTTGTGAGAGTCACAAAACACTGCCGCTGAGCTCTGCGTTAGTACTCACGGTCACCGCCTGCTCTGCTGATGGAAATACGTGTTGTCGGATTTTCATGTTCAAATTCAGTTATATTTCAAAGTCGTCGGTGTTGCTATCGACGTGCCAGTCTGGGTGCCAAAGCCCAACGTAGACCTGAAGATCTGCATGTACGACCGGCTGTATCAGGACTCCATCCTCGTCCACACACGGTGAGCCATCGGCGGGGGTGAGGTCACGGACCTCGGGGTGGGGGTCACCTGGGGTTACCCCAAGGGCCCACTGGAACCCCAGGGCTGTCATAGGAGGGAGGCTGGAGCGCCAGAGTCAGACAGAGGTTGGCAGATGCTAGGCTGCTGGCCTTGAAGATGGGACAGGGGCCACGAGCCAAGGGACACGGTGCCTCCAGAAGCTGGAAAAGCCAGGAAACGATTCCCCACGGAGCCTCCCAGGGGACCAGCCCTGCCCGCAGCTGGGCTTCCGCCCCGGGAGACTGTGTCCGGTCCTGACCTCCAGAACCGTGAGAGTAAGGCAGTGTTGTCACCCCTGCGTCTCTGGGGAGCTCGCCCCCAACATGGCCAGGCCAGGCCCCTCTCAGACACAGACAGGGAAGGAGGCGTGTCCTCTGAAGGACCATGGACGGAGCCCCGAGACAAGAAACATGTTTCATTGGCAGTGTTTTGCAAGGGCGTCCGGACACCACAGTTGTCATTTCTTTTTTACCCTCTTTTTAATTTTTAGTGAAATTCAATTACATGGAGAAAAGCAGGCAAATTCTACAGTTAGAGCTTAATGGGTTTTCATTAACCAAACACACCTGCATACCTGGCAGGCTGCTGACACACGGGGCCCCGCTTCCAGCCTGGGGGTCGGGGGGGGGTGGTGATGGGCGGCCTGGGTGGAAATGGACTGGCACGTGCGCCAGCCGCTGGGTCCCTGGGCCTCAGCACTGCAAACATCAGGGGGCCTGTTCTCACCGGGGAGCTGGGAACTCGGGACAGGACTCAGGTGGATTTGTTCAGGAAACTAGGTTTTGCAGGGCTCTGGTCAGTTTACCTCGGGACACAGAGCGTGTCCACTCCCGGGCAGGGTGGTGACGGGGAGCCGGGGGTGGGGGGGGGAGTTGTGCTTTCTCAGCGCCTCCCCAAGGCACAGGCTCGACGTCGTACATTTGAGTGATTTTATTATATTTTTTTAAAGATTTTTTTTAACGTGGACCATTTTTAAAGTCTTTATTGAATTTGTTACAATATTGCTTCTGTTTAATGTTTTGGTTTTTTGGCCGCGAGGCACGTGGGATCCTAGCTCCCCGACCAGGGATCAAACCCGCACCCCTTGCGCTGGAAGGCAAAGTCTTAACCACTGGACCACCAGGGAAGTCCCTGTTGAGTGATTCTAGAATTCAGCATTACTCACTTGGTTAATTTACCGGGTTTACGGACACAGGTGTAGCAAAGGCGCTCGTTCGCAATGACCCTGGTCACATGAACAGCTGCTCAAGGAGGAGCCCAGCCAGCACGGGAACCTGGGCGGGGCTGCTGCCTGCCGAGGGCGGGAGGGCCAGTCTGGGCACATTCCGTGGCAGGGGACACCCAGTGCTGGGTGACACTGGGGCCAGAGGTCACTGAGGGGAGGGGCTTGGTGACACTGGGGGTCAGAGATCAAAGGGGCCCCCTTTTACTCCTCCTCGGCCAGGAGCACCCAGGAGCCCGTGGATCTCCCCGTGGTCCCTGTCTGGCTGTGGGCTCTCCTTGCAGAGGGGCTTAGCCCTCAGGGTGAGGCCCCAGCAGCCACGAGGCAGGCAACAATCACCCCAGGCAGTTAAGGAGGGGCTGGAAGGCCTGGGAGGCTCTGGACCACGGCCCAGGGTTCCCGGGCAGCCCAGGAAAGCCTGGGGCAGCTTGCTCATCACCTTTCTTCCTGGAGACTGGACAGGAGGGGAGGGGCAGCGCACCGATGGGGGCTGTGGCCTGGGGTGGCTAGGATGGGGCGCCCCACGTGGCTGGTTGGGGGCACATCTGGTTTCTCTGGCTGGCCCTGAGTTGAAAACAGGGACAAAACTTGGGGAAACTGCGGTCACTGGCCAAGGCCTGGCTGTCTGGGGACCTCCCGAGCGTCCTGCAGGGCTCGTGCTGGCACGTGCCCACGCCTGGGCGGGGAGGGCAAGACTCTGGGAGGGCCGGCGCCCACGCCCCAGGTCCCTGCACCCAGCACCTGCCCAGCGAGGGTCTTCCCAGAAAACACTAGGTTTCTGAGAACCGACTGGGCGCCTTTCAGTTGCGATGTTTTTATTTGTAAGGATTCCTCAGCAGATGTCACTTCAGGAAAACCTGCCCTTGGCGAGCAGGGCTCTGAAGACTCCCCGACAGTAGGGGGTGGGGGGCATCTGGGAGGGTGTGCCCTGGGCCCTGGGGGGTGGGTACAGGCCAACCCGCAGGGACCAAACGCGGCGTCGCCCGCCCGGCCCTCGGGCGCTGCAGGTCGAAGACCGCCCTGCGCCTACACTTCGAGGTGTGCAAGGGGCTGCAGGGCCACCTGGAGCTCCTGCCCAAGACCGCCTGCATCCAGGCCCTGTCGTCCTACTCGGTGCGGCTCAAGTTCCTGCCCAGGTGCGTGGCGCGGCGGGGTCCCTCCGCCCGGTGGGGGGGACTCTAGGTGAGAGCCGGAAGCTGGCTCGACGCCCACGTCGTGGCTCCTGTGTTTCTTACCTTTTATGTAATTTCTAGCTCTCGTCTGACTTCAAAACACACTCATAGTTCAGCATTTTGTCGTTTCGCAAATATAAAGAAGAAAAGAACGTTCGAGTGCCTCCTGTCTCTTTCAGACGCTCCCTCCCGGAAGATGCCGGGAAGTATTTTGACAAGGAAAGCAGAGTCCTGGAGGCCCCGATGACTATCCGGGTGGCTGACCAGGTCTGTGTGGGGCACTTCTGGGAGCGTGGGCGCCCTTGGGGAGCAGAAGGCATGGGGGAGACGGAGGGAGGGTCTTTGTGGATCGGAGAGAGGCCCCGAGTGCTGTCCAGGGCCGCAGGGCTGTCCCCAGGGCACCCAAACACACACATGTGTACAGTCCACCCCACACGCAGATCCAGGTGCCCAGGAGTGTGCACATCCTCCGTACACACGCCACATGTGAGCACACAATGCACCGCACACGTAGACGCACAGGTGCACACGTGTGTGCACGTGTGCACTCCTGCACCCGCCCGCCCGTGCTGCCCGTCCCAAGCCAGGGGCCAACAGGGAAGGGGTTGTGTCCCTGAAAGGTGCACCGTCGGCCGCCAGCTCACGGCCGGGATGGTGCTGTTCTCATTTTTGGAAACACTTGCGTAAACTGACCTCGGTGACCGGATGCGCTTGCCCTCCGCACTTCAGATCAAACCCGTGGGGTTTACTGTCCACGCCATAGTCACCACCTCGGACCTGGAGCTCAGCCCCTCGGGGGTGGACTTCAGCTACTGCACCATCTACGAGGCCATCAGGACCCAAGTCAGCCTCTGCAACCGCTCCCTCCTGCCCCAGGAGTTTGGGTTCGTCAGGCTCCCCAAGGTGCCTCGTGTGGTCAGAGCGGGAGGTTTGGGGCATGGGCTGCTGCCCAGGGTCCAGGCGCCTGAGCCACTCCCGGACTCCACGCTCACCTCCAGGCACCTCGGCCGGGGCGTCTCTCTGGCCGTCCCTCTCCTCATGCCCGCGGCCCCATCCCCACCTCACGCTGCCTCTCTTGCCCTCTGTCCGCCCGCTGCACCCTCAGGATCCAGAGTCCTCTCCCCACCCTTCCTTCCAGGACTCTTGACGGCCTGGCCCTGCAGGGCGGCCAAGACGAGGCCCAGGCCTGGCTGTCCTCACTCCTCCAGGGCCCCCGCTGCCCGCTCACATATATGCGGACACAGTCACACACACAGACACACACACACACGTGTACATGTGCCTGCAGACACATACACACACTCATATCCACACGTGCTCACGTGCCTGCAGACGCACACTCGCACATACACTCACATACACACAAGTGCTCACATGCAGGCAGACACACACAGACACGCACGCACACCACCCTCTCACACTCATCTGCACACATGATCACATACACAGGGGCTCACACCCATGTAGCACACTTACATGCATCTTACATGCATGTAGCCACACACACGTCCACACTTGCTCACACACTGCCGCACCCCGGCCACACGCATGTCCGTGCCGGCTCCCTGCAGCCCTCCCCAGGAGGTCACTGAGTTTTCGCTTTGGCATCCATGGTCTTCCGTTTGCCAGTTTGTGGACATCCAGCCCAATGATGGGTTCGGGACAATCCTGCCGCTGGAAACTCTGCAACTCGACGTAATCTTTCAGCCCACCAAGGCCAAGGAGTACAACTTCGAGCTCGTCTGCAAGTCAGAGATTAACCGGTGAGCTTGGCAGGAGGGGGGTGCATGGAGGGCCCTGGCAGCCAGCTTGGGAGGAGCCGCCCCTGGCCGTCCAGGCTGACCACAGGGCTGGGCAACAGTGCCGGCCTCAGGAAGCTTAGACCCAGGTCCGTACGCCTGGGATCCAGGCTGCCTTGCAGGCGTGTGTGCTATGCACATGTGTGAGTGCACCTGTGGGCGTGTGTGAGTGTGCAGAGCATCCCCTGGGCACGAGCCCCGCTTGCCCTCATGCACCATGTGATGGCCCAGTCTCTGGACCTCCCTGGCCTCCGTGTCTACGCTGAGAACTGGGGCTAAGAAGGTGCTGGGGAGGGAGAAGTGGACTGGACGTGGAGGGGGTCTGGCACAAGGGCCGGCTCTCGCTACTTGGGATCATCAGCCTCTGGTCTGGAATGTGGTGGGCATCCCGCCCCCGTGGAACCAGCCCTCCTGCCCCTCTCCTTCCCTTCCTCTCCAGTCCCCACCCACAATCCAGCCCGAGCTGCTGTCTGGTCCTGGCTGGGGGCCTGGGCAGCCCTGGGTAAGGTCGGGCTGATGCCCTCCTCCAGCCGGGCACGTGGCCATGGCGGGACAGGCGGGCCCAGGATCTGACACACCTGAGGGAAAACAGGAAGGGGTTCACGGTCGTGACCTTTGGGAGCAAAGTGCAGAGTTAGAACCCGTGGAGGAAACCAGGCACCAGACTCTGCCACCCTGCTGCGTCCCACTGCCCGCCCCTCCCCTCGGACTTAGTGACCCGTCCGTGGGCTGGGACCCTTCTGGGCTTGTTCACAACGCTCTCAGCCTCTGGAAAACAAAGCCCAGGAAAAGAGGGGATTGTGAGACAACCTCAGTGCTCAGGACCTACGGTAGAGGCTCCGTAGATGTTTGCTGATGGAATGTGCGCTTAGCGTTTCTTCAAGAACTATCTACGCATAAATTGAAACTGCCGAACTCAGCCAGGAGCCGTCTTGGGGAGGCTAGGAGAGCTCGAACTGCGAGACCTCAGGGGTTAGAGCAGGGCGTGCGGAGCCCAGAGGAGATAGAGAAATAAATAAATAAATATTTAGGCTTTTTTTTTTTTTTTGCAGTACGCGGGCCTCTCACTGCTGTGGCCTCTCCCGTTGCGGAGCACAGGCTCCGGACGCGCAGGCTCAGCGGCCATGGCTCACGGGCCCAGCCGCTCCGCGGCATGTGGGATCCTCCCGGACCGGGGCACGAACCCGCGTCCCCTGCATCGGCAGGCGGACTCCCAACCACTGCGCCACCAGGGAAGCCCCCCCCCCAAATTTTTTTAAACATGACAGAAAAGGAAACAAAAATGGGCAATAAATAAATAAATATTTTTTTCTTTCTTTTTTTTTTTTTCCCTAGGAAGGCTTTATTTTTCTGCCAGGCAGAAGGGAAGACACAGCAGGCTAGCGCCTCAAGAACAGTGTCCCCCTTCCTTCGCAAAACTGTCGCAGCTGGCATCAGGCAGCCCCCGTAATTGGGTCTTTTTGTCTCTGGGTTATTGGCCTGCGACTTCTTTTCTGAAATGCAAATGCTACGAGGGGTGATCTGCTACAAGGGAGTGCAGGATGTAACTCACATAGTGTGTTAGAGTGATAGGCCAGCTTTGTGAAGCACAAATCTAGTTACAGACACTACAGATTAGTGACAGTTAAAAAAAAACAGGGAGTGATGAACTCTTTCAGGCCAGGTTATGTTTCTTCTCTAGCCTGTTCGCTGTTCCCTTTATTTTCCTTGTTCTCAGGAGAGGGAAAACTTCATTTCTATTTTTGCTAATTCCCCACTGCTAGTTCATTCTCTCCGTATCAATGGAGGAAGGGAAACGGGCGTCGTTCTTGTCTGGCCGAGGACAAAACTTCAGTCTTGCTCCACTTGACAAACGCCAGCTGTCCGGCCCAGGGGCCCATCTATCTCCTATTCACAATCCCCCTCCCCCCCGCCGAGAGACATGAACCCCAAGAAGTCTTTATTGGGAGGATGAGGGATGACGGGCCTGTCTTCTGTAGCTTCTTCAGGCTGGCAAGGGGCTCGTAGACCCTGCTTAGCTGGGGTCACGGAGCGCTCACCCTGTCTAATTAAGGGCCCCAGGGTGACATCTGCTGTTGTTTTGGCAGGATCTGTTCTGAGAAATGGCTGGAATCTTTGCATCATCATCATCTTGATGTAAACCTATTGTAATCTGATAAGGGTCCTTCCATCCAGTTTGGAGATAGTCCCTTAAATTATGTCTTTTCCAGTATGTATGTAAGCCCTGGTTGTAGGTCGTGGGGCATCTGATCAGATCTAGGTGAATTCCTCCCTTTTCAAGTTCCCGAAAATACCTTGAGATTTCTGTACCTGTTAGTGAGGTAGCCTTCCTAATTTACCTGATAAAGCTGCTGGGGACCCAACAGTTTCCAGGCTTGTAGGTGCTGACGGGTGCGTCGCGACTTCCGTACGCCCTCTTTCTGGTCCTCCAATATTTAGTGTTTCCTCGGAGTGGAAGTCCAGGCTGGCCCGGGCAAGAGAAGAGAAGGTGTCCTTGAGGCAAAAGAAGCCTCCGCAGCCGCTAGGTCAGCCTCTCCCCCGTTCTCCACCGCAACCTCGGAGTTCCGCAGCCGAGTCAGCCACAGCCTGTGGCAGGGAGTCCGTGGCGATCTGGACTCAGAGATATCCTCCAACCCTCCGCTCTCCTGAAGGAGGCTGGCATGGAGAGAGATTCCCGAGCTTCCGATCAAGCCAAGGGGCCCTGTGGGGCCCAATAAATATATTTTTAAATGCAAAAAATTTTTTTTAAGTTTAAAAGCTTCCCAAAATGAAAGATGCAGATGGCTTCACTGATGAGTTCTTCCAAACATTTGAAGAAAAAATGATGCCAATTTGACACAAATTTTCCAGAGAGAACAGGAGAAGATGGGAAATCTTGCTGCCCTCGGCCCAGTACTGCTGCTGATGATGATGGTGATGATGATGATAATGATGATGCTGATGGAGATGGAGGTGGTGATGACGGTGATGTTGATAATGATGACGGTGATTATGATGATGGTGATGATGATGATGGTGGTGACGATGATGATGATGGTGGTGACGGTAACGATGATGGTGATGATTGTGATGGTGATGGTGACAATGATGATGGTGATGGTGATGACGATGGTGATGATGATGGTGGTGATGATGGTGATGGTGATGATGATGGTGATGACGATGGTGATGACGGTGATGATGGTGATGGTGTTGATGGTGGTGGTGATGACGGTGATGATGATGGTGATGACGATGGTGGTGATGACAGTGATTATGATGGTGGTGATGACGGTGATGATGACGGTGATGATGGTGGTGATGATGGTGATGGTGGTGATGACGGTGATGATGGTGGTGATGATGGTGATGATGGTGGTGATAACGGTGATGACGGTGATGATGATGGTGATGATGATGGTGGTGGTGATGATGGTGATGATGGTGATGATGGTGATAATGGTGGTGATGATGGTGGTGATGATGGTGATGGTGATGGTGATGACGGTGGTGATGGTGATGATGATGGTGATGACGGTGATGATGGTGGTGATGATGGTGATGATGGTGGTGATAACGGTGATGATGATGGTGATGATGGTGGTGGTGATGATGGTGATGACGGTGATGATGGTGATGATGGTGGTGATGATGGTGATGATGGTGATGATGATAGTGGTGATGGTGATGATGGTGATGATGATGATGCTGGTGATGGTGATGATGATGATGGTGATGACATTCCAGAGGTCAGGCACACCCCCAGAGCAGGGCTGATTGTACCCTTGGCCTGGCCCCTGTGACGGGCACCAGCTGCCTGTGTGACCAGATAAAAGAAGCTGGAGGCTCGCACGTAGCTAGGCACGGAGGCCAGGCATGTTGCATGTCTGCCTCTGAGGTCAGGAGAACATTCCCCACACGCCGATGGACTCATCTCACCTCGGTGGTTTTTGAGGGGGAGAGAAACATGTATAGCGTGCACGGAGATAAAAGCATTTTTTCAGCAAACGTGGCCCTGGGTGTCCTGGGTGAACCCGCTGCCTGCAGGTCGCAGCATCTGCCTGGGCCTGGGTGATGGGACCTGATGGTCTTTCCCTGCAGCAAAGTGGAGCAGGACCTGAGAGAGCCACGGGGGGCTCCTCAGAGGGACATCGGAAGACACATGGTCACAAGAATGGAAAGGAAGGGGCTGGAGGGGACTTGGGTGGGCCCCCCACCCCCAGTTCCCAGGTCAATGGAGCAAGGCCACAGGCCGCGTCCCTCACAGTCCCTTGAACCAGCTGGGAAACAGCTCCATCACCTTCCTGAAGTGACTCCAAGCAGCTCTTACTTTTTATATGTAATGATTATCACATTCCATACATTTGTGCTATTTCAACTAATTAACTTGTAACAATAACCTCAATGACATCTCCACCCAGAAGGAATTTTTTTAACATTTAGAGCCTGTGGTCACAGGACACAAAAATATACATTGAAATATTTCAACCTATGAACACATTTTTGTTACAGACAAGTATGACAGGGCCATCGACATCACCTCATAAAGCATTAAAACATATGTAATTAGGATAAAATCCAATGGCAGGAGTGCAATGGAAATAGGAGTTCAAAGCAACATGGACTGTAAATTTTCCACTGGTTAAAATCCCAAATATCTGTTCTCTTTTCTTAAAACCAGATGGTGGCAAGAATCAATTCACGGGGTTTCCCTGGTGGCGCAGTGGTTGGGAATCCGCCTGCCAATGCAGGGGACATGTGTTCGAGCCCTGGTCCTGGAAGATCCCACATGCTGCGGAGTAACTAAGCCCGTGCACCACAACTACTGAGCCTGCTCTAGAGCCCACGAGCCACAACTACTGAAGCCTGCGCGCCTAGAGCCCTTGCTCTGCAATAAGAGAAGCCACCACAATGAGAAGCCTGCACACCACAACGAAGAGTAGCTCCCGCTAGCCGAAAGTAGAGAAAGCCGCGTGCAGCAACAAAGACCCAACACAGCCAAAAAAAAAAAAAAAAGAATCAATTCACTATGGTATATAGATTCCCATGTTTATATTTAAGGAGTAAGTTATCAGGTTTTTTAAAATATTTATTTATTTGGCTGTGTCGGGTCTTAGTTGCGGCATGCAGGATCTTTAGTTGCAACATGTGGGATCTAGTTCCCTGACCAGGGATCAAACCCAGGCCCCCTGCATTGGGAGCGCAGAGTCTTAACCACTGGACCACCAGGGAAGTCCCCTATCAGTTTTATTTTTTAAATGTCAGTGAATATTTAAGGAAATAAGCCAGAAATCACCTGCTTTGCAAATGTTTAAACTTGTGATTAAATTTTTAACTATCTTATTAAAATGTGCACAGGGGCACAAAGTATTTTCAAAATTTACTAAAATTTTGAGCTGAACTGCCCACGCTGTCACTTCCAGGTGCTTCAAGCTGACGTGCCGGGCTGTGGGTGTCCACCCGCTCCTGGAGCTGTCCCACTACCAGGTCAAGTTTGCGGCCACCTCCTTGTACAACACTTCGGTGGCCACCCTGTACGTCATCAACTCCCGCCTGAGCATGAACCCGCCGACGCCCTCGGTACCCCGCATCGGCTTGGAGGACACATCCCCTGTGGGGCCCACATCTTTCGAGTTCTTGCTGCCCCCAGACTCCCCCATCACCATCTCACCCGCGGTGGGCACCGTGTGGCCAGGAAAGGTGGGTGTGGGCCCCACGGGTGGGCCGGGGCGGGGCCAGCCCCAGGGGCCGGTCTCTACTCTCCCTGGACCGCAGCGATTCAACCAGACAGCAGACGTGGAGATCAACCTGGATTCTTATCAGACCCAAGCAGGCCACGGTGCCCTCCGCCAGCCCAACGTGGCCCCAGAGGCGGGGCACCCACGGGCAGCTGACCCCACGGGCCCCTGGCTGGAGGGAGGGTGTGCAGCCCTTGGATCTCACAGCAGATGGGCACAGAGACCACACAGCGCCTGCTCACCAGGAGCACAGGGTGCCTGCCCACCGGCTGATTGGCGAAAGGTTTCCCCACCACTGCTTTTGCTGATAAAGCAGAAAGAGCCCGGGCCTGGAGGCAGAGACTCCCTGGGGCCATCACAGCCCCTCCGAGCTGAATTCCTTACCTTGAAGAGTCAGGGGTGACAGCCACTGTGAGGGGACTCAGTGGGAAGGGGCACATGCAGGCCCTGGACCCTGGCAGTGTCTCAGTGATTATTGAAATGCATTTTAGTAAACTGAGCAAATTCAGCTTAAGTCATGGTTCCCCTCTCCAAGGGGGTTACTGCAGCTGTTACCCACCCTGCTCCCTTGCTGCACTGAGCACGGGGCAGGCCGTGGTGAGTGAACCCCCTTTGGGACCCGGGGCTGTCCCAGGGGGTGGACTGCAAGGCGGACGTGCTTCAGAAAGGGGGACAGGTGAGGGTGCAGGGACTCACCCCCAAGTCTCAGTGGCTGAACACAAACGTCCCCTTCTCACTCGTGCCCCGTGGGCAGTGGGATGGTCCATCTCAGGACCGCCCCCCTGCGTGGTGAGAGGGGCTTGGTGATCATGTCTGCAGCCACCCCAACTTCCGGGGGCAAAGGTCAGGAAGGACCTTCCAGAAGGGCTCGTCTAAGCTGAGACCCCAAAGCAGAGATGGGGTATCACCCCAGGATGTCCAAGAGCGTGACCAGGGGATCCTGGCGGTGGCGGCAGCGGGGTGCTGGGGGCACCCACAGGGGCCCCTCTGCCCTCCGGCCTCTCTCCTCACAGAGGTGCCTGGTCCGGGTGGCCTTCCGGCCCGTGCTGACCCGCGAGCTGATCCACCAGGAAGCCTTACAGGCCCTGACCAAAGAAGCTGAGGCCAAATCGGTACATGGAGGGGCGGGGGGGGGAGCCTGGGGCGGGAGACGGGGGTGCTGCCCACTGTGCACCAGGCCGCTGCACAAAGGCTTGGGAACAGGCCCCGCCGGCCTTGAGGCTGGGGGGCCGGGGGGTCAGGAGCCCTGGGCAGACTCTTCTGCAGCCTCGTGTGTGTGGAACTGTTTCAAGAGGTTAACACTTTTCCTCGGCAAGGCTCCTCCCTCCCCTCTTGAAAGCATCGCTAGGCGAGGTGGAGCCCCAGACGGTGGTCCTGGGAGGGTGGGCCGGGCCCCTGTGCACTGGTTAGCAGGGGGCTTGCCCTTACAATGGAGGGGGAACAGATGAACCTCAAAGGGGCCTGTGCATCCTAGCAAGTTCAGGCCTGGAGAGGCAGCCACCGCCGGGCTCCTGCCAGGAAAGGGCGTCCAACAGAGCTGGGCAGTCAGAGCCCAGGGCCTGCCTGCTGCTGCCCTGGGGACGCAGAGACCCCGCGACTCCCCGCGGCCTCTGGGGCCTGATCTTGAGCACCCGTGCTGTCATAGCAAGCGCAGGAGGAGGGGCAGGGCCTGCAGCCCGCTGGCAGGGCAGTGAGGCTGGGGGCAGGGCACAGGGAGCAGGACCCCCAGTTCGGCCAGCCCTCCGCCCTGCCCCACCCCGGGCCTCGGTCTCCCCGATGGTAAAGACAGACACTGGGGTCTCCGCACCTGCCGACGGTGTCCCCCAGGGAGCCGCTTGGAGTTTGGGCCCCTGGGCTCCTGCCCTGGGCGGTCTGCCGGGAGCAGAGTCCCCGGCGCAGCCCCACAATTGGCCTCCCACCTCGCACTCCCAAAAGGACACGGCCACCCAGAGGAAGGACCAGCAGAGACAGTCCTCCATACTGCGGCTGCAGAACCGAGACCGGCTGTCCCAGGCCTCTGCCTCCCAGCCCCTGGAGCTGCAGAAAGAGGACCTCACGTCCAGGTGGGCCCCAGAGAAGGCTGCCCCCCACAGAGACTTCCTCCACCTGGAGCAGAGCTGTTTGGAACCTTGTGGCTGGAAGGCCAGGGTGGGGCTGGCTTCAGATACAGCTGGAACCAAGAGTCCCCTCAGGCTCTGCCTTCCTGGGCACCTGCTCACCTCCCTCCCCTGGGGCCCTAGGGCCCAGGGTCCCTGTGAACAGCCTCAGGCCAGCGGCTGGGGAGATGCTGAGCCCCTGACTCCCATGTTCCCAGCTCAGCAGCCCCAGCCTCCCCAGAGAACTGCAATGGGCTTGAGCCACTCGCCAGCCCTGGACCCTTGCCTGTGGCTCCAGGAACATGGCGTTCTGCTTAGGTGCCTGACCAGACCCCGGGGGAGCGGGGAGGCCGCCACAGCAACCAGGGAAGGGGTGAGAAAACCAGCTGGTCAGACAAAACTGGGACAGCCACAGCCTGGGCCACAACGTGGCCCCCCAAGGCTGCCACCTCATACCCTCTAGCCCAGGGCCCTGGGGAGCAGGCATGGCCTTATGGACCCCTCCATGGAGGGCAGCGCGGGGCCTCTTGGGCCGCTGGGGGCAGCCTAGGGATAGGGGTGTGAGAGCACCTTGCCGGTTCCACTGCAGCTCCCAGGAGTACCAGGCTGCGCAGGCCACCCTGACCAGATCTTTCCAGGGCAAGTTTGACAAGTTTGTGGTCCCCTGTGTTGTTGCCAGTGGTGACACCAAAGACAGGAAGGGGACGGAACCCCTGAGCTTCAGGTGCGGTGCTCTGGGCAGGGTGGGGCGTGGTCGGCCAAGAAGTCACCGTCCCCGCTCTGCAGCCCCCAGATCTGGGCGGGGCCAGCATGGGGTCAGGCTGAGAGGGCGGGGCATGCGGCGCCCACTCCGCCCTCAGCAGCTCCCCGCCACCTCAGTGCCCACAGCACCGTGTACCTGGAGCTGTGGTGTCCAGCGGTAGCACCATCCATCGTGGTGACGTCCGACAAAGGCAAGACCATCGCTGACTTCGGCGACATCGCTGTAGGTGTGTCCTGATCGGGCCCAGCCCCCCACGGCCATCCCCCACCCATAGGGACCCAGGCACCCCATCACCGCCTGGGCTCCCATGCCCCACCCCCAGGCCTGGGCAGTGACCTGACTCCCCCGTTTCAGGACAACGCGGCATAAAGAAAGTCTCCATCCAGAACATCTCCCCCGAGCGTCTCGACGTATCCTTGTCCATACCCGGCCCAGGCAGCCTGCTGCAGGGGGACAGGGGCGTCTGGTGAAGGGCTGCGGCCCCGTACTTGTCACCCATCCTTGACACTGGGCCATCAGCTGGAGTACTCCGTGCTGAACCCCAACGGCCCCTTTGTCCTGCTGAATCCCATCGGCAAGCTGGTGTCTGGAGAGACCCAGGTCCTGGAGCTGTCCTTCTCCCCCCGTGAGAGCGTCCTGGTGAGTCCTAGGCCCACCCTGAGCCGGGCTGCAGCCCTGGGGCTCCACGGCCCCAGTCTCCACTCTGCACACCCGCCAAGTGCCCAGGCCCGTAGTCGTCCAGCCAGGCCTGGGGAGCCGCTGGCCCTCCTGGGCCCTGGCTTCTTGCTGGAAGGAGAAGGAGAAGGCCAGGGAGCTCCAAGCCATCTTAGGTCCCGCACATCCTGAGCCAGCTGCTCCGAGACGGAGCTCCCACACCTGTCTCTGACACGTGTCTGCTCCACGCTAAGGGACGTGGTCTCCCCAGGCCCGGGAAATGCTGGAGGTCATCACCAAGAGAGGCACGCTCTCCCTGGCCCTCGTGGGCACAGGCGTGGCGTCCATGACCACGTGCTCCATTGAAGGAGGGGTCCTCAACATGGGCTACGTGATCGCCGGAGAATCCACCTCCGCGGGCTTCAAGGTAAAGCGCGTGGCAGGGACACGGCGCCTGCCCCGTCTACTGGGAGGGGTCGTGCCTCAGGAGGGGGTCAGCCCTGCCTTGGTCAGGGAGCCGGTGCGTGTGCAGGCCGCTCCCACCCCACCCGCCAGCAGCGCCTCCACGGCCCTCTCTAGCAGGAGAAGCTGAGGATGCACACCCTCCTCCCCCACCTCCCTGGTGCCTCTGCTGCCCGGGCCTCCCGCCTCAGGGCTTTTGCGTGGGCTTCCCCACCTGGGATTGGGGGCAGCTTAGCTGAGGGACGGCTCAGGGGAGGGGCCGTGTGGGCTCCGCAGCCCGGGCAGGGAGGCGCGCCTGCCTCTTGCTGCTCCCCAGGGCCTGAGGGACGTGGCAACCTTAGGATGGAGCCGCCCACAGGACACCTGCTTCCCTGCCCGGTTTAGTCCAGGTCCTGTCGGCACAGCCCAGGCCAGGGATTCCAGGGAGTGTTTTATGGGGGGATGGGGTGCTCTCAGTGGAAGAGGGTGAGGGCAGAGAAGAGCCTGGGCAGGGATGCTGGTTCGGCTGAAGGCCAGCCTGAGCCTGACTGCCCAGGGTGTGGCCCAGGGGCAGCAGAGGGAGCTGAGACCTGGTTGCAGCAGCCCGTCCATCGGTTGGCCAGTCCAGCTGGTCCAGTGACTGAGCCCTGCTCCTTGCAGCTGCAAAACGATTCCCCGCTGCCCATCAAGTTCTCCATGCAGTTGGACAGCCTCTCCACCGGGAGCGGAGATGAGCACCGGCTGCCGCAGTTCCTGGCCTCCCCGGCCCAGAGGACGGAAGTCGTGGGTGAGCTTGGCCGGCTGGGGGGGGTGACCGCTGCTGGCAGGGGACTGTGCGGGGCGTGGGGGTGCGGGGTTGGGGGGCGCTGGGCACTGCGGGGGAATCCGGACCTGCCAGGCCACCCTACCCCCAGGCACGCAGAACTACAGCGGCCAGAGCGTGTTCAGTGTGGTCCCGGTGGAGGGCGTCATGGAGCCGGGCAGGGCGCAGGACTTCACCGTGACCTTCAGCCCGGACCATGAGAGCCTGTACTTCTCTGACCGGCTTCAGGTCGTGCTCTTCGAAAAGGTGCGGCTCCAGGAGCCCAGCCCGGCCCAACCCGCCCGCGTCCGCGTGTCTGAGGCCCTCGCCCTCTCCCAAACGGCCCCACGTTGGAGTCCTGTTGCCTGGGGGCTCTGCGTCAGGTTGGGGGTCATGCGGTGGAGAGACCAGAGTCCTGAGTCCCACAGGCCTGCACCCCAGCACTGCCTACTCCCGGAGCCCCATTCGCGGGTCACGGACCGAGTCTGCTGTGCTCCTGCCCCCAGAAAATCTCCCACCAGATCCTCCTGAAGGGCTCGGCCCGCAAGCACATGATGTTTGTGGAAGGCGGAGACCCCCTGGATGTGCCTGTGGAGTCCCTGACCGTGATCCCTGCCTTGGACCCCGAGCGCACAGAGGGTGAGCCCTCTGAGGTGCTGGGAGCCCCAGCAGGGCCGGGGCGGCAGTAGGAGGACCAGGCCTGTTCTGACCGCACCCTTGGCCCCGGAGGCCTGCGTGTAGGGCCGGCATTCCCAGCCCAGCCCCCAAAGCCGGCTGTCCTCACCCAGCCCCGCCCACTACCCTTGCCGGACCCAGCTCCCACACTCCCTTGGTGGTACCCCCCCTGCCCTGAGCCCCCAGCCAGGCCCTCCCTCTCCAGAAGCTGAGGAGCTGAAGCCCATCCTGGTAACCCTGGCTTATGTCCAGCTGGACACGGACACGCCGGCCCCACCTGCCACCCGAGAACTGCAGGTGGGCTGCATCCGGACCACCCAGCCGTCCCCAAAGAAGGTGACCACAGCACTTCCCTGGCCTGCCTGGCACCTCTGCATCCACCACTGCCTGGGCAACCCAGGCCCCTCCTGGCCTTGCCCCTCGATAGGTGTGGGGTGGGCAGCCTGCTGGTCAGGGCTGAGAGGGCAGGTGCTGGGCTCCCTCATCCCCAGTCCCGCCGCTTCCCGGGAGCTGTGCCCGCCCACCTGCTGACAGCACCAATGCCTGCAGACTGTCGAGTTCAGCCTGGACAGCATCGCGTCCCTGCAGCACAAGGGCTTCACCATCGAGCCCTCCAAGGGCTCTGTGGAGCGCGGCCAGACCAAGACCATCAGCATCTCCTGGACGCCACCCATCGACTTTGATGTGGGTGCCTCGGACGGCGGCCAGGGAGCCTTTGAAAGCCACAGGCTGGGCAGGATGACAGCCCTGCCCCCGCCCTGGGAGGGGGCTGCAGGGGGGCCCTGGGCGGGTGAGGTGGGCAGCGCCGCGGCCAGAAAACATCTGCCCGCTGTGCCAGCTGACCGAGGGTCCCCCTCCTTCCCCGCCTCTCCCCTTCCAGCCGGACCACCCACTCATGGTGTCAGCGCTGCTGCAGCTCAGGGGGGACGTGAAGGAGACCTACAAGGTCCTCTTCGTAGCGCGGGTGGTGACGGGACCCTGAGGCCACAGGAGTCTCTCCACAGAGCCCCCTCGGATCTTCCTGCCGCATTTGAAGCCCTCTCCCGGTCTGTGGACCCAGCAGAGCCAGCCAGGGGCCTGGGACCTGGACATCCCTGCTGGGCAGCTTCAAAAGGGTGGCCCCCCACATGGCCCCATGGCCGGGGCACCCCAGCTCCACAGGCACGGCCACCTCCTGCTGCCCTGTATCCAGTGAGCCCGGGGCCAAGAGCTCCTGTCCCAGCCCCACACTCAGAACCGGCAATGAGGCCAGTCCTGACCACAACCTGCTCCCAGCCTGAGCCCCTCGGAGCCCCCAGCCCCACCAGCACCCGCACAGCCTTTCAAGGTCCTGGTGGGGGAAGAGCTGCGCCCGCCCACGTGTCAATAAACCCTGTGTGAACCTGTGCATCCAGGCCTGCAGTGTGGGCCACGGTGAGCCCTGCGGTGAGCCCTGCGGTGAGCTGTGAAGGAGAGATGCGGACAGAGTCCCAGGGGGGCAGCCCCTGCTTCCCACCCTCACTCACAAGTCAGTCCATAAAACAGTGAACTCGGCCTGGAAGACTGAGCCCTGGGGGAACAGCTGGGCGTGGGCGGGGGGCGGCTTGCGGGGCTCCACACCCAGAGAGGCCGGCGGGGAGGGAGGGGGGCGACAGGCTCCAAAGCCCAGGCGGCCCCTTAGACCTCCCTGCTCCTCCCAAGTTCCAGGGTCCCTGATGCCCCCAAGCAAGGAGCGAGCAAATGTCGGGGACACGCCCTCACTGTGTCCTCCCTCACGGCCCAGCCAGGGTCCGGGGGACACCCAGCCCATGAGACCCTGTTGGGAGCCCAGAATAGTGCCTGCACCCAGCCCCTGCCTTCTGGAGAGTGGCAGGTTAGACACTGTCCCCACAGAGCCCCCCCATCCGGGCCCCCTGTGTACACACCAGCATGCCCAGCCCGCCCACGCCACCCGCGTGCCTCCCCCAGGCGAGCACTCGCAGCCTTCCCTGGCAGGAGTGGAGGGCAAGGTGCACCCGGGGAATTCCCTGGGCACAGGCTTCAGGACACCAGCCTGGAGCCCTCACCCCACTTCCTCGGTGCCTGAAAGTCTGCCATCTCCCTAACCTTGAGCCAGTGACGGTGTCCACAGAGCAGCATTTTGCAGGACTTCAGTCTGGTGGGCAGACCCAGGTCCTTTCCTAGCCCTCACAGGGGCTGCTTTCTCACTAGGTGAGAAGAGAAGCCAGGGTCCTGCAGCCCAGGCCAGGCCCCAGGAGGAGGTCCTCCCTGCAGAGCACTACCCCTGCCTCCCCCTCAGGCTGGCCTGTGGGAGGGGCAGGCCACTCTCCTTTAAACCCTGGCCTGGCTCTCAGGGTCTAGAACCAGCGGACCCTGGTACTCACAGCCCAAGGCCCTGCCTGCACTCCTGCCTGCTGGCTGGACCAGTGCCCATCCCCCTCCCTCCCACTCCTGAGCCGGGCCTCCGAAGCAGAATGGAGGAAGAGGGTAGTCAGGAGGGGCCTTGGGGGCCATGGTACAGCCAGGAGGTGCTGGACAGCTGCAGGACAGAGGCAGGGCAGAGATCATGGAGCAGGTAGCTGGCAGATCTAGGCATGAGAGAGCCAAGCCGAGGAGGCCCTGCCCTCAAGGAGCTGCAGTCACTTCCCCTCCAGTGGGGAGATGCTTGTGGAGTACGTCCTGAGTGCAATGAAGAAAAACACGGCAGGGTAGCTTCTCCTCCCACCCTCCCCAGACAAGACACACCACCCTGCACCTTGCCGTGCTGACCACCTCCCTCAGCCTGAGCGCCCGGATGGCGGAGCGGAAGGCAGAGGGGCAGCGAGCGCCCGCAGCGAGCGGGCACACTAAATGTAGTTGAACAGCGTGCTAGGAACGCCCCAGCGTCTTGACTGCTGCAACCCTTACCTTGAGCACCGGGGTGTGTGCGAGGCGTGGCCACGTGTGTCCTGGCCGCCACCCTCCGAGGCCACACCCTGTGCAGACCGGGCCACAGCTGTTCAGGGTGCGCCCCGGTCCACCCCAAGCCCGACTGCAAGAAGCCAACGGGGCGAGACCGCCCCCCGCCCCGCGATCCTAGGCTGAGGAAACACAGAGAAAACGGACCTGATGGGAGGGCCAAGAGGTGGGGCTTGTGGGCGTGGCTTGTGTGGGCGGGGCCCTGGAGCGGGGGAATCTAGGGCCTGCCCAGAGCCTGCGGGGGGGTGGGGGCCGCTAAAGGGCGCGGCTAACCTTGGGCGGAGGGTAGGGGCGAGGCACATGGGCGCGGCTACAGGGCGAGCCCTCCAATGGACGCGGTCTCGGGGGGCGGGGCTTGCGCTGGGCGGTGGCCTAGGGGCGGGGCCTCCATAAAGCCTCGAGGCTAGTGGGCTCGCGCTTCCCGTCGGCGCTGAGCATGTTCGCTGGCGCCCTAGCTGACCGCGGGCTCCTGCTGCTGCCGCCGCTCTTGCAGCTGCCGCAGGTGGGTCGCGGGGCGCTCGGCTCGTGCACCGCGGGGCGGGTCTGCGCTCGGCGCGCCCTGGCCCGGGCTCACCCCTGTCCCCACAGGTGGCGCTGGGCTTCGCGGAAGGCAGCTGCGACCCCTCGGATCAGTAAGTGGGGGCGGGGGGGAGGGAGCTGGGGTGGCCCCACCCTGGGGGAGGCTCGGGCAGGGCGGTCGGCCGGGCCCTGCCTCGCCTGCTCCAAGTGCCCCCGTCCCCGCAGGTGCCCGCCCCAGGCCCGCTGGAGCAGCCTGTGGCACGTGGGGTAAGTGGAGGCCGCGGCGCGCAGCCGGGTGCGACGGTTCTCCCCCGGGCCAGGCCCACCAGACCCCCACCCCGCCTGACTCCACGGCCGAGGCGTCGCCAGCACTGTCCCCCTCCTGGGCCGCTGGCGGGACGGCGCTGGGGCCCTCAGAGCCTGGCATGCTGACCCCAGCCTCCTCCCCCAGCACCAGGGGTGACCTCCTGCGTGGGTCCTGCCTGAGTCCCCCATGGCTAGGGACACCCCCGGGGCCCTGGGCAGGACTTCCCTTGTAGCCTGCTTGCCCACCTCCCACTCCCTCGCTCCCCGCCCCTGTGGGAGGCCCCTGTGAACATGGTCATTGGTCTGGGCACAGGACTGTGCAGTCGGTCTGGGACAGCGTGTCCTGGGAGTAAGCCCAAGGCCAGTTGTGGCCAGCCCTGGAGAGACAGCCAGGGCAGGCCAGCAGCAGGAGGCCAGGCCGGGCTGGGAGGAGGTCTCTGGCCTGGAGACAGAGTCCCTGGTTGTCTTTTACCCTATCCATCGCCTTGTCTTGGGCAACCGGGCTGTGACTGCCCCCAGAGAGCAGGCGCCCAGCGGCCAGGGGTCGGTCCAGCGGCAGATGTCGCCCCCCCGCCCAGGCTCCTCCTGCTTGCTGTGCTCCTGCTGCTGCTGTGTGGGGCCACGGCCAGCTGTGTCCGCTTCTGCTGTCTCCGGAAGCGGGCGCACGCCCAGCCACACCTGCCATCAGCACCTGAGTCCTGCGACCTGACAGCCATCCCCGCGGACAGCGACAGCCCCATGCACAGCACTGTGTCATGTGAGTGCCGGCAGACCTCGCCCGGCGGCCCACCTGCCTGAAGGGGCGGCAGGGGACTGGTGAGGGCCAGAGCCACCCGTCGCCACAAACCCATTCTGGTTCCCTGCAGCCTACAGCTCTGTGCAGTACCCGCTGGGCATGCGGCTGCCCCTGCCCTTGGGGGAGCTGGACCTCGACTCTGTGACCCCTCCCGCCTACAGCCTGTATGCCCCTGAGCTGCCGCCCTCCTACGATGAGGCCGTCAAGATGGCTAAAACCAGACAGGAAGAGCCACCCCCCTCCCAGTAGCCCAGCCCCCTCCCTGAGGCCTCATGCCTAGAGACCCCTCCAGGGCCCCAGGGGTGGGGCCGCAATGCCCAACACCCCTGGCTGTAGCCCTGGTGCCCCCCCGGAGGGGGCAGGAAAGCTCTCCCGAGCCTCCCGATGCCACCAGCCACTCTGTGCTCACAGGGGACTGTGCAAGGGCACCCCAGCCCACCCTCACCATCCTTCCCGCCCGGGAAGGCCAGCCGTCCGGCACATTGCTGCAGCCCTGGCCTCGTTGCTATGTAACGCTGGGCATCTGAGCCAGCCGGCCCTGTGTTGGCCACACACACACACACACACACACACACACACACACACACGCTGCCTCGTTCAGCCCTGGCCCCTGGCTCAGGCCCAGCAGGCCCTCAGTCCAGATGAGGCCCCACAGACCTAAGCCTCAGGGCTCAGAGCCTGCTGTGATGTCTACAGCTTTTTGGAGAGAGAGAGAATAAAGTTTCTATCTAAGTGATCTCCATATGGAGGAAAGAGCTCCGGGAGGGGCCCTCGGGCAGCAGCCTCGCAGGGCAGGCAGGCAGCGTGAGTACGTGGTCCTCAACCTATGCCCAGCCTGGCCTTCCGGCTGGTGTCCGGAGCCCAGAGCTGGGCTGTAGGCAGTGTCGGGTGTCCCACAGAAGTGATGGCCCAAGTGTGATGGGCAGCTCAGGAGAACCCTCTCCCTCCTCCAGACCCGCAGCTTTGCAGCCCCTTTTTCCAGCCTTGGGACAGTGAAGCACACACGAGTCTGGCCGGAGCGTTTATTGGCCACGGAGCCGGCGTGGGGTGGATGACAGGGTGGGCGGCAGGGTGATGGCAGCAGGCAGCGGGCTTCCCACGGCCGCAGTGGCTGCTCCTACTGGACCAGCTTGAAGGACTCCCCAGTCATCATGGCCACGAACTCTGAGAGCAGAGGGACAAGTAGGCAGCCTGGCCTGACCCGGCCGCCGGGCTCCCGGGGCCCATCCCCCACTCACCCTCGTAGTCGATGGTCCCGTCCCCGTCCTTGTCGGCTTCCTTCATCATCTGCTCGGCCTCCAGCTCGCTGAGGGGCTCGCCCGCATTCATGAGCACGTACCTGCAGGAGCCTGCGCTGAGTGGCAGCCAGCGGGCCCTCCCCCCGGCCCCGCCCCCGCGCCGGCCCGGGGCCCTACTTGAGCGTGTCCCAGTCAATGTAGCCCTTGCCCTCCTTGTCGAAGATGCGGAAGGCCGCCCTGAGCTCACTCTCCTGGTTCTGGGCCTTCTCCCAGTACACCCCCATCAGCGCCAGGAAGCTGTCGCAGTTGAAGAACCCTTTCTCTGCGGGAGCAAGCAGCAGGTGCCCGAGTGAGGGCGGCGAGCCCCTCCCCACTCACACCCCGGTGACGCCCCTCCCGCTGCCCCTGGCGGCCTCACTGTCTCTGTCCACGTCCTTGGCCATGGAGGCCAGCTCGCTCTTGGTGGGGTTGATGCCCATCAGACTCATGAGCCGCTCCAGCTCGTCCGTCTTCACCGCCCCGTTGCCCTCCTCATCAAACATCTCAAAGACCCCCTTGTACTCCTCGATCTGCTCCGCCGTCAGGCGCTCCGTCTGTGGGGACATGGGCCCAGGCTCGCCAGGAGCCCCTCCACCCCTCAGTCCAGGGGAGGCTGGAGGCCCCAGCCCAGAGCAGGCTTGAGGCCAGGCGGCACAGGGATGGGTCTTGAGGGGAGAGCAAGGCTCCGCGAGGCCACTCAGAGGGGACGGCGCTCAAGGCAGGGGCAGGCCAGCCACGTGAGAGTGCAGTGGGGCAGCGCTGGACAGCCAGTGAGGCCAGGGGAGGGACACCATGGCCAGCGTGGGGAGGAGCCTGGCCTGGGGGCCAGGGTGAAGGCCCCAGCCTGTTCTGGCATCCCAGAGTGATAGTCCAGGGCCGGGCCACCCTGCCTGCCACCGCTCCGGCCGCTTTCCGAAAGGGCTGCTCCGGCCTGGGCCCCAGAGCAAGAGCAGCGCCAGTGGCCGGCAGGGCCCCGCCTCGGGCCCCCCACTCCGCACTTTCCCCCCAGCCTTATTGGACGTCTTCCTCAGGTCCCCAGAGACCCTCCCACCTTTGGTCACGGCCCCAGCCTGATCCCCGTGTGTGCAGAGGCCTGCCCGCCGCCCTCTCTCGCCCAGGCACTGCCCAGCTCCTGCTGGACCGCCCAGCCCAGCCCGCCGGGCGCTCTGCCGGGCGCCGGGAGCAGCCTTACCATGTCTGTGGCTGGCTGAGGGGACACTGCACGGTGGCGCTGGAGCTGCTGTGGGCAGAGTGCAAGGGGCAGAGAGGGCGGCTGAGCTTTAGCGGATCCAGCTGCCCGGGGTCCCTGGGGTCCAGATTCCAAGAGCCTTTTATGGCCAGGAGATCCTGTCAGCCCTATTTTGGGACAGGTTGGCCCTTCCCCACGTGGCCCTTCCTGGCCTGAGCAGCCCCTCACCCCAGAGCTCCCTCTCTGACCCTGGGTCCCAGCCAAGGCCCCCCTGGGCCACGGCAAGGATGGACATCGTGGGCCAGGGCAGGAGAGGGGCTGTTCCCTTCTCCCCAGTGAGCCCCTTCCCCCCACTGTGCAGCGGGAGGCCCCACGGGCTGTCATCACTTCTTGGTGAGGGTTC
Source organism: Pseudorca crassidens (assembly GCF_039906515.1). Taxonomy (NCBI): domain Eukaryota; kingdom Metazoa; phylum Chordata; class Mammalia; order Artiodactyla; family Delphinidae; genus Pseudorca; species Pseudorca crassidens. The sequence continues at coordinate 843,151 of NC_090297.1, read as the reverse complement.
TTGTTGACGGCCCTCCCTGGCCAGGTGTCGCCCTCACACCCCCAAGGACCCAGGGCCCAGCACGGTGCCAGCACTTTGCAGACACCCTCTAAAGACAGGTTCAATAAACATGCACTGGGGTCCCCCTCGGGCCACCCTGTGCAGGAGGGGCTGGGGGTCCACAGTCCCAGGAGAAGACAGCTGGCCACGAACTAGGGGCGAGAGGATGCAGAGCGGATGGGGCCAGGGGGCTGGACTGGCCATGGGGAGGCCAAGCCAGGTGCCTCTGGGCGGTCGGGGCTATTCTCAGGGAAACCTGACCCCCTTCCGCTCAGAAGAGCAAAGCTGGCTCCCGAGGGAGCCCCGTGGCCTGGCTGTTTAGTAACGAGACGCCACAGCAGCACACACACCCCTGCCTTTGTGCGCTCAGCCCTTGGACACACACCCGCCGCCACCCCAACGTGGGGTGGTGGCTCTGGGTCCCGACCCCGGGCCCAGGTCCCTGTGCTCCTGTCCGGGCAGTGACCTGCTGGCCTGGCCACGGCGCTCGGAGGTCTGTGATTACAAGCTGGGGCTGAGGGGGCTCCTCCCATCCCCCCTCCAGCTCCTGCCCCCAGCGATGGTCACAGACAGGCCCCCACTAGTTCCCTTCACCCCCGTGCATGGCCCCCAGGGTCACGCACGCCGACACACATCTGCCTCGGCCCCATGGCCACCTGACGAATCTAGCAGGCGAGGTATGCCCTGTACCCCACCGGCCTGGCTGGCCCTCCGCGGGCCAGAATATGGAAGCCACAGGGCCATTTCCTGCTGAGGCCCAGGACAGCTGCTGAGGCCGCAAGATCTGTGCTGACGGGGACAAAATGGCTCCAGCGGGCACCGGGCCAGCGGCCCCGGGCCAGGATGGAAGAAGAAGCTGGCTCTGGGCACCCTACCTTTGTCCTGGCTGCTCCGGGCTGTGGCTTCAGGCTTTGTGACGGTGAGAAAAGATTTTCCCACCCCTTCCCTCAAAAATCCCCAGACCATTTCAAGGAAACTAGTCGCATCTCTACACCCGGACCACAGCTGGAGGAGAAGAAGGCTGGTGGGGGCTGCCGCACGACGGCAGTGGGGCAGGGGGTGCGGGGAGAGCAAGGGCCTGCAGAGAAGGAGGGCGTGAGGGTCAGTTTTGCATCCCGTTGGCCAGGCTACAAGCCCAGATGTTTGCCCAAACACTAGTCTAGGTGTTGCTGTGAAGGTGTGTTTTTTCATATATGTATTGATTACAGTGGTGAAATTAGCATAAAATATTACTCAGAAAAGGGAACTAACATATACTGAACCTCTGTCATGAACCACAATCTTTTCGTTTGGTCTTTTTTGTATTGTTTGTGGTACAAAGCACAAAACATAAAATTAACCATCTTAACCATTTTTAAGTGTGCAGTTCAGTAGCGTAAACTATACGGGCCTTGTTAGGCAGTAGATCTCCAGAACTTTCCGTCTTCCCAAACCGAAACTCTGTCGCCATTAAACACTCACGCCCCAGCCCGACACCCACCCTCCTGCTTTTCTGTCTACAGACTTGACTCCCCTAGGGACGTCGTATGAGCGGCATCAGACGGTATTTGTCCTTCTGCGTCTGGCTTATTTCACTCAGCATCATGTCCTCTAGGAGCATCCACGTTTTAGCAGGTGTCAGAATTTCTTTCTTGAGGTTGAATAATATTTCATTGGATGAATAGACCACATTTTGTTTAGCCGTCAGTCTATGGGCATTCAGGTTGCTTCCACCTCTTGGCTACTGTGAATAATGCTGCAGTGAACGTGGGGGTCATGGAGGGTTTTTTCCATGTGATCACCATGGAAATCTGTAGATTTGAGTAAAGCAGGTGACCCTGGTAATGTGAGTGGGTCTCATCCGAAGAGTGGAAGGCCTTAAGAGAAAAGCCTGAGGTCGCCAGGAAGAAGGAGTCCTGCTGTACACAACCTCTGGCCCTGAGCTGCAGCCTCAGCTCCTCCCTGGGTCTCTAGCTGCTGGACAAGCCACAACCACATGAGCCAGTTCCTTAAAATAAGTCAGTCTCCCTCCCTCCCGCTCTCTCCCATTGGTCTGTTTCTCTGCAGAGCCCTAATCAGGTCAGAGGGTGACCAAGGGCGGGGACCCAGGGAGGCCAGAGCAGTGTGCTCCCAGCACCTGGGCATCTGTGCACAGGCCCCCAGGGCCACCCTACCCCACGGCAGGGCACACGGTGTGTTCTCTGGGCGGATCTGGACGGAACCATGGGCTCCCCTAAGAGAACGGCTGAACTCGCAGACTGAAACCCCAGGCCAGGGGGAGAGGAAAGTTCATGTGCGCAGCAGGGGGGCCCTAGCCCCTCCCTCAGTGCCCCCCCACACACACGGTGCAGACCAGTCATCCTCTCCCAGAGAAGAGAAGAGACCCACAGACACTGCCACTGGGGGTCCCCAGTAAGAAGACACTGCAAGCCCCACACCTCCGGGGGGGCCTCAGGTGCAGACCCAGCTCACCGACCACTGTGGCCCCATGTGGGACACTCTGAAGGGCGCTCATTCCAGAGCCTGTTGGCTGGCCCGAGGCTTCCTGCAGGACAGCGGGACTTTACCCCTAGCCCATGGCCCGTACCCCACACCCCACCTCGGGGGCTGCTTCCGGACAACCCAGGGTGCAACCAGATGGGCTCTGGAGATGGGTCCCTCGCTGCCCAGATGCCACAAGGCGCCAGGCGTGGGGATTGTCCCTGCAGTGGGTCACACTGGAAGGGGATGAGAGGCCCAGTGGCTGGTGCCCACACATGAAACTCCACACAGTCACCAAGGTGGAGGGTGGGTCAGGAGTGGGGACTTGAAAGCCGGGGTGAGCGTGAGTGTGGGTGTGGGTGTGGGCGTGGGTGTGGGCGTGGATGTGAGCGTGGTGTGGGCGTGGGTGTGGGCGTGGGCGTGGGCGTGGGTGTGGGCGTGGGCGTGGGTGTGGGTGTGGATGTGAGCGTGGTGTGGGCGTGTGTGTGAGCGTGGGTGTGGGTGCGGGTGTGAGCGTGGGCGTGGGTGTGGGTGCGGGCGTGGGCGTGGGTGTGGGTGTGGATGTGAGCGTGGTGTGGGCGTGGGTGTGAGCGTGGGCGTGGGTGTGGGTGCGGGTGTGAATGTAGGTGTGAGCATGGGCGTGGGTGTGGGTGTGGGCATGGGCGTGGGTGTGGGTGTGGATGTGAGTGTGGGTGTGAGCGTGGGCGTGGGTGTGAGTGCGGGTGTGAGTGAGCGTGAGTGCAGGTGTGGGTGTGGGTGTTAGCATGGGTGTGGGTGTGGACATTGGTGTGAGTGTGAACATGGGTGTGGGTGTGAGCTTGCATGTGGGTGTGAACATGGGTGTGAACGTGGGTTGGGTGTGAACGTGGGAGCGGGTGTGAGTGTGGGTGTGAATGCCGGCTGTTATTGTGCTGAGCGCTGGGTCTCTGGCTGCCTACAGATCTCTGCTCCCCCAGGCAGTGGAGGGAGGGCAGAGAACCGCAGTCCCAAGCCCAGGACTTGAGTGTCAGAGTGGCTGACCTTCAATGACACCTGTTGCCCATCAAAGTCGAGCCCTGGTGGGACAGCAGGGGCCTTGACATGTAGGCGGGACGTCAGGGTGGGTGACACCCCCTCCTCTGGAATTCTGGCCTTCAGGTCCTGCTCGGCTCTCCCTGTGAAGGGCTGGGCCCAGAACTGCCACCCCAGGGGAGCACAGTGCACAGGCCACGCCCCAACTGGAGCCAATATTTGTCCCCCTCAGGCCCCCCTCCCGCGTGGCCACTAGGCCGACAACCCAGGAGGGCTGCAGCTGACCCAGCTGAGATGAAGCTGAGCCTCACCTGGGTGGACAGAGGGACCTGGTGGCAGTGCTGGCAGGAATCAGGCAAGCACGGCTGGGCCGGGGGCTCCCTCGAGGGGCTGGAGCATAGCGGGGCGGGGGGTGGTTAGGCACGGAGTTTCTCAGACCCCTCCCTTCTTTCCACAGCCTCCGCCTGAGGTTCACTCGGCCAGCTGGGGCAGCCACGTGGGGGCTGGCACCTGGGCTGTGCCGCAGCCCCCCAGCCTCCTCGCTGGCGGGTGACAGGGCTGCACGTGACACAGTCTTCCCAGGTCCCGGTGGACTGAGCCCCCTGCCCAAAGCCCCCTGCCCAGCTCTGGGACTGCCCCCTTCTGTCCCGTCTTACTTCCTGTGCCCACAGAAAGGCTGCGTGCCCCCATCTTGAGCCGTTGTCACAGGGCTTGCTTGGGGGCAGCTTACCCTGGACAAGGGGTGTCAAAGAAACCCAAACCCTGGACCACCAACCATGCAAGAGGGGAGGGATGCAAGTGTAAGATCCGGTAGTGTTCAGGAAATGGCCAGGGCTAGTGATTGAGATTAAAATGTAATGTGGGGACTTCCCTGGTGGCGCAGTGGTTAAGAATCTACCTGCCAATGCAGGGGACATGGGTTCGAGCCCTGGTCTGGGGAAGATCCCACATGCCGCAGAGCAACTAAGCCCATGTGCCACAGCTACTGAGCCTGCGCTCTAGAGCCCGCAAGTCACAACTACTGAGCCCGCGTGCTGCAACTACTGAAGCCTGAGCGCCCAGAGCCCGAGGTCCTCAACAAGAGAAGCCACCGCAATGAGAAGCCTGCGCACCGCAACGAAGAGTAGCCCCTGCTCGCCGCAACTAGAGAAAAAAGCCCATGCGCAGCAACGAAGACCCAACACAGCCACAAATAAATAACTAAATAAATTTATTTTTTAAAAAAAGTAATGTGAAACTCTTAAGATAACCACTAAAAGACTAGAAATAGGTTGTATGACTTCCACATCTATGGAAGGAAAAAAGACTAAAGAAAACGTAATGAACCTAATAGAATATAGGAAGGGAGAAGGAAGTATAAGAAAGGCAGCATAGGGGGGCATTCCCTGGAGGTCCAGTGGTTAAGACTCTGTGCTCTCACTGCCAAGGGCATGGGTTCAATCCCTGGTCAGGGAACTAAGGTCCAGCAAGCTGCATGGTGCAGCCAAAAATTAAAAATAAAAACTAAAATAAAGCAGCATAACTAGGAAGCAGAAAGTAACATAATAAAGGTAAACCCGGGACTTCCCTGGTGGTGCAGTGACTAAGACTCCACGCTCCCAATGCAGGGGGCCCTGGTTGGATCCCTGGTCAGGGAACTAGATCCCACATGCATGCTGCAACTAAGAAGTCTGCATGCCGCAACTAAGGAGCCCACATGCCACAACTAACGAGCAGGCGAGCTGCAACTAAGGAGCCTTAGCTCCAGTGCAACCAAATAAATAAATAAATTTTTTGTTAATTAAAAAAAAAATAAAGGTAAACCCAGGTAGGGGGAGGAGGAATTGGAGGAAGGCAGTCAAAGGGTAGAAACTTCCAGTTATAAGAAAAATAAGTACTATGGATGTAAGGCACAACATGATAAATGTAATTAACACTGTATGTTATACATGAAAGTCGTTAAGAGGGTAAATCCTGAGTTCCCATCACAAGGAAAAATTTTTTTTTCTATTTCTTTAATTTTGTACCTATATGAGATGATGGATGTTCACCAAACTTGTGGTTCATGTTCATGATGTATGTACGTCAAGTCATTATGCTGTACACCTTAAACTTATACAGTGCTGTATGTGAGTTATACCTCAATAAAATTAGAAGAATAAAGAAAGTAAACCCAGCCATCTGACAGAGTTTCCAGGAGCCAAAGCTGGAACAATGTGAAAAAGAAAATAAATCAAGTCGTATTGGGTTATAACCAAAGTATAAGGTAAATATCATTGTGCATTAAAGCACACCATCAACAGAGAGAAAAGGCAACCCACAGGATGGGAGAAGATATTTGCAAATCTTATATCTGATAAGCGATTAATACCCAGAAAATGTAAAGAACTCCTACAACTCAACACCAAAAATAAACAACCCAGGGCTTCCCTGGTGGCGCAGTGATTGAGAATCTGCCTGCCAATGCAGGGGACACGGGGTCGAGCCCTGGTCTGGGAAGATCCCACATGCCGCGGAGCAACTAGGCCCGTGAGCCACAACTACTGAGCCTGCGCGTCTGGAGCCTGTGCTCCGCAACAAGAGAGGCCGCGATAGTGAGAGGCCCGCGCACCGCGATGAAGAGTGGCCCCCGTTTGCCCCAACTAGAGAAAGCCCTCGCACAGAAACAAAGACGCAACGCAGCCAAAAATATAAATAAATAAATAATTTGTTTATTTAAATAAATAAACAACCTAATTCAAAAACTGGGCAAGGAACTTGATAGACCTTTCTCCAGAGAAGACACGCACATGGCCAACAAGCACATGACAAGATGCTCAGCATCACTGATCATCAGGGAGTGCGAGTCAACAGCACAGCGAGACACCACCTCACACCCATCAGGATGGCCACTACCAAAAAACAGAAACCAGGGCTTCCCTGGTGGCGCAGTGGTTGAGAGTCCGCCCACTGATGCAGGGGACACGGGTTTGTGCCCCGGTCCGGGAAGATCCCACATGCCGCGGAGCGGCTGGGCCCGTGAGCCATGGCCGCTGAGCCTGCGCGTCTGGAGCCTGTGCTCCACAACGGGAGAGGCCACAGCAGTGAGAGGCCCACATACCGCAAAAAAAACCAAAACAAAACAGAAAACAAGAAGTGTTGGTGAGTGCTCACTTCAGCAGCACAGATACTAAAATTGGAACAATACAGAGAAAATTAGCATGGCCCCTGCGCAAGGATGACACACAAATTTGTGAAGCATCCCATATTTTTAAAAAAGAAGTGTTGGTGAGGATGTGGAGACATTGGAACCCTCGTGCACTGCTGGTGGGAATGTAGACGCTGGTGGAAGACAGTACAGAGCTTCCTAGAAAAAGTAGTCATAGAATTACCATGTGACCCAGCAACTGCAGTTCTGGGCCTATTCCCCAAAGAATTGAAAACAGGGCCTCAAACACGTGTTTGCATACCCGTGTTCATAGCAGTGTTATTCAGAGGTGTTAAAAAGTAGGAAAAATAAACAAATGTCCGTCAATGGACGGAGTTGGATAAACAAAACATGGTGTGTGTGTGTGTGTGTGTGTGTGTGTGTGTGTGTGTGTGTGTATGATGGTTAATATTATGTGTCCACTTGTCTAGGCTAAGGGCACCCAGACAGCTGGGTGTGACTGGGATAGTGTGTCTGGAGGAGACTGGTGTTGAATCTGAACACAAGTAAGAAAGGTTGCCCTCCCCAATGCAGGTGGGCATCATCCCATCTGTTGAGGGCCCAGGCAGGACAAAAAGGCAGAGGACAAGCTGTCTCTTTGCCTGACCTGGAACATCCATCCTTTCCTACCCTCGGACATCAGCGTTCCTGGTTCTCAGCCTTCACGCTCAGACTGAATTACAGCACAGGCTTCCTGGGCCTGCAGCTTGCAGATGGCAGATCTCCTCCTCCTTCATAATCACATGTCAATTTCTATAATAAATCTCCCCATCTTGGGCTTCCCCGGTGGCGCAGCGGTTGAGGGTCCGCCTGCCGGGTACCCCGGTCCGGGAGGATCCCACATGCCACGGAGCAGCTGGGCCCATGAGCCTGCGTGTCCGGAGCCTGTGCTCCGCAATGGGAGAGGCCACAGCAGTGAGAGGCCCGTGTACCGTAAAAAAAAAAAAAAAACTCCCCATCTTATACCTCAATAAATAAATAAATAAATAATTAAAACCTCATCTCTATATATTTTACATATATATATTTTTTAATTTATTTATTTTTGGCTGAGTTGGGTCTTTGTTGTTGAGAGCAGGCTTTCTCTAGTTGCAGCGAGCAGGGGCTACTTTTCATTGCGGTGCGCGGGCTTCTCATTGCGGTGGCTTCTCTTGTTGCAGAGCACAGTCTCTAGGGCGTGCAGGCTTCAGTAGTTGTGGCTTCCAGGCTCTAGAGCGCAGGCTCAGTAGTTGTGGTGCACAGGCTTAGTTGCTCTGTGGCGTGTGGGATCTTCCCGGACCAGGGATCGAACCTGTGTCCCCTGCATTGGCAGGCAGATTCTTAACCACTGTGCCACCAGGGAAGCCCTACATACATTTTTTATATTATATATATAATTGATTTCTCTGGAGAACCCTAATACAATATACAATAGAATTATTATTAGCCAGCCTTAAAAAGGAAGGAAATTCTAACACCTAATGCAACATGGATGAACCTTGAGGACATCGTGCTCAGTGAAATAAGCCAGTTATAAAAAGACAAATACCGAATGATTCCATTTATGTACCATCCCTAAAGTAGTCAAATTAATAGAGACAGAAAGTAGAGTGGCTGTTGCCAGGGGCTGGGGTAGGGGGTGGGGAGTTAGTGTTTAATGGGGACAGAGTTTCAGCTTTGCAAGATGAGAAAGTTCTGGAGACAGATAGTAGTGATGGTTGCACAACAATGTGAATGTGCTTAATGTCACTGAGCTGTGCACTTAAAACAATTAAAATGGTAAATTTTATGTTATGTGTATAACCACAATAAAAATAAATATGTATCCATGACTCCATATTGATACAAGTGACAGGATAAATAAATAAATGCAAGAGTCAAATATTCCATACAGAAGAATTCCAAATAATTTATGTAGATGTTCTACCCTCAAGGAAGGGGGCACAACTCCCCACTTCTTAATCGTGGTTGGCCAATACTGACTTCCTTCCAATGGGCAGAGAATGGAAAGGCTCACCGCCCAGTGATCAGGGCCAGGGTCACAGTGGTGAGCCATGTTGAGGGCATTCACCCTTGACACTTGCAACGAGAAGGGCACTGTACCTCTCTGAAACCCACAACCCCACCAGACAAATCCCAACAGAGGAACAGGCTACAGGATGTCCTGACCAGCACTCAAAACCATCAAGGTCACCGAAGACAAGGAAAGTCTGAGAAACTGCCGCAGCCAGGAGGCGCCCAGGGAGAACAGTTAAACTTACTGTGGGATCCTGGAACAGAAAGAGGGTGTTAGGTAAAAACTAAGTAGATCTGAATAAAGTGTGGACTGTAGTTAATAATGTGTCAATATTGGGTTATTTATTGTAGCAAGTGTACTGTAGTTCCTCATAATAGAGGAAATCGACCGTGAAGTGAAGTGCATGGGAACTCTCCGGAAGTCTCAGCAATTTCTCTGAAAATCTACAGCAATTCTAAAAATAAAGTTTATTTTAAAAAAGAAATCCAGGGACTTCCCTGGCGGTCCATTGGTTAAGACTCCGCGCCTCCAATGCAGGGGGACTGGGTTCCCTGGTCAGGGAACTAGATCCCACATGCTGCAACGAAGACCCAGCGCAGCCTAAATAAATAAATAAATATTTTTTTAAAAAGAAGAAGAAATCCGAATACACCAGTAATCGAAATTATGCCATTTAAAACAATCGCCACTTTAAAAGCGATTGAATTGCCTAAACGGATAAAAACAAAGTCCAGGCGCTCCCAGTCCACAGACACAGCCTACAGAAAGGCTGGCCCTCCCGGTCCCCTGAGCCCCACGCCGGGCGCGTCCCGGAAGCCCCGCCCCCCTGCGCCCAGCGCCCCACGCGCTCGCTGGGTCTGGGGTAGCAGCCTCAGAACATCCTTTTCTAGCAACCCTGCATTGCTCTAAAAATAGATCATGTATTGATCCACAAAGAAATCTCAACACTAAAGATCAGCCTCAAACTGACCACATTCTCCAACTACCGAGATTTCGATTAATTTCTAAATCAAGACCAGAGGAAACAACTAAGAACTGAAAAGGCTTGTTTCCGCGAAGAGCGGGCGGGATGTACTGCGAGTTACCAGCCCTGAAAACTATGGATTTTAGCAAAATCACAAGCCTGTCTGGGAACAGGTCGCCGTGGCCCTCCGGGCTCTTCGTGCGGAGTGCCAGCCCGCCCGCCCACCCGGTTGGGCGGAGTCCGGAGCTGAGCCTCTCAAGCCCCGGCCCAGTTCCCGACGCTCGGCCCCGCCCCCGCCCTGTCCCACGGCTCTGCCCTCGGTCCCGCCCCCGGCCAGCCACTAGGCCCCGCCCCTGCCTATCTGCAGGCCCCGCCCCCGATACTTGCCCCCGCCCCTTCACCGTCACGTAGCTCTGCCCTAGGCCCCGCCCCATCCCCGGCCCGGAAGCACCGCTTCGGGCGGCCACTCCGCGCGTGTGCACCAGGCGACGCTCGCGGGCCGCGCGGAGCGCAGACGGGGATCGCTGCTGGACGGGCACAAGCGTTTGAGGGCGGCCCTCCTGGGCTTGGAGCTGGGCAGGGTCGTCTTCCCAAGCCTCCTGCCCGGCCACTCTCCATCCCGCCTTTCAAAACCCTGCCCTCGAAGCCTCATTCTTGGGTTCCCTCAACTGTTAGAACAAAAATAGGCATAAGTATTAACCTGTAAGGCGGCGAAGGGCCAGCCTGCCGAGGGGTAGCGGGGAGGGGAGCGGGGGGCAGGGTGCCGACCGGGAAAAGTGGAGCCACCGCTCGCCTTGGGCCGACCCCTGACCGAGAGTTCAGACCCCCGGAGAAGCACCCCCGTCCCCAGGCAGCCCTTTGCACCAGGCAGACCCCCACCCCGCCTTTACACAAGGGCAGATGTGGGCCCTGAACCTCGTCGTCCTGAGACCCCGGCCAGCCGTGCTCAGGAGCTCGGGCCCACTGCTCTGCTCTGCTGCCGTGTGACCCAGTGTGACCCCTGCTCTGCCAGGCCCCAGGCTGACCCTGGCATCCCTGAACCCCCTGCTCCCCTGCCCGGCTCAGGGGCTCCTCCTCCCTTGTCCTCTTCAGGCTTGTCTGAATGTGACACCAGCAAGGTCATTTTGTCCAAAAGCTAAAAGAGGTTTCGAAGATGCAGCAAGGGCCTCAGACCCCTCTGGTTCCAGTGGGCCCAGCAGCCAGAGGGCGGCAGGAGCCTGGAGGTCTGTCCTGCACCAAGGGGACAGACTGGAGAAGTTGAGCCCGCCCCTGGCTGGCCTTTCCGCAGAGCTTGGCCTTGGGGGCAGCACCCATGGGCTTCGCACAGGGCCGTTTGGGGGCGGGGCACGTATGGCCCTGGCCTCAGCAGTGCCCACAGTGGTGCCCAGTGAGGTTGACCCACGGCACCTCATACTCACAGACTGTGGGGGCTTCCTCCCCATGATCTGTCTCAAAGGTCTGGACACCTCAGTGCCCAGGGGCTGCTGGAGGGACAATAGGACAGGACAGACAGGCCCTTAGAAGTCTGATTCGCAGGCTGAGCCACCCCCCGGGAACCCCAGAGCAGGCCTGGGCATGAGCGCGGGGCATCTGCCCAGGGGAATGTATCGGGGCCCAGCGGGGCCCAGATGGACCTCACAGCGAGAGCTCCAGGGCCCCAGCTCCAGGCAGCACCCCTCCACGTGCCCAGCCAGGCCTGCTGGTTTCCAAAACACCCAGTGCCTGCCGGCCTGGCTGCCCCAGGAGGGACAGCTGGGGGCCAGCACATGCTCCGTGCTTGGCCTGCACCCCTGCTGCCTGAGGTCCCAGCGCACCACTTCCTCTTCCCCCTCCTTGAGCCCCAAGCCTTCGAGCCTCCAAGACCGCGCCCTGGGACTCCACCGGCTCCAGGCCCACTGGCCTCATACCTGCCTCTCATTGCCCCTTCCAGGCACCACTTGCATCACCTCCCGGGTGGCTGGTGGGCTGGGCCTCAGGGACAGGACTCTTCACAAACAGCCCTCAGGCAGGGCCCCTCCCCAGGGGAGGAGAGCTGCGTCCTCAGGATCAAGGTCCCATGGCTGAGGACTGCAGGACTGAGACGCCGGGGGGCCTGGAGGTGGGGTGCTGCAGGGGGCGCGGGGACCTGGGTGGCCCTGCAGAGGGTGCATGCCATCCCCCCACCCTGTGCCTGCCCCTGGGCACGAGCAGTGGTGCCCAGCCTGAGTGTAAGCACAGGGCCCAGTGACCCCCCTTGCTGTCCCTCCTGGCCCAGCCCACACCGAGCTGCCCCCACAGACACCCGGGGGCCCACCACCACTTCAGAAGTCAGCTTGGGGGCTCTGGGTGCTGGAGATGCCCCTGGGTCCCAGCAAGCTGTTTCCTGGCAGTTCCGTCGGCCTGACGGGCTGGACTCATGCCTGGGGCAAGGGGCAGCTGGCCCAGGCGAAGCCAGACTCTGTGGGAAGGAGGATGGGAAGGGGAGGAAGGGGAGACCGGATGGGGGTGGGCCCCCCTCCAGGCTGAACAGTGTCCCCAGGTGCCCAATGGGAGTAAGGGGGCCTCCAGGGAACCAGAGCCCCGCCCATTCTGCTGACTGCTGGCTGTGCTGCCTTTCTTCCCGCCAGCTCCAGGCTCTGCCCTGGCTGAGGAGGGCCCTCTGCTGCCCGGGAAAAACCAGTAAATAAGAATGTGCTGTCAAGAAGTGGAAGAGAGGATGGGGGTGGGGGGCAGCGCCAGGAAGGGCCCCCATCCTTCTGAGGCGCCCCCAGGCCCAGCAGTCAAGGCCTCCCGCTTCACTGTAGCCCTCTCCTGCCTCCTGCCTGTGTTCACATGTACCATTCCCCAGGCCACCTCTGGGACCCTGTAGGTGCCTGGGTCCCCGCCTGGGATCCCACCCCATGCTGGTCCCTGCCACCCTGGCCACACAAACCTGTTGTCTACAAAGTTCCCACCTCTGTCTGGGGTTCTCCTGCCGCTCTCTCCTCACCCCTTTCCCCAGTGGGGGGACATCCTCAGCTACCCATGCTCCCCCATGGCCCCTCACTGGCCCATGGCTCTCCACGCCCATTGCAGGCCTGCTTCTCGGCCAGCACCTACAAGCGTCTTGGGTTAGAAAGGTCCAGGACACATAACATTCTCCCCCTACCCCACCGGAACTGCCCTCCCCAGCTGCCCCTCCCATCCTCCCGGCTTGCTCACAGTTCAGCTGTGTGGACAGACACCCTGATGTCACCCCTGACTCCTCTGTGCCTTCTCCCCTGAACCAACACAAGCCCCATCACTCCAGATAGCTGGCCCTGTCAGGCCTGCCAGCACTGCGCTGCCCTCCACAGGCTCACCCGCCCTCAGGCAACCAGAGGGGGTCTCACCCCTGCTCAGACCCCCCAGTGGTCCCCATCACCTCCCAACAGGACCTGCCCTCCTCACTGCCACAGGACCTGAGCAAGCTGACCACTGCCCAGGTAAGGAGGACTGAGCCACCACCACGGTCTCCTCCCAGAACTTACATTTTTAAGAAGTAGCTGATAAATGCCAATGGCCTTTTTTTTTTGCCATTGAGGAAAATTCATTCCTCAAATTCATACGGAATTGCAAAGGACTCTGAATAGTCAAAACGATCTTAAAAAATAAGACCAGAGTCAGAGGACTCAAACTCCCAATTTAAAACTTATTACAAAGTTACAGTGATCAAAACAGTGTGGTACTGGTATAAAAACAGACATGCCCCAATGGAATAGAATAGAGAGCTCAGAAATAAACCCTCACACTTAGGGTCAGATGATTTTCAACAAGGGTGTCAAGACCATTTGGTGCGGAAAGGACAGCTTTTTCAACAAATGGTTCTGGGAAAACTGGATATTCACATGAAAAAGAATGAATTTGAACCACCTACCTCACACCATATACAAATATCAACTCAAAATGGATAAGACCTAAATTTAAAGGTTAAACTATAAAACTGGGCTTCCCTGGTGGCGCAGTGGTTGAGAGTCCACCTGCCGATGCAGGGGACACGGGTTCGTGCCCTGGTCCGGGAAGATCCCACATGCCGTGGAGCGGCTAGGCCCGTGAGCCATGGCCGCTGAGCCTGCGCAACCAGAGCCTGTGCTCCGCAACGGGAGAGGCCACAACAGTGAGAGGTCCGCGTACCGCAAAAAAAAAAACAAAACCCAAAACAAACAAAAAAAAAAACTTAAAAACTCTTAGAAGAAATCATAGGAGTAAATCTTCAATAACATAGATTTGGCAATAGCTTTTTATTTTTTGTTTTGGTTTTGGGTTTTTTTTTTTTTTTTAAACATATTTATTTATTTATTTTTGGCTGTACTGGGTCCTCGCCACTGCACATGAGCCCTCTCCAGCCCCGGTGAGCGGGGGCCACTCCTTGCAGTGGCGCGCGGGCTTCTCAGGGCAGTGGCCACTCCTGCCGTGGAGCACGGGCTCCAGGAGCACGGGCTCAGCAGCCGTGGCACGCGGGCTCCAGAACGCAGGCCCAGCAGCCGTGGCGCACAGGTCCAGCCGCTCCGCAGCATGTGGGATCCTCCCGAACCAGGGCCCAAACCCGCATGCCCGCACCAGCAGACGGACTCTCAACCACTGCGCCACCAGGGAAGCCCTAGCTTTTTAGATACAAAGTCAAAAACACAAGCAACAAAGAAGCAAGAAAGGAAAAAGAAATAAATTGGACTTCACTAAAATTAAAAACTTTTGTGCATCAAAGGACACTAACAACAGAGTGAAAAAAACAACTGACAGAATGGGAGAAAATATTTGCAAAATTACATATCTGATAAGTGTCTCATGTCCAGATTATATAGAGAACTCTTACAACTCAAAACCACCACCACCACCACAACAAAAAACAAGTTCAAAAAAGGGCAGAGGACTTGAATAGACATTTCTCCACAGAAGACATACACACGGCCATTTAGCGCAAGAAGAGATGCTCGGGAGGGGATGTGGGGATATATGTGTACGTGTAGCTGATTCACTTTGTTATACAGCAACTAACACAACAGTGTAAAGCAATTATACTCCAATAAAGACGCTAAAAATAATAATAATAAAATTTAAATAAAGAGATGCTCAATGTCCCTAGTCACCAGGGAAATGCAAATCAAACCACAATGAGATACCACTTCACACCCACTAGAATGGCTAGAGTCAAACAGGCAGATAGTGACAAGCCTTGGTGTGGGTATGGAGCTCTTGGAGCCCTTGAGCACTGCCGGTGGGAATGTAAACTAGCTCAGCGGCTGTGGAAAGCAGTTTGGTGGTTCTGCAGGTTAAATATAGAGTCACTGTATGACCCTGCAATCCCACTCCCAGGTAAATACCCAGAAGAATTGAAAACAGGTGTTCAAACAAAAACGTGTACACGAATGCTCACAGCAGCGCTATTCACAATAGCCAAAAGGAGAAACAGCCCGAATGTCCATCAGTCGATGGGTGGATAAACAAATGGTGGTGTATACACACAATGGACTATCCGCCATAAAAAGGAATGAAGTGCTGACACCTGCTACAACATGGATGAGCCTTGAGAACACGATGCTCAGTGAGAGAAACCGGACCCAGAAGGACACATGCTGTATGATTCTGCTTGGACGAAGTACATACAGCAGGTAAATCCTTGGAGATAAAAAGCAGATTCGTGGTTGCCGGGGGCTGAGGGGAGGGAATGGGGAGTGACTGCCTAATGGGGGCGGGGTTTCCTTTTGAGGTGATGAAGATGCTCTGGAGCTGGATGCAGGTGGTGGCTGCACAGTGAGGTGAACGTACTAAATGCCGCGAACTGTATACTTCCAAAGGGTTTAGCGGTAAGTTTCACATTAGGTGTGTTCTACCAAGATTCAAAACCAAATGTAGTTCATGGGGCAGAACCCTATCTGGGGGGACCTTTGAGTCACTGGGAGTTCTTGAGGCATCTCCCTTCTGACAGGGAATGTGGGCTGCCCTGCGCGGAGGGACTTCCCGGTGGAGACCCCACGGGCCAAGCTGAGCGGGGGCCCGGGTGGGAACCCTGGCCTTCTGGTCGTGAGAATGAGTCCCTGCCCCCTCGCAGGGAGGGGCAGCACGGTGGGGTCTTTTTTTTGGAAAGGACAGTCCTCCAGGGTGGGACTTGAGAAGAGACCACAGAGCAGTCGGGACAGGGTGCAGGCCCAGAGGAAAGGCCCTTCCTGCCAGGCACCCCGGGACAAGGCTCTGTCACCGTGTCAAGCCCTGGGCGGCCTGGCTGGCAGAGTGATGTGGCACTTTGTGACATGATGTGGCAGGTAACGTGGCATGGCAGATGCGTGGCATGATGTGGCATGCTGCCCAGTCCGTGGTCACAGGTGACCGCCCAGGGTGGCTCTGGGCCCCTGTGGCCTTGAGGAAGTGCATCCCTTCCCCTCTGCTCCGTGGCTGCCCTCCTGCTGGAAGTGGCCCTGCGTAGCGTCTTCATACAACATGACCTCAGGCCAGCGTCCTGGGGTGAGAGGGCTGTGCCCGAGCACGGGGCCCAGGCTCTGGGGCCGACTCTGGGCTGCCCCTCATGTGGCTGGACAGGGCAGTGAGCTCAGGAAGGCTTCGAGGGCTGCAGGCACCCCCGAGGCTGGACCGGCCACCCTCCTGCCTGCTGGTGTCACAGGTGCAAGCTGGTTACCCGGCCGGTGCTGGTGGAGCTGAGTCCCAGGGTACCTTCTGCGGGGCGAGGAATCCCCAGCACAGCTGGGCGCTCTCCCCAGGCGGGGCGCGGGCAGAGGGAGGCGAGGGGAGCTGGAGACCAGGGCGGCCCTGGCAGCAGCCCCCCTCTTCCCCCGGAAAGGTCCCTCTGGCCACCACCCCAGCAGCCCCCGCTCCTGTCTGCGGCGGGAACTAGGGGCCGGGCAGTGTGCAGGCTGTCCCCGCTCTGGGGACCGTCAAGGTTTGGCTCCGGCCAGGATGGGGGAAGAAGCCCCGGTCACCCTGCACGGGCCTGCAGCCCACCAAGCCAGTGTGCCCACGCGGGTGTGTGCTGCTAAGCAGCTAGGAGCCTGCCCCATCTTCCAGGCCCCAGGGGCGCTTCCCTGAGCCTGCCCAGGCCTCTAGATAGCACCTGAGGACAGGAGGCTTGGCCAGGCTGGGGAGGAGGTGGGGCCCAGAAGGGGTCTGGGGGCTCAGAGCCCCTAGGCCTCTCTGGGGCAGTGGCCACCTCTGGACCGGGCCTCCTCACCACCCCTAGGTCCCTCGGCACGCAGCGGGCTCCCAGTTGCAGACCCCACCTACTCTGGGCACTGAGGCCTCCCTGGTCCCTCATCTGGTGCCCGCTTGGGCTGCCCTCTCTCGTCTGTGTCTGTGTGCGGGTGTCAGGGCCTGGGTGTGCCCCGCTCCGACCCTGGGCTCTCCCGGGGCCTTGGCGTCTCTGCATCACGCCTCCTCTCCTTCGGGTCTCAGCACTCCCAGCCCCGGCCCAGGATGCGCCTAGGGCGTTTCTGGCAGCTGCGCTGCAGGGCTGGGCTGGTGACTGCCCGACCTTCTGCAGGCTGCTGCGGGAAGCGCCAGCGCAGAACAATCGCAGCCTCTCTGCCAAGGGCGCCGCCCAGGCCCGGCGAGGAAATGGGGCTGGGGGCTGGGCCGGGCGGGAGCGCCGGCCGCCCCATGGGGCACCCTCGACGCCTGCCTGGGAGTCCCTGGAGGCTGCAGTGGGGGGTGGGGCGGGGCGGAGCGGGGAGGCAAGGGTTGCCCAGCCTCGTCCCTCCAGCCTGTGCCCCAGCATCCGGTTTCAGGATGGAGCAGGCCAGAGGCTGGGGCTGCCTGGCCTCAGCTGGGAGGAGCCGGAACCTGGGCCTTGTGGGCCTTGAACCCCACAGCCAGCAGTGGCTCGGTTTATGAGTGTCTCAGTTGTTGCCCAAATCCTGCTGCATTTCCATAGTGTTTTTCCCCTGCCCGGCAGCCCTCCTCCTCCTGGTGACAACATTCACCTTTGCTCCGGGCACGCTGCATGTTGTCCCAACAGAGCCAGTGGCCCTTCCATCCCCTGCCTCCAGGGCCACGTGAAATCTGAGTGAAGCCTTTCAGAGCCTTCCTGGGGTCCACACACCGCATCCCAGAGCATCTGGAGCGCTGTAGCTGCTTAGCTGGGGGAGTGGGAAGGCAGCCCCAGCAGGCACCTCCCCACCAGGCAGGAGGCATCACTGGGGAGCCAGAGCCCACTGGGAGCCTCGCTGAGGCTGAGTGTCTGAGCCAGTCAAGTGCCTCTTTTCAGATAAGCTATTTAAGCTTCTGCCTCTTGCTACCCTGAGGCGGGGCTGATCCAACCCGGGAGTGTGTTAGTGTTGTGTGTATATCTGTGGTGCACGCGTTTCTGGGGGGATGTGTGGGGATTACCCCTCCTCACTCATGGTTGTATCTTGCTTCCTTAGAGAGGTCTGTGTTTTCAACCAAAGATGCCTCACTCCACGAATGACATTGAAAAACCCCTCGTTAGGTTTGCTGTGGCCCCAGAGCCATCCATGGAGCCAGGCTTTCCTGCCCCAGGTTCTGCAGCGAGACGGACCTGATGCAGCTGCCCCAAGGAACGTCTCCCAGGAAGGCAGCGAGGGCGTTTGCTGGAGCTGATGGTCTGAGCTGCCGTCAGCCCCCCAGGACGGCCCCCTCTGGGAGTGGCAAGGAGGCCACCTGGGTCTTCCCTCCTGTGTCTGCCCCTGAGGTGCAGCTGCCCAGCTGAGAGCAAACCTCCCACCCCCGTGCGGGCACCCCCCTCCACCCCAGGTGCCACTTCCTGATTCCCCACTGACCCCCATGTTTTGGTGCCCCCCACGAGGGATGTCTGGTTTACGAGCAAAGGTGGGTGACAAGGAGGGTCACAGGCTTGGAGGTCAGGTCACGAGAGGCATGGTGGGGGCTCGGGGCCAAGGGACGAGTCATGGGAGAGGGAGGGGGAGGGGCTGCTTCCACTGCCCAGGGGAAGGGGCCCAGAGGTCCCTCAAGGGCTGCTGGCGACGAAGGGGCAACAGGCAGCACCTCCCCAGGGCCGGGGAGGTGCACTCTGCCCGCCATACCAGCTTCCTGGGCTGTGATGCCCGCGACCTGGTCGGCCACTCCCACCTTGGGCCTGGACCCTCCCCTGGGCCCCCTGGCACCCACGCCGCAGCTCGCTCCCTCTCTGCCTGCCATGGGGGGTCTGCTTGACTGTCCCCTTCCCACTGCCCACCTTGCTCTCCCCACGCCCCCCAGCAGACCTGCCCCCCGTCAGAGCGGAGGTGGGCTCGGGGACCTGGGCCACCCTGGCACCCAGTGGGCACACCCCTCAGTAAGTTCGGCGGAGAGAAGCAGGAGCCGCCTCCCCGTCTGACCCCGTTCGCTCAGCAGCCCCCGTCTCTGCCTGCTGGCCCGCCGGCCCGCAGGAGCTAATCAGGCCTCTTCTGGATCACCTACATTCCGCCCCTCCCCCCTCATCCTCTGTCCTCTGGGGCGCGGAGGCCAGGTCCGGCCCGCAGCTCACTTATGGGAGGAGAAGCAGATAGCGCTCTTCCGGACAAGGCAGACCCTGCGGGAGCCGCCCCCTGCAGCCCTGGACCCTCAAAGCCAGGCTTGGAGCGGGGTCCCCAGGAGCAGTCCAGTCTTGTGCACGGATTGTTTGAATAATTCAGATTTTAAAAGACCTACTTTCCTGTCAGACCATTTCCTGCTAGAGAGCAGATGGGGCCGGGGCATCTGAATTATGCATTCGTGCTCCCCAGGTTTTTAGCGAAACTGGGCTCTGAGCCAGGCACTGGGGCCCAGCTGGCCTGGCCCTCGCCGGATGCACTGAATGGGTGTGGCCGTGGACTCAGGACCACAGGCTGGTCTCTAAGCCGTTTATCCAGAGAGGGAGGGAGTGTTGCCGAGAAGTCAGGGGAAGCCTGGGTTCCTGGCCAGGCATGAGCTCTCCATGAAGGGGCCCTGGTTTATGCCCCACCCCCACCAAGGAGGGGCTGAGTGGCGGGCAGGTGGGGGCCAAAAACCTCAGGAGGACTGGGCAGAAGGGATGGAGGGTGGGACAGGGAGGGCAGGGTCCCCTGAGCATCCTTCAGACCCCTAAGGTCTCAAAGGCCCTGGCTAGAAGCTAGAAGCTCCTGTGGGCTCCTGAGAGCCGACCAAGGCCCAGGGTGTGTGTGTTCAAGGCCGAAGGGCCCTGCTGCCTGGGGACCCTGAGGCCTGTGTGCATCACATGGGGACGATGGGGATGAGGCCCTAGGCCGTGCAGGGAATCTGGGAATGAGGGCCCAGCCAGTGTCCCCTGTTCCCTCCCCCCTGCCTTCCCCTCAACTTTGCCCCTCACACCCTGTCCATGAACACATAAACAGTATTCAGACCCCAGCCACAGGGCAAGTTCCAGGGAAGGACCTGCTGTACCCTGCAGACCTACAGATTAGGCAGGGGCAACAGGGCTGTACCCCATAACCTCAGACAGCTAGGGCAGGCCCTGGCTTTGTGTCCTCATGTGTGGCCTTGCCCTGTGGCCCTGATTAATGGAGGATGGGCCCAACCAGGCTAATGGTGGCCTGTGGCACAGGGAAGCCCTGGGCCAGGCCTGCCAGCCCTCCTGCTGCTCTTAGGTGGGCATGCAGGGACCCAGGATGGGGGTTCTGAGGGTCCCCCAGGTCTCCTGCCATCCCCACAGCAGCACAGAGTGGGCTGCATAGAGAGCACTCACCCCACTGCTCGCTTCTTTCACCCTTCCTGCTCCCCCCCACCCCTTTTCTCCCCCCCTCCTCATCTCTACTTTTCCAAGTCCTGGACTTAGGTGGGAATAGAGTTAGGATGGCATCAGACCTGCTGGATTCTGAGGGATGCCCCTCTCTGACCCCAAGTCTGGGGCCTTGGGACCCACCTGCCAAGGCTGTGCCATGGCTTGCGGGATCTCAGTTCCCGGACCAGGGATCGAACCTGGGCCCTTGGCAGTGAAAGTGCCGAAGTCCCAACCAGTGGACCCCCAGGGAACCCACCTCTTGAGCACTGGGCAGTGCTGCTGTCTTGTCCCCCCGCCCTTGTCCTGGACACAGTGACCACTGTGTTCTGACTCTCCCCGCTCCCCCGCCCTCCCCCCCACTCTGAGTTGTGTCCCCCTCACTTGGAACACAGAGCATTGCCTGCTCATAAACCTTCCTTGAGGACCCACTGTGTGCCTCACGCCCTTCTTGGCAGGTGGAGCAGTGGGCAAGGGAGTCCAACTCGGCCTTCAGCAGGGGAGCAGGGCAGGAGCAAGCAGCCTGGTATGAACCACGTGAGGCCACAGGAGCCAGAGCAACACGGGGGGCCGAGGCGGGCCGGGGAGACCCCCCCCCGGGGCAGATGGAGCCCCAAGGGACAAAGGCCAGAGGGTGGAACGCAGTGACTGAGTGTTTAAGGAGCGGAGAGGAGCCAGATGCTGGGCAGTGAGGAGGACAGAGCAGAGGGACCAGGGCAATGGATGCTCTCAATGGTTTTAAGCAGAGGAGTGATTCAGCTGGCATTCTGTCCTCACTCGGCTGAGCAGGGTGGACGTCTCTGCTGCGGTCAGCGCCCAGGCAAGGTGGTGGTGAGCATGGGAGATTGGTTACAGATGGGGGGGGTCTGTGTGTGTATGCAAACACGTATGCTTGTATTGTATATGCTCCTGAGCTCTGTGCACTGACCGGGACTAGAAGTAATGCCACTCCAGTAGCAGCACGCACAGCTTGCGCCTGGATCCTGTCTTCTAAATACCATGCCCCACCGAAAGGAAACAGGGCTCCTTGGAGAAATGGTTGAGTTCAGGGTGGGGCAGGGATTTTCTTGTGCCAGGGATTGAGGAAGGGCACAAGAGATGGTGGGGACATGTTTGTGCAGGAAAGACCCGTGGGAGGGGGAGGGACAGGGAGTACAGCCCTAGCGTGGGTGGGAAGGCATGGGCTCCATGCTGGGGTCCAGGGCCACCCTAGACAGACAGCACACAGGCATATGGACAAATGGGCTGCAGCTGCGAATCAGGCTGGGGGGCGGTGACTGGACCCCTTGAGGTTTAAGGGGACAGCTGCATTGCTGGGTGTGTCCTCCTGCTTCCTTCAGCCAAGCTGTGCAGGCCTGGAGGAGGGCTCCTGGATTTGGTCTGGAAAGGGCAGCATAGGGAGGGCTGGGGGCAGGAGGCTGAGCTGGCTGGAAAGGGGTGATGAGGGTTGGAGACCGCAGGCTCTTGCAGTGAAGAAGTCCATGGGGTGGGGAGGAGTCGGAACTGGGGAGGCACAAGTCAGATGGAGAGGTGGGAGTTGGTGGGCCTAGGGCTCCATCCATGGACATCCAGGAGGTTTCTGAGGACACTGGAAGCTACAGGCTGCTGACAGCTGACCCATCTCTCCACCTCCTTCCCCTCCCCCACTAGGGGGTCTTCGCTTCTCAGCTGCCTGGCTGACTCAGCTGCATTTGCAAGGGTGGTCCATCTGTCCCTCCTGACACTCTTTCCCGTGGTCACACCTCCCTGCTCAGGTGGCCATTCCTGACAGGAGGGCCTTGACCATCGAGGCCACACTGCCCACACCTGGCCAGCTCACACGAGCCCCACGGGCACCTCCGAGGACGGGCCCTGACCTCGTACTGCGGGGCGTCTGCTCCGCGGGCAGGCGGAAGCCGTGAGTCCCTGAGGCCGACCTGGTCCAGCGTGGGTGTTGATCAGCCTGCGCTGGCATATGCATGTGTGTGCGGGGTGCAGAAGGCAGATGTGGGGCGCAGAGTGCGTTACGGGGCGTGTGTGCTGGGCGCATGTTCGGGGTGCAGAGAGCCTTTGCTGGGCACCGGGTCCGGTGGCAGGCTCCCACTCTGCGGCCTCTACCCACGTCCACCTGGCAGGGAACCAAGCGGGTCGGCAGCAGGCAGACCCATACCACCGCAGGGCTCCGCGGGCCAGCACCTGAGGCGCGCAGCCCGGTGCGGGCGAGAGGCAGGTCAGCCTCGTGGGCTCCTGGAGCGGGTCCCCGAGGGCGCGGTGCTGCCCCTTTAAGCGGTTCGCGTACGCGCGCGGGGCTGGCGCAGGGCCGAAGCGCGCGCGCGCGCGCCGGGGACTCGGTCGAGCGGTGCGTGCGCGCGCGGCGTGCGCGGTGACGCGACCGTGGGGTTTCCCGAGGCTGCGGGCAGGGGCCGCCGCGCCCATCCCGATGGCTGGAGGCGTCTGAGGGGCGGACGGAGGCGGAGGCGGCGGCGGCGGCGGCGGCGGCGGGAGCGGGCGCGGGCGCGGGAGTGGAGCAGCCGCCGCGGGACCGACAGACTGAGCCTCGCCGGCGCACCTGCCCGCAGCGCCCGCGGAGCGGCCCGAGCGCGACCATCTCCTGGAGCGGCGGCCGAGGCGGCTGAGGCGGCGGGGAGCGGGCGCGGCAGGCGGGACGCGGTGTCGAGGTGAGCGCGGCGATCGCGGCACCGACCCCAGCCCAGACCCCCAGCCCCGACCCCTACCCCCCCTCCCCCGCCCCTCCCCATCGCCCCCCAGTCGCCCGCCCGCCCGGGCCGCCCCGCCCCCACCCTCCCCGCCCCCACCCGGCCTCCGGGTCGCGTCTTCCTGCCCCGCCCGGGTGGGGTCCGCGGTGCGGGGGCGGGGGCGGTGGGGACCCCGCGGCCGTCGGCCGGGACCGAGACCGAAGTCCCGGGCTCGGGCCTGGATTGGGGCTCCGGGGTTTGGAGTGCAGGTCCGGGGCTCTGGTCTGGGGTACTGGGTGCAGGCCTGCGGTCCGGGTCCTGGGGTCCGCGGTGGGGGCGGGGCCGGAGGCTCCGGGGTTTGGGGTCCGGGGCCGGCGCCCCGCGTCTGGGAGGTGGCCCGGAGGAGGGGCGCCGGGCGGGCCAGGGAACAAAGGCGGCCGCGGCCCTGCCCCGCGGCGGGCGGTGGGCGCCGTCCTTGGCCGCGGGAGGACGAGCTGCGGGAAAAGCGGCCTTTCGGCTGCTCGCGGGGAGGCTGGCGTCGCTGCGGCGGAGAAATGAGGAAGCGGCGCCGAGGGCGCGCGGGGCGGACAAAGCGCCCGGCGAGCGCGAGCCCCAGCCCCGCGGTCGCCGCCGGGCCCGAGCCGGGCCGCCCGAAGCCACGGTGCGGGTGCGCAGCCTGCGGGCGGTGGCCGGGCTCCCGCGCCCCGCGCCGAATGAATGGCCCCCGGCGGGCCCGGCAAGATGGCGCGTCCGCCGCGCGGCCTTTGTCAGCCGCCGCCCGCGCCGCGGGGCTCCGGGGGCGCCGCCCGGGGGCGGGGGCGCGGCGGGGGGCGGCGGGCGAGGGTCGGGGTCGCCCTCTGCCCCGGCCGGGTGGAGGGTGCTGGAAATTCCACCCAGGGATCGCTGAGCCATCGGACTTTGGAAAATCCTCCTGTATTTTTCCTTGCGAGTTGATGCTTGACTCAAGTGGTGTTTAAACATCTCTGAAGTCCTTTAAATTACCTCGTTGGCATACCCAAGTAGGTTTATCTACTGAACTCCTCTTTATGGAACCTTTTTAGTTAGGATTGTGAGACTCACTGACTGAAGGAGAACAGCGATGGTAGGGGTGTTTATTTTGGGAAAGGAAGTTGGTGGACATTTACAGTTAAAGAGTACGTTACTGAGTTTGTGCATAAATGATGTAAAAGTCGTAATCTGCAGTTCTGCTGTGGGGAGTATTAGAGCCTTTTTTTTTTTTTTTGTATTTTCATTTTGTTACCTGTTTGGTAACACAGTGATCTCCAATAACGTTTAATGATTAAGCAGTTGCTTATGAGATTATTAAGAAAATATGTAGATATTTTTTATCGTTAGCAAATAAGTGGAAGTATTAGCTTTGTGAGAAGTTCCCTTCCCTTCAGCCCCAGATACTGGATAAGGTCTAAAAGCTATTGTTATCGATAAGATTTCTACCTGAGTTCTTTGTTTTCTAATTTGAAGCTCTAGTCTTTTGGGGGTGGAGGGGGTTCGTATTTCAAAGAAAGATTTCAGTTTGCGTTCTATTAAGATAGATAGGGCCTGTTCTGGATTCTTCCGGAAGGTACATATTGCAAAAAGAAAACGAACAGGCAGTTCCTTTTTTACTTCCTTACTAATATGGGTGTGTGGCTGGGGATAGGGCTGGTGCCACCAACATGGAAACAGGTCTTAGAACCTCCAGACGGCAGAACTGGGTGGTAGCTTTTGGCTCAGTTTAACTTTCTGACAGAGCTGTCAGAAATGGAGCGCAACTGGAAGGGTCAGAGGCCGACCTGGCAGGATCCCGTGGGGGGAAGATTCCCGGCTGCTGTAGGGCTGGACTGCAGGGCCTCTCTCCTCCCGAGACTCCCTCTGTATATGCCTCTGGTTTCACAGGCACTGTAAATGCTGCAGTGTTTTTTTAGCAGGTGAGAGTTGAGGAAAGCGACGTTAAGTTTTATGATTGTGCCTGTGGCTTGCTCCCGGTTCTCCCTGCGTGGGGAGCCAGTGTTAGGGCTGCCTCTCATCTTCTGTGGAAATGGTCAAGAGTGTGCTTATAGAGAATATTGTTCAACTATGCAGTTTTGATTCAGAGTTGACACTTTCTTAAATGAACATGCCCATCAGACAAGAATATTCCTTTTGTATGATATCTGAGTTTACGACAGAGCTGTATTTATGTCATCAGGCACGTACTAAGCAGAATGTTCTTTAATGATACCTTAATAAAGATTTCTCTTTGTTTGACGTCTTGAGTTACTTCTGTTTCAGGGGGAGTTGAAGTAAATTTCCTCAGATTTCATTTTAATCTCAGAGGAGATTTGAAAGGCTGCCAGAAGGCTGTCAAATCTTTTCCATGCTTAGTGGCTTTGATTTCAGAGCTTGGAACACCTAGGTCTTATATTGACCACATGAGAAGTGCACAGATTTTATGAGGAGTTAATTTATTTCTCAAAGTTTTGTTGCTGTTAACTTTTTATTTTGCTAAAATTTTCTGTCTGTTATCCTTTAGTTTGATTGGAGAAGTTGTATTTCTACAATTAACTTTGAGAAGGGTCTTCAGGACAGCTGTAGACTTACCTACCATCAGTTGCCTTTTTAGCCAGTACTTTAATAAATAATGTTTTATTGCAGACGTGCAGTATTGGCATCAATTACAGTCTCTTCATCGGATTGCTGTTTTCTCTCCCCAAAAGATTTGGCTCATGTTGGCTTCCAAATGGGATTAAGTTCTTACTGTCTGGAGACTTTGGCTTTGGCATTAGTGGATTGGTAATAGATATTCTCAATTTTGTTATCTGGGCTTGACCATATGGCGTGCCGTGTTATTTTAAAACCTTTATTTTTTTTTGAACAAAAAGTTTTAGAATTTTTTAACCCTGGTATAAATTCTGATCTCTCAGGTTTGCATTTCTAGATAAGAGTGGTCGGAGAATTTATGAAGCAGGCAGTTTAGTTGAGTGTTTGGTTTAGTGAACATAGAATGAGGGGATAAAAACAAATTTAAACTGAGATCAGAGAAATAATTTATAAAACTGAATGTGTAACGTTACTGGAAGGAGGAAACAGTCCCAATTTTTATGGAGCGTGTGGCTGTGTATTGAGTAATGCAACATTACCCTGACTCTTCTGGAAAACGAAGACTCCCACTTCTTTTTAGAGCTGTGAGTTTTGCTCCACAGCTCTCGTTTAAGAAAAACAGGCAGTCTGTAGGCACTTGATTTGATCGGTGGATCAGAGGAATGCTAAAAGCTTTTGAAACCTTTTAGCCCTCTTGTTCTTGTTGCAGTGCCTACCATTAGGTGCCACAGTAATTGATGGAAATTCCTACTGACTTCCAGTGATAGAAAAGCTTCCCATTTTATAGCACAATATTGCTTTCTTTGAGAGACTTGAGTATTCCCTTATTTGACTTACTAAGTTAAAATTCTGGGAAAAAAGCCATTTTTAAATAGTTAATGGTTAAAAGACCAAGTCAAGACTATCAAAAGTAATAATTCTGAAGAGATTATTCAGTTGCATCCATGTTGCCATTGATAAAAGGTTACGATTGAATAATTAGTTGCCTCAGGCGCTTTTTTTTTTTTTTAAGTGAGGGGGCATTGCGGGATCTTAGTTTCCTGATCAGGGATTGAATTTGGGCCCACGGCAGTGAAAGCAGAGTCCTAACCACTGGACTGCCAGGGCATTCCTGGTCCAGGCTTAATAATGTACTTTATCAAGGAGGGAAAGGCTATTTACTCTTTAACCTGTCAGGACTAGAATACTAAGGGGATTGAATATATTCTTGTTTACTTGTGGGTAATTGTGTGTTTATACATGTCTGCACGTCTTCTGACTCAGTCCTGTGGCAATTGTAAAATATATTCCCCATGCAGATTACAAGTTCTCTTGACTACCTCCAAGTGTTGTAGTTGGTAAAGCTTTAAAAAAATTCTGGACACTTTCTAATTAGACAAGAGAATGTTAAAGCTTCTACAACAGGTTTCCAAAAAAAAAATTGTCCTAGGAACTTTAAGATAATTCCTGAATTGCTGGGAGGGAAAGAAATTCACTCTTTTCTTGAAGGACTGAGACTGCCTGAGTTAGAACCCAGTTGTGTAACTGAACTTGCTGGTGTGGATGTGGGTTTGACTTCTCTGTGTCTGTTTCCGCATGTGTAAAAGCAGGCACACTAGAACCTCCTTCCTAAGGTGGTTGTGAGGATTGAGTGAGTTAGCATACGTGTGAAGCACTTGGAACAGTGCCTGGCCGCAGTGCTCTGTTAGAGGATCACCGTTTCTGTTGCTTATGGCCTTGCTTTGTAACAGTTTTTGTTTTTGTTTTTTTTTGGCATGCGCGGCATGAAGGATCTTAGTTCCCTGACCAGGGATTAAAAACGCTCTCCGAGGAGTCTTAACCACTGGACCACCAGGGAAGTCCCTGTGACAGTCTTTTAAACTATGATAAAGGTAGATTATAGAGAATTTAGGAAGACTCTTAACCACTGTGCACCACCAGGGATGCCCCCATCACTTTAATTTACTACCTTACTTTCTCCCAAGTCATCTCTGACATTCTTTCTTTTCTCAAAAAGCTTTTTTTTTTAAAATTAAAATATAGTTGAGGGCTTCCCTGGTGCACAGTGGTTAAGAATCTTCCTGCTAATGCAAGGAACATGGGTTTGAGCCCTGGTCTGGGAAGATCCCACATGCTGCGGAGCAACTAAACCTGTGCGCCACAACTACTGATCCTGCGCTCTAGAGCCCGTGAGCCACAACTGTTGAGCCTATGAGCCACAGCCACTGAAGCCCGCGCGCCTAGAGCCTATGCTCTGCAACAAGAGAAGCCACCACAATGAGAAGCCCACGCACTGCAACAAAGAGTATCCCCTGCTTGCAGCAACTAGAGAAAGCCCACATGCAGCAATGAAGACCCAACGCAGCCAAAAACAAATAAAGTAAATTGATAAAAAAATATAGTTGATGTACAGTATTATGTTAATCTCAGGTGTACTACATAGGGCTTTGACATTTGCATACATTGTGAAATGATCGCCACGATAAGTCTAGTAATTCTCTGTCCCCATTCAAAATTATTATAATATTATTGACCATATTTCTTTCTTTTTTTTTTTCCCCTGGCCGCACCACGAGGCTTGCGGGATCTTAGTTCCCTAACCAGGGATCGAAACTGGTCCCCCTGCAGTGGAAGCATGGAGTCTTAACTGCTGGACCGTCAGGGAATTCCCCCTATTGACCATATTTCTTATGCTGTGTGTTATATCCCTGCGACTTATTTATTTATTTATCTTATTTTTAAAATAAATTTATTTTATTTATTTATTTTTGGCTGCGTTGGGTCTTTGATGCGTGGGCTTTCTCTTTAGTTGGGGCGAGTGGGGGCTGCTCTTCGTTGCGGTGCACGGGCTTCTCATTGTGGTGGCTTCTCTTGTGGCGGAGCATGGGCCTCAGTAGTTGTGGCATGCCACTTCAGTAGTTGTGGCACACGGGTTTAGTTGCTCTGCGGCATGTGGGATCTTCCCGGACCAGGGATCAAACCGGTGACCCCTGCATTCTGCGTTGGCAGGCGGATTCTTAACCACTGGGCCACCAGGGAAGTCCCCTTATTTATTGTATAACGAGGTTTGTACCTCTTAATCCCCTTCACCTGTTTTGTCCTCCTGCCCCTTTCTGGCTACCACCAGTTCTCTTTGAGTCTCATGAGTAGCTATGAGTCTGTTTTCATTTTGTTCAAAAGGCTTTACCTTTTTTTTTTTTTTTTTTTGCGGTACGCGGGCCTCTCACTGCTGTGGCCTCTCCCGTTGCGGAGCACAGGCTCCGGACGCGCAGACTCAGCGGCCGTGGCTCACGGGCCCAGCCGCTCCGCGGCGTGTGGGATCTTCCCGGACCGGGATCTTCCCGGACCAGGGCATGAACCCGTGACCCCTGCATCAGCAGGTGGACTCTCAACCACTGCGCCACCAGGGAAGCCCGGCTTTACCTTTATAGGACAGTTTTGATCCTATAATTCATTTTGAAACTGGTAAAATGGTTGTTTGTTTTTTAAAGCTCTCACTTCCACCTCCCTTTATGATGCTGAATTATTTTGGATTTCACAAAACATTCTTTGGCATCCCTTAATTTGCCAGCTAGTGACAATGAAATATTTTTTATATATTCTCAAAAGTATTATAACAGGAAATTTGTTTAACAAATGTTCATTCAGCATCTTCTCTGCTAGGTGCTGAGTCTATAAATTATAGAATGGGTGTGGCCCAGGACCTTATGTTATAGTTTAACAGGGAGGCTGACAAACAGTTTATGTACAAAGGTGAAAAACAAGGGCGGTGGATCACAGGGGCAGCTAACCTAGAGTTTAATGATGGCTTCCTAGGGAAAATGTTTTTTTTTTTTTTTTGGGGGGGGGGTTGTCTTACATTCCTTTATTATATATATGCAGATCTGTTTTATGTACAATACTTGGTTCTGTCAAGTAATCTTATCAAGGTATCTACTGGTAATCTTCCCCAAAATGGATTCAGGAAAATTAGATAATTGTGCACTTCATGACTACCCAAATGAGGGACTTCATTATTGATTTCAGTTTTGGGGCCACACAAAGAGTTCGAAATAGACTTGGACTGGGTTAAGGCAATAAACATGAGCTGAAAGAAAACACAGATTCAGAACAATTAATTAGACTGTGTATTTTGCTTGCGTTAGAGTCACAATGTGAATAGCATAGGTTGTGCAGATCTCATAGCTCTTTTGTTTCAGTGCAAGGGCTTCTGAACACCTCCGTGTGCGTGACTGCTGGTGGCGGGGGAGGGAGGGAAGCAGCCTGTGTGACCTGTGGGAGACTTCCCTGAGGGCTCATTTCTTCTCAGCCTCTCCTTTCTTGGGTTCTTGTTTCAGTTTGTAATCAGCCAGGGTGACCTTGATGGCATCTTTGGCTGTCATGGAGCAGTACAGTTTCACAGGGGGAAGGCAGACCTCCTTGGTGATATCGGTGTTTTTTGTTTGTTTAAAAATGATTTAAAAATTTTTTTAATATTATTTACTTTTTGGCTACGCTGGGTCTTAGTTGCAGCATGCGGGATCTAGTTCCCTGACCAGGGATCAGACCCAGGCTCCCTGCGTTGGGAGTGCGGAGTCCTAGCTGCTGGACCCCCAGGGAAGCCCCCGTGTTTTTATTTTTTTTGTAATATAAATTTATTTATTTTTAATTTATTTAATTTTGACTGTGTTGGTTCTTCGTCGCTGTGCGCGGGCTTTCTCTAGTTGTGGCGAGCAGGGGCTACTCTTTGTTGCGGTGCGCGGGCTTCTCGTTGGCGGTGGCTTCTCTCGTTCTGGAGCACGGGCTCTAGGCGCATGGGCTTCAGTAGTTGTGGCACGTGGGCTCAGTAGTTGTGGCTCACGGGCTCTAGAGCACAGGCTCAGTAGTTGTGGTGTATGGGGTTAGTTACTCCGCGGCATGTGGGATCTTCCCGGATAAGTGCTCGAACCTGTGTCCCCTGCATTGGCAGGCGGATTCTCAACCGCTGCGCCACCAGGGAAGCCCCGCCCCCTGTGTTTTTGATGGTTGTGGCTTCCTCCACTGTCTTCCCCTTTACTCACTTGCTGGCTGACGAGCTCGAGGCAATGGCAGAACCACAGCCAAGTGTTTTAAACCTGCCGTTGATCATCTTCCTCTTTTCATCCACTTGAACCTGTGCTTTCATTACGTCACGGTACGCTGGAGCCCCACCAGTCTGGTTCCAACATTTTTAGATGTTTTGTTAAGGAACCCCACTTTTGGGGGGTTTTCATAATGATCAACAACCTTCTTGTGGTAGAGCCGAGCCAGAGCTGGCGGGTGGGTGGGCAGGCGCGGGGCTGGAGCAGCAGGGCCGCCACTGTCTTGCAGGCTTGCTGGAGAATGTCTAAGTTGAGACTGAAAGGGTTCTCCAGTTGGAGGCTGCCTGGCTTGTGGAGGGGAAGGAAAGAGTGTTCCAGGCTGAGGAGATGGTTGTGTATGCTTTTCATGCAACCAGTTGGCTTCCTTCACCCACTGTCTCCAGCACGTATAACAGTGTAGTGCAAGATAGGTGCTCAGTAATTATTTATCGAATGAAAGAGAACATGGATTGTCTAGGGACAGAAGTTCCAAAGGGCTGGAGAGTGGTGAGGAATGGACACTGAGAGGTCAGAGCCTTGGTAAAGAATTTGCACTTTTACGTGGAGGGCTCTAGGAAGCCCTCAAAGGGTGAGGAGATGTACCTGATCGGGAACATCACTTGGTCTTGAACTTGGAGTGTTCTCAGAGGAAGGAGGAAGACAGGTCAGATTCCAGATGGGATGCTGTAGAGAGGAAGGGGGTCTGGGCCAGGGTAGCAAAGCTGGTAACTGGTGACTCAGATGCTTAGGTGACTGCGTGGAAGGTCAGAAGGGAGTGAGCGAGTATAGGTTTCTCTCCTGGAAGTCCGGGTGCCTGTTTTGCATTTACTGAAATGAGCAGTGGTTTGATGGGAAGACAGTGAGTGAGTCTTTGCACCTTGGGTTTGAGGACCCCAGGAGGCGTTCCCACATTTTGCATTAGAACACACCGGCCTTTACACTTTCTACTCCTTCTTGCAAAGCTCTTCTCCTGGAGGTCTGTTTGGACCATCCACTCCTTTCATTCAGGTCTTTGCTCTAATATCCCCTCCTTAGAGGGTGTTCTCCGCTCTCATTAACCTCTGTCTTCCCTTGCTCTGTCTCCCTAGTCTCTATGTTGATCTACCCACTAGTTCTAAGCTCCATGAAGACAGGCACTTTGGTTCACTACAGTATTACCAGTGTCTGAAACACTCTGAAGTGTTTGTCCAAATGTAGATTTTTGTACACGTGAATGTGGAGCTCTGGAGGAGTGGTCTGGATGAGTTATTAGTATTTAGATGGTGGTTGAAGTCTTGGGTTTCACCATCACTTAGAGCGAGGGGTCTCGAGTACGGTCTGTAGACTCTGGGGCTCATTAGGTCCAGGCTGCTGTCATGATCATATTAAGATGTCATTTGACTTTCACTGTGTTGACATTCCCACTGATGGTACGAAGCAGTGCTGGGTGACACTGCTGGTTCTGTAGCAGAAATCAAAGCCGTGGTACCAAGCCAGTTATAACGGTGATTGTAGTCATAGTATTCTTCACTGCTGTGAATTTGTGGTTTTTAAAAAAAAATCCAGTTTAATCGAATGCCCTTGATGAAGCAATCAAAATTAATTTTGTTAAACTTCAACCTGAGTATCCATCTTTTACTGGCCTGTGTGACAAAATGGGAAGTTGGCATAAAGCACTGATGCATCTTAACATGTGAGAGCGGTCTTCTGGACAAGCAACTCTGCGATCGCTTGAGTTGAAAGAACAGCTGACAGAAAATGATGGCTGTTTAGACAGGGGAATTTGGCAGATATTTTCATAAAAACGAACGAAGTGAACCAGATACTTCAAGGAAAATAACTGACAGTATTGTTGGCAGTGATAAAATTTGAGCTTTCAAATGGAAATTTGAATTTTGGAAAACTTGATTCTGCTACCATGAGCTTGACAGCTTCCCAGTACTTAAAGACTTTTTTTTGCAAGATAGGAGGTGATGCTAACGAAATGTTTCTTTTTTTAATGTTATATAATAAAACGTGTCAACATTTGGAAGATCTGCTTAACTCAGTGAGCTGATATTTTCCAAATGGCCTGTGCTTGATGCTACTAGCTCACAGATGGGTGAAAGATCCATTCAAAGCACAGGGATGGAGTGAAGCCCCTGGTGTTTGATGTAACAGTATGCAGAGTTAATTGACATAGTTTCAGATTCCACAGCAGAACTACCCTTTTTTTATATATAAATTTATTTATTTTTGGCTGTGTGTTGGGTCTTCATTGCTGTGCGCAGGTTTTCTCTAGTTGCGGCGAGCGGGGGCTGCTCGTTGCGGTGCGCAGGCTTCTCATTGCGGTGGCTTCTCTTGCTGTGGAGCACGGGCTCTAGGCACGCAGGCTTCAGTAGTTGTGGCAAGCGGGCTTAGTTGCTCTGCGGCATGCGGGATCTTCCCGGACCAGGGCCTGAACCCGTATCCTCTGCACTGGCAGGCAGGTAACCTCTGCGCCACCAGAGAAGCCCAGAACTACCCTTTAAGAAACTTACCACTTGTCAAGTTTTGATGTAGTATCAAAAAAGACTGTCTATATTTATTTGAAAAGGCTGTTACAGTACTCCCCTCCTTTCTTTTTTATAAATTTATTTACTTTATTTATTTTTTTTGCTGCGTTGTGTCTTCGTTTCTGCGCACGGGCTTTCTCTAGTTGCTGAGCGGGGGCTCCTCTTCGTTGTGGTGCGCGGGCTTCTCATTGCAGTGGCTTCTCTTTGTTGAGGAGCACGGGCTCTAGGTGCCCGGGCTCAGTAGTTGTGGCTCACGGGCTTAATTTTTCCGCAGCATGTTGGATCTTCCCAAGCCAGGGCTTGAACCCGTGTCCCCTGCACTGGTAGGTGGATTCTTAACCACTGCACCACCAGGGAAGCCCTACTCCTCCCTTTTCCAACTACATATCTGTGAGGCTGAATTTTTCCTCATCTCCTTCAACCAAAACAAGATATTGTACCAGATTGAGTGCAGAAGCAGATGTGAGAATCCAGCTCTCTCTACTTGAGGCAGGCATTAAAGAGGTGTGCTAAAATGTGTAATGTTGCTGCTCTTCTCACTAAGTTATTTTTCTAGTTATTTCTTTTTTTTTAATTAAAAAAAATATTTATTTATTTATTTATTTGGCTGTGCCGGGTTTTAGTTGTGGTACGCAGGATCTTTGTTGCAGCATGCAGGCTCTTAGTTGTGGCGCTCTTAGTTGTGGAATGCGGGATCAAGTTCTCTGACCAGGGATCGAACCCAGGCCTTCTGCATTGGGAGCGCAGAGTCTTAGGCACTGGACCACCAGGGAAGTCCCTCTAGTTATTTTTTGTAAAAAATATTATTTATGGTAATATGTAATAGGCTTATTAAACTTTTTTTTTAAGTCTCTGCTTTAGTTTCTAGTGTAGTAAATATCCGTTGATATAACCCACATAAACAAAAGCCCCTGGGATCCTCAGTAATTAAGAGTGTAAGGGAAGCCTGAGACCAAGCCTCTGAGCAGCAGTGATTTGGAGAGCAATGTGGTGGTTAAACTGGCCGGTGCACGTCAAGGGCCTTAGCCGCAGGTGCCTGCAGGGACCAGAGAGGTCCCTGGAGACAGGTACCCTGTCCTGATGTGTCGTTATAGGTGTAGAACTGTGCCTTTTCCTGGGGAGAAGAACCACCCAGAGATTCTCTAAAGGTTGAAGACCCTTTGGTGTAGCTTGGGTGTTGAGGCATGGCAGAGGAAAAGCAGCTTATAGGAGTGGTCAGAAGTTGGAAGAACATCAGAGCAGTGTCAGTGCTTAAGAGAGTCTCTGAGAGGGAAGGGAATGGTCAAAGAGGCAGATTTGATTGGGATTCAGCTGTCAGGACTCCCCAGGGCCGATGAGTGGCAGTGGGTTGTGGGGAGGCTCTGAAGGAAAGGGGTGGAGAGGCATGTGGGGTTGAGGGAGGGCTCTGTTCCCGCCTTCATTTTTTTTTTTTTTTTTGTGGCAGTCCTGCATGGCATGTGGTTTCTTAGTTCCCCCAACCAGTTTGAACCTGTGCCCCCTGCAGTGGAAGCGCAGAATCCTAACCGCTGGACCTCTAGGGAAGTCCCTGTTCTGCCTTTATTTTATTTTATTTATTTATTTTTAAAATAAATTTTATTTATTTATTTACTTTTGGTTGCGTTTGTGCGCCGGCTTTCTCTAGTTGCGGCAGGCGGGGGCTGCTCTTCGTTTTGGTGCCGCGGGCTTCTCATTGCGGTGGCTTCTCTTGTTGCGGAGCATGGGCTCTAGGCACACAGGCTTCAGTAGTTGTGGCACACAGGCTCAGTAGTTGTGGTTCGCGGGCTCTAGAGCGCAGGCTCAGTAGTTGTGGCGCACGGGCTTAGTTGCTCCACAGCATGTGGGGTCTTCCTGGACCAGGGCTTGAACCCACGTCCCCTGCATTGGCAGGCAGATTCTTAACTACTGCGTCACCAGGGTAGTCCCCTGCCTTGATTTTAGATGGAGTAGCTTGAGCACTGTCACGTGAGGAGCACCTGTAAACAAGGGGAGGGAGAGTGTCAGTGAAATGCACATTCAAGGCTGAGCAGTACCAGCCGGCAGCTGGTGATGGGGCAGTGATGAGAGACGCCCACCCCCCTCTGGTGAGAGGGACGTCATCTGTCCGATGGCGGGTGGAAAAGGTTGTGCTGAAAGAGAAATCAGGGCAGGGCCATAGAGATGGCTGATTTCATTTTAAAAGGGTGGTGGAAACATCTGAACTTGCAAGCAAGGGGAGGTGAGGGGATGAGGCAGGCAGATACCTGGGCAAAGGGAGAAGCCCCGAGACAGGACCGGGCGAGGAACTGAAATAAGAGGGCTTGGGAAACTGAGGATGGCACAGAAGGACCGTGGCCCTTCCGCCCTCCACCTGCAGTTCTCTCGGCAGTAGGCGAACTTGCATTTTGCAGGTGACCCCAGTGCTGTTAGCTCGGCCTTGTTAGGTTCCTACTGTGCTAGCTAGGCACCATGCTAAGAACTTGACGGTGTTACTGTTTGATCATCTAATCAGCTCTGAGCCAGGTCCTGTGAATAGCCCCATTTCATAGGTGGCTAAACCTATGGGGGGATTAGGTAATTGGCCAGAGTCACAGCCAGGAATCTGTGGAACCCATGTTTGAACGTCACTTGTTTGCCTCCAGAGCCCGTGCTCTTAATTATTACACCATGGACCATCTAATTTGAGCTCCTCTCCCCTACTCTTTCATCTCAGAGGACTTCTGTGTCTGCATCTGCCTCCTCCATATATTGTTAAAGGGAGGATTCTTCCACTTGAGAACATATTCACCAGCAGTTTTATCTTTAGTTTCTTCATCAGGGGCTCCTTCTATTCTATCTTCAAACGTGACTAATAAGTCTTATATAACTTAATCTCCCAGTTAATCTTGGTATATTTTTCAGCCACTATTCATATTTTTCTCTGTTTAAAATTAAACTCCCTGGACAGGAGATCTGTCTTCACTGCCTCAGTTCCTCCATATGTCCTGTCCTCAGTCTTTTTTTTTTTTTTTTTTTTAATATTTACTTATTTATTTTTGGCTGCATTGGTCTTAGTTGTGGCGTGTGGGCTCTTCGTTTTGGTGCGGGCTTAGTTGTCCCGCGGCTTGTGGGATCTCAGTTCCCCGACCAGGGATCAAACCTGCGTCCCCTGCATTGGAAGGTGGATTCTTAACTGCTGGACCACAGGGAAGTCCCCCTGTCCTCATTCTTTGAGGGCCTTGTCCCTGCTCCCCCTAAGTTATCACTGTTATTGTTTTCATAAAGATGTCCTTTTCAGTAAGTCCATTTTACTGTCCCCAGTTTTTATCTTTAACTGTTGTACTTTAATAATAAAAGTGTTTAATTGTTTATTGTACAAAATTAGGATTATAAAAATGAAGGGGAGAGGACTTCTCTGGTGGTCCAGTGGTTAAGAATCTGTCTTCCAGTGCAGGGGACGTGGTTTCGATCCCTGGTTGGAGAGCGAAGATCCCACATGCTGCGGGGCAGCTAAGCCTACGAGCTACAACTACTGAGTCTGCGTGCCCTAGAGCCCGCGTGCTGCAACTAATGAGCCCACACTCTGCAACTACTGAAGCCCATGTGCTCTAGGGCCCGCGTGCTGCAACTGCTAAGCCTGTGACCCACACTTGCTGAGCCCATGTGCCACAACTACTGAAGCCCGCGTGCCTAGAACCCGTGGTCCACAACAAAAGAAGCCACCACTTGCCGCAACTAAAGAAAGCCCGCGTGCAGCAATGAAGACCCAATGCAGCCAAAAAAACAAAACAAAAACAGGGCTTCCCTGGTGGCGCAGTGGTTGAGAGTCCGCCTGCCGATGCGGGGGACACGGGTTCGTGCCCCGGTCCGGGAGGATCCCACATGCCGCGGAGCGGCTGGGCCCGTGAGCCATGGCCGCTGAGCCTGCGCGTCCGGAGCCTGTGCTCGGTGGCGGGGGAGGCCACAGCAGTGAGAGGCCCACGTACCGCAAAAAAACAAACAAACCAAAAACAAACACAAAAATGACGGGGAAAATCTATAGTTCACCTATCTGGAAATAACCCATACTATCACGTTGTTGTGTTTTCATTTAGTTTTGCCGTTCATGCACGCGCACTCAGGGCCCCACCCCCAGGTGGGAGGCCACACTGTACGTGTAGATCTTTAAGTTCTGCTTTTTCTACTTTGTTACACATGTTTACATCTTCGAAAACATGACCAGTAACTACATAACAGTTGATGGTGTTCCTTGCTCCGTGGCTTCTCTGTGCCCATGTGCTGGACATCCTGGCTCTGCAGTCTGAGCTTTGAGGCTGTGAGCAAGTTGTGTAACTCCTCTCTCAGTTTTCCCGTCTCCTGGGCTGGTGGTGAGGATGAAACGAGGTGGTGCAAATGGAACACGTACCCCCGTGCTTAGCGTGGCGCAAGCACTGACGTATTTGCTTCCGTTACCACCCCTGCCTGTGACCTTTGCCTCCTTTGCCTTCCTCCTTTCCTCACACGCTTCTCCAAGTCGACCCCTGCTCTTTATTTCTGTCTTTGTGGTTGCTGTCTCACTTAAGGTTCTCAGGGGTTCTTCTGTGTGGCTCTGAAATGCTACTCTTAGTTTCCTGGGGCTGCAGTAACAAATTACCACAAAAGGAGTAGCTAAAACAGCAGAAATTTATTCTCTCATAATTCTGGAGGGTGGAAGTCTGAAATCAAGGTTTTGACAGGGCAGCTCCGTCTGATGCCTCTTTCTGGCTTCGGGTAGTTGCTGGCAATCCGGTTTCTGCCTGTTTTATGTGGCCTTCTCTCTGTGTCTGTCTCTGCTCTTATAGGAACACCAGTCATTGGATGAGGGCCTATTCCATTGTGACCTCATTTTGAGTTAAAACTAATTATACCTGCAAAGACCTTTTTTCCAAATAAAGTCACATTTACAGGTTCCAGGTGGACAAGAATATTCAAGGGACACTTTTCAACCCACTGCCGTTACCTAGAGCTTCCTCCTGGGCCCTGTTTTCGTTGCGTTCCCAGCTCCCTGTCTCCCATGTCTTTACCGTCCTTTCGTGGCCGAGCTTGTAAAAAGAAGTCTCAGTTGCAGGTTGAAGAAAACAATAGAGAGAACTTAGGTGGAAAAGGAAAATGTCTTATTGGGATTCTGGATGTCTCAGAACCAAAGTTCAGGAATAGAGCTGGGCTTTTTGGGTCAGCGTGGGGTCAGAGGATGGAGAAACCATTCAGGGGTCTCTGCCCATCTCATTTCCATTCTCCTTCTCTGTAAGTGCCTCGATGTTTCTGCTTGCAAAGTAAAAAAGCTCCCTGAGGGCTTCCCTGGTGGCGCAGTGGTTGAGAGTCCGCCTGCCGATGCAGGGGACACGGGTTCGTGCCCCGGTCCGGGAAGATCCCACATGCC
This sequence comes from Pseudorca crassidens, assembly GCF_039906515.1. NCBI lineage: Eukaryota > Metazoa > Chordata > Mammalia > Artiodactyla > Delphinidae > Pseudorca > Pseudorca crassidens. The sequence continues at coordinate 804,662 of NC_090297.1, read as the reverse complement.
GTGGAGCGGCTGGGCCCGTGAACCATGGCCGCTGAGCCTGCGCGTCCGGAGCCTGTGCTCCGCAACGGGAGAGGCCACAACAGTGAGAGGCCCGCGTACCGCAAAAAAAAAAAAAAAAAAGCTCCCTGAAATGGTCATTTTTCTCTGTTTTCATCACATTTTGCCTCTTGGCATTGAACTCACTTAACCACCACCTCTTTGAAACACACTCTTCTCTTAGTTCCTGGTTCTCCTTCTGCCGCTTTGTCCTTCTTGGTTTCCTTCCAAGGTTCCTCTTTTGCCTGCCCTGCCTGCCTTCAGTTGTCTGGTGTTTCTCCATCTTGAGTCCAGGATTCTCTCTGTTCTTGGGCTCTCCTTAGGTGATCGTGGCTGTTCCCATCTGTTCTTATCTGTTTTAAATAATGTTTACTGATAGTTGTGAAGACTCTCAAATTTATATCTCTATTGCAGCCTTTCTGATCTCCAGACTCGTCTGTCTTCGTGTCCACCTGACATCTCCTTACTTTTGCTGTTTCCACTGCTGAGTCCTTGATCCTTTAGGTCTCAGCTTGAGTGTCACCTCAAAGAGGCTTTTTCTGGCCACCATTGTTGCTCTTGATCACGTTGATTGACCACAGTTACTGCTTCATGGTGTTCCCCTCAAATTGTGTTTGCAGAGTTGTGAGGCTCTGTCTCTCACTCTCCCAACTAGCACAGGCTGGAAGTAAAGGGTGTGCCAGTTGGGCTCTTCATGTGGGCAGGGTTAGTTCTTTTTTTTTTTTTTTTTTTTTTTTGCGGTACGCGGGCCTCTCACTGTTGTGGCCTCTCCCGTTGCGGAGCGCAGGCTCAGCGGCCATGGCTCACGGGCCCAGCCGCTCCACGGCATGTGGGATCTTCCCGGACTGGGGCACGAACCCGCGTCCCCTGCATCGGCAGGCGGACTCTCAACCACTGCACCACCAGGGAAGCCCGGCAGGGTTAGTTCTTGAACCTGACTGAGTCAGACCCCCTGAAAGTGCCCGTCGGTCCATCTGTAAGCCTGAGACTCAGGTGGTTTAGAGGAATGTTCCAAGCGAACATGATACACAGTTAGGTTTGGGGACAGTGGCCTGTGAAACCACTTAACTAGGGCTTAACGTCTAGGTAGTTTTCCGGAGAATGGATAGGAGGGTTATTGGAAAGGCTTGAGGTTGCTTAACCACTGTTGGGGTGTGGGTTTGGGGATGGCTGCTGTAGACCCAGAGAGATGAGAAGGGAAGAGGGCAGGGAGCTTTTCCTGGGAATCGATGCACTCAGAGCAGGGAGAATCTCAGTGCCTAACACTGATTGGCAAGGCATTTAAAATGTGCTTTTTGAATCAGTAACAGACCATCATGTCCTCTTTACATTTTCTTAAAATATGGGAACTGACCGCACACATTTCCCATAATTTAAAACTTGACATATTCAGGAAAATGCTAAGCTGCTGAGTAGTGTGCTACACTTTAGCTATGAAAGAAGAGCTTTAAAACAGCAGCTCTTCTAGTTTAAACATTTGTTCACAGATTTAGATAATGCTAGCTTAAAAAAAGAAAACCTTCTGAAATGGTTGGGCTCTGTCTTCCTGGGTCTGTGGAGCCCACTCAGCAGCTAGGGTTTGAGTGTCTCGGGGGCCAGGACAGGCCCAGTGCTGGAAGGACCCTCTAGGCAATTTTTGTTTTTTGCAGCTGTCTTTTTTCTTTTGTGGAAACAGAAGAATGACATCCTTGAGGGTAATTTTTGCAGGAATAGGTTATAATAGCAATAGAGGCTATTGCTAATGTCCATTCCACTAACTGACCTTTGGGTACCAGTGAGGAGGGAAAGGACATATGTGAAGGAGGAGACAGCACAAAGAACGCCCCCCAAAGCAGTGGCTCCTTCCTTCCCTCGTGGAAGTGCCAAGCCCCTGGGAGGCGCAGGCAGCATTCTCCCCTTGCCTTTGGTCTCCATTGTTGCTTGTCTGCGGACACCTGTGGTTAGTCGTCATAATGTGTGGTGTGCTACAGGGATGCCGCTTAACAGCCAAGGGTGAGCCAGCCCAAGACCTCACCGGTCCGAGGCTGAGAACTCTGACTTAAACTAACATGCACCCTGCGGTTAAGAAAACGTGCTCGTGGCCTTGCATCAGTTACCTGTTGGTGCATAACAAACTGCCCCCCAAACTTAACGAGTTCAAGCAATAACTGTGTGTTCACCACTGGCAGTTAGGGCTCTGTGTGGTGGGGGGCTCTGCCCACTCATGCGTCTGCAGTCCGTTGGCACTTCTGGGAAGGCCTTACCTGCATGGACTTTTCGCCAGGCTGCACCTCTGTTCTCCATGTGACCTCCCCAGCAGGCCGGCTCAGGCCTCTCAGGGTAGCCGAGTGGTAAGAGGGCGGGAGCAGAAGTTGCTAGGCTTCTTGAGGCCATACGTAGAAGTCACACAGTGTCACCTTTGTTACATTCTGTTGGTCGGAGCAAGTTATGAGGCCTAGTCCAGACTGGAAGTGTAGAGAAATGGTGAACCTCGTTCTTACAGGAGGAGCAGCAAAGAATCTGTGGCCATTTCTTAAATCTCTCAGGACCTCTCTATAGCATGACATTTAGAATTGCCTGCTTTAGGGTGTCCAGTTAATACTAAGATTGCTGTGGAATGGATTCCAGAAGTGAACTGCTTAAAGGCATCAGTTTATTTAACAGACATTTGCCATATACTTACTTTCAGCAAGACACTGTGATTGGTGATGTGCAAGTACTGGGAAATAGCTTCTAATCTTTTCTTCTGGGGAGGACTGTGAACTTGTGAATAAGCAAGTTTCAGACCTGTGGTGAGTGCTGCAAGATCCAGAGTGGAGAGAGGGCACTTGGTTTTAGGTTATTTGGGAAAGGCCGTTCTGAGCAGTTGGCACCTGAAGGAGGAGAAGCCAGGTAGGAGAAGAGCCTGGTTACTTCAAGTGCAGAGAACAGCAATTGCAAAGGCCCTGAGGTGGGGAGAGGCCAGCGTGGCTGAAGCTTTGTGCCCCGGGAGCAAGGCGGTAGAAGTCAGGGTTAGAGAGGAAGCTGGCACTGGCCACCTGGCCCAGTTTGCCAGGCAGTGTCAGCTTCACCCGGTGAGCCGGGATTCTGTGTGGGGAGTGCCCTCTTTGACTATTAGACGTGCCTTGGTGGACAGTGCATTTTATGGTCACTCTGATGTGGAAGAAGGTTTGATTCTTTCCCTCGGTGCGGTGGACACCACTGCACAATTCTAAGCAGGAAGTGACCAGATGTGAATTTTAAAAGGTTGTTCAGTTGCCGAAGGAAGAATGGATTGTTGGGGTGAAAATAGAAACAAAGATCATTTAAAGGATACTGTTGATGAGAAATGATGTAGCTTGGCTAAGGATGGGGGCTGAGGAAATGGGAGTAAGTGGACAGACTCATATCTGCTCTGGAGGTCGAGCTAGCCACGGTGCTGATGATCTAGGACGATTCTTTTTTTTATTTTGGCCGTGCCTGGCAGCATGTGGGATCTTAGTTCCCCGGCCAGGGATCGAACCTGTGCCCCATGCAATGGCAGCACAGAGCCCTTAACCACTGGACCACCAGGGAATCCCCCTAGAACAGTTCTTAAGCGCTTGCTCTGCACACTTAGGGGCCGATGATGGTCGGGCACTGAGATGAGGCCAGATGGGTGGCTCAGGTTTGTTGACTGTCCAGTGGGGACGAGAGAGCCATCCTTGGAACATTTGAAGTTCAGAATGGACATAGGAAACCAAGTGCAAGTGTTGGCTCGTAAGGATGTTGGCCTGGAGTTCAGTCTGGAAGTCATAGGTAAGATTTCAGTTCTTGTGAATGATGCTCTCACCTGCGCCTGGGAGGTAGGAAGAGGAGGCGACAGGATGCCCAGCCAGTGAAGGAAGGAGAGGGCAGCTCTTCCTCAGTAAGGAGGGTGGGGATCCCGCATAGAGTGCTGTTGAGGGGTCAGGTGAAAGGGGTCCCTCAGATTTAGGGGCTGTAGGTGCTAGGTGGTGGGCAGTGAAAGACAGATTGCGGGGAGTTAAAACATGGGAGTTGAGGAAGGGGAGACCACCTGTGCAGATGTGGCTTCAGGAAGTTTTGCTGTGGGAGGAGGGGGGAAGGAAAGGGCTCTGTAGTTGGTGGGTGATGAGGGGAACCGTGGAGTGGTCTGTTTTTAAATAGGGAGCTCCTAAACCCGGGTGTGTATTTGGGTGCATCCAGAACTCGACTGTGAATGCATCCCCTGGGATCTTATTAGCTGCAGATCCTAATTCAGTCTGCGGCCAAGTGAGTGAGCTTTCCTGACTAGCTCCCAGGTGCAGCTGGCGTTGCTGGTCCCTGGACCACACACGGAGAAGCAAGCACAATTGATGTTGTTAGAAACTAGCTGGTAGAGGGAGTTGATGCAGTAACAGAAGGCTGAACGCCTTAAGAAAAGCTGGGGCGGGGGGGGGGGTGGTGGTGGTTCTTATCTATCTCATCACTGGTGCCAGCTGTTTGTATTGGCCTTTCATTTCAGCTGGTCTCATGGCTTCAAAGTTTGTCCTAATAGGTATGCTACTCCCTCCAGCCGAGCAAGTTAGCTGTGACATGGGATGTGTGATAGACCTATTTTCATTAACTTTTTTTTAAACATCTTTATTGGCGTATAATTGCTTTACAATGGTGTGTTAGTTTCTGCTTTATAACAAAGTGAATCAGCTATACATATACATCTATCCCCATATCTCCTCCCTCTGGTTAACTCTTGTGAGGTTAAACAGCAGGTTTTTTTTTTTTTCCCCCGTACGCGGGCCTAGGCTCCAGACGCGCAGGCTCAGCGGCCATAGCTCACGGGCCTAGCCGCCCCGCGGCATGTGGGATCTTCCCAGACCGGGGCACGAACCCACGTCCCCTGCATTGGCAGACGGATTCCCAACCACTGCGCCACCAGGGAAGCCGCTAGACAGCAGTTTTAATTAGCATAGAATTTAATTTGTTTTATGTCGGAAGAATGGGTTGAACTAATTAGCTTTCAGCACACAATACCTTCCTGTCATTTCAGCAGCTCTCCTGTACGTAACAGGCTGCATAAAGTGCCTGCCAAATGAGCTCAGAATCTTAAGGTTTGGAAGAGCCAAAATGAGATCGAGAAAGATGCTTTGATTGGGAGGGGGAGGGATTACATTTCAAACAAAACAGAAGATTGCGGTACGCGGGCCTCTCACTGTTGTGGCCTCTCCCGTTGCGGAGCACAGGCTCCCGACGCGCAGGCCCAGCGGCCATGGCCCATGGGCCCAGCCGCTCCGTGGCACACGGGATCCTCCCAGACCGGGGCACGAACCCGCATCCCCTGCATCGGCAGGTGGACTCTCAACCACTGCGCCACCAGGGAAGCCCCAAAAGATTGTTTTTTCATCTAAGACATGTAACGAAGCAGCATTACAAGTGGGTGCAGGCTAACATAGGTGTTCCCTGATAAATGTAAGTAACTCTGTAGCTTTTTACATACTGGCCTGTTACACACTTTGGGGTGTTCTTGGGGAGAGAGTTTGAGGGTAACTGGGTCATCTGGCAGGAGAGGCAGAGAGGAGGAGCCAGGCACTTGCTGAATAATGGTGATTGGACAGGCAGGTTCCTCTCACTGCCACCCCCTTGTCTTTCCTGCGTATTGTTCCTGTGACTGAGCTGGCTGAGATTCCTGGGCAAGGAAGCAGGGACCTAAGAAGGCTCCAGCTCCAGGTGTACCTGTGCTGCTGCCCCTGCCCTCCTGTGCCCTCGTCCTACCTCAGGGACACCAGGGGAGAGAGACCCGGGCCACAGTCCATGCCTGCGGTTAAGCCCTTTGTCCTGAATGCTTGGCTGAAATAAACTTCACGGTTGCTTTAGATCGAGCGTCTGTTTTTAGTGTTATTGCGGAGGTCAGTAATCTGAGCCATGCTAAGATAAAATGAATGGTCAGAAAAGTCAAAGAGCAGAGGTTCATGACAAGAGCCATGGGTCTTACAGAAGCTTTTTTTTTTTTGGTAAATAACTTACTCCTTTATGGAAACTAACTTTAGAAATAATTTTTTTGAGTTCTTAGGCAAATTGACCAAGGTCATTTTTTTTTTTTTGTATGATTGTTAGGCCTAAAACTCTTCTCTTTTTTCATAAAGAGAAAAACATGTTTAAGTCAACTGTAAGACCTAACAGGTACATTACTGAAGAGATAAAAGAGAATTTGAATAGACCTGAACACAGAATTTGAATGCAGTTCTTCTGTATGTACATGCTGGGATATTTTTAAATTGTCACCTAATTTGGACAAATAAATATTTGAAAAGAGTCAGTTCTATAAAAGAAAGATGAGGGGAAAGTGTTCTATTAGATATAAACAGGAAAGTTCTATAAAGCATAGGTAGGTAGAACAGAGTAGTCTAGATAATGATCTATAAATTTACGGGAATTTACTTCTTGATTAGTGTAGCATTTTATTATTTTTTTTAAAAATTTATTTATTTACTTTTGGCTGTGTTGGGTCTTCATTGCTGCGCACGGGCTTTCTCTAGTTGCAGCGAGCGGGGGCTACTCTTTGTTGAGGTGCGCGGGCTTCTCATTGCGGTGGCTTCTCTTGCTGCAGAGCACGGGCTCTAGGTGCGTGAGCTTAAGTAGTTGCAGCGTGCGGGCTCAGTAGCTCTGACACATGGGCTTAGTTGCTCTGCGGCATGTGGGAGCTTCCCGGACCAGGGCCCGAACCTGTGTCCCCTGCACTGGTAGGTGGATTCTCAACCACTGCACCATCAGGGAGGCCCCTAGTGTAGCATTTTAAATCAGTTGGGAGTGGATGGTTTGTAATGTAGCAGATGTTGGATCAACTGGCAGTCTGTTGGAAAAAATAAAGTGGAAAACTCTACAACACATAGAGATTCTGGCTGGATTAAAGACTTAAATGTAAAAATTAAAACATGGAAATATTAGAAAAATATTGTGAGAAGTATTTTTTAACCTTTGAGGTGGGGTGTTTGGGGAAAGGGTTTCTTAGCATGACACTAAGGTCATAAGCCATAAAAAGATTATCTGCGTGAATACTCAGAACATACTTATAGCAAAAGATATCTGATAGAGGAATTTTGTTTTTTTGACCTCGCCAACATGACATTTAGGATCTTAGCTCCCTGACCAGGGATGGAACCTGCACCCCCTGCAGTGGAATCGGGGAGTCTTAACCACTGGACCACCAGGGAAGTCCTGATGATAGGGAACTTTGAACTGTAGTTCAAAGACAAGCAAGTTGGAGAAAATATTAGATATGCATATATATATATGTATATATAAAAGATAAGAGGTTAATATGTTGAGTATAAAAGGACATTTCCAAACTAAATTATTGAGCAAGTTTATTTTTAGAAATTTATTCACGGGGGGGGGGGAGTAAGAGAATCCTTGTTACAACATTCATTATAAAAACAAAATAGTAAAAACAGTTTCTGTTAGAAACCTTCTCCTAGGGGCTTTCCTGGTGGTGCAGTGGTTGAGAGTCCGCCTGCCGATGCAGGGGACACGGGTCCGTGCCCCGGTCTGGGAAGATCCCACGTGCCGCGGAGTGGCTGGGCCCGTGAGCCATGGCCTCTGGGCCTGCGCTTCCGGAGTCTGTGCTCCGCAACAGGAGAGGCCCGCATACTGCAAAAAAAAAGAAAAAAGAAACCTTCACCTAGAATTTTTGGTAAGAAAGCAAAAAATTGTCAGTAGTTACTAGAATTTAAGTTCCATGAGGGCAGAGATCTTTTTTTTTAATCCACATAGGTAGTTTTTATTTAAATATAAATGGCATTATACTTTATGTACTTTTTTGTATCTTAACGTATTTTGAATATATTTCCGGAGGGCAGAGATCTTTATCTTTTTTATTCCCTAATATCTCCTCAAACAGTGCCTGGAATGTAGTACATCTCAAAAAATATTTGTGGAATGAACCAGTGGATGAATCTAAATGCCCATCAGTGGGAATTGATTAAATTAAGGTACATGCAGAATACTGCGAAGCTGTTAAAAAAATGTAAGGTAGCCCTACTTCATCGTCCTGAGGAGATGACCACAGTGCAGCAAATAAAGTCTGGAAGAAATATACACCCCTGGGCATCCCTGTGAAACATGTTATTTCTTGGGGGTAGCTGGGGACAAGGAACGTGCTGTACAGTAAGATAATGTTTTATCTGTATTTTTTGTGGAAGAATACCAAGATCATTATAATTAGGAAAAAGATATTTTCACTTTGGAAGAAATGTTAAAGCAAATTATTTATATGTGAAAGTTTTAGAAGCTCTCTCAAAGTTAGCGTGACTGAAATGAGAATATTATAGAAATTTCATAGTTTTAGTTTGTTTGCCTTTATTTTTTTCATTGAGGTATAATTGACTAAGTTTGCCTTTGAGGTAAAAGAGTTTTATTGGTGCTATAGTCCGCTCTTCTGTAGCTTTTTGGGGGCGGGGTGGCACGCCGCGCGGCCTGCGGGATCTTAGTTCCCCACCAAGGATTGAGTCCCGAGCCGCAGCAGTGAGAGTGTGAAGTCCTAACCACTGGGCCGCCAGGAAAGCCCCTCGTAGCATCTTCTACTCCTGTTTTGTTCTGCATCCTTCCACCGGTTTCTGTGTAAGATTGGATGCTGTGGATCCTGTTACTGTTGACATAGCAACTACAATCTATCGGTTTTTAATAACAGTACTTTTCAGTAATGTTAGATAGTAACACTCTTCAGGAAACCTGCATGGGCCAGTCTGGCAGAATCCAAGACCAAGTGAAATGTAGTTGGTCAGGTTCCTTGTAGCTGTATAGACTTTAAGTCACGTGAAAGAAGAGAGAGACACGACAGGCACCTGTAACGAGCCTCCAGGACTCAGTGGGGACTGTCAGCTGAAATGGAGCCTCCTGGCTAATAGTGTACATTGTAAGAGGTAGAATTCAACTTTAGGTGCATTTGTGGGGGGGAAATGTTTTGTATAATGGGTTTTTCACAGTTAATTGGCAAGATTACATAGTTTGATTTAAAGACTCAAAAGCTCATTTCCTGGAGTGCAGTAGTGCCAGGTATCTCGGAAGTGTACGTGCACTCTTCAGACCAGCAGAAGCTGCTGCAGAGCAGTTAGGAGCATACTTGGTAGGCAAGAGAGGACGACTCGTAATGATATTGGGGATCAGGTGTTGGTCTGAGACTGAGATTTACGGGCTGTTTTCCCAGATAGTAGTTGCCAGGCACCGTCCTATGAGCCAGAGGTTGGCAAACTATGGCCTGCCATCTCTTTGTGTGTGTCCCACGAGCTAAGAATGGTTTTCACATTTTTAAATGGTTGAAAAATCAAAAGGAGACTATTTGTGGCATGGAAAAGTGATACGAAATTCAAGTTGTGTCCGTAGACATTTTTATTGGAGGGCCCACGTCTGTTCTTCTGTCTGTCATCTGTGGCTGATTTTGTGATGGCAAAATCCACACTGGAATCGAGAGCGTGTGCTCTCTGGGCCTCTGCAGAAAACCATTGCCACCCCTGCTCCGAGCTCTTAGCCAGCGTGGCGTCCTCCGCCCCCTCACCAGCAGAGCAGCAGGCCTGAGGGTTCAGCAGTTTACCTGAGGTCACAGAGCTGGACCCAAACACACCTTTCTGATTCCAGATCCTTTGGTTTTAACTGCTGTGCAGCACGGCCTCCACAGAAACAATGTTCTGTGTTTGGTTTCCTTTACAATTTTCTGTTAACAATTATGTGCTAACATATACTAAGCTAATGGGACATTCTATACACATGAAGAATAATAGGTTTTCTAAGTTTTTCCAAATTAAATTTCCTTTGGAATCTTAACTGTGATGCTTGAAATTTGAATGTCCATGTACTAGAAATACCTTGGAAGGAGAATTCCTCTGTGGAAGTTGTGCTGAGGAGGGCCTAAAAATAAGTTCTTTGAGGGCAAGGAGTAGGTTCTTCGGGTTTATTTTTAAATTCTCTTGTAGTTAACAGGACAGCGATGTGTGAAAGATATCCGACTTAGGCACTATGGATCTAGTCATAAAAAAGGCATTTAGGGGCTCCCCTGGTGGCACAGTGGTTGAGAGTCTGACTGCCGATGCAGGGGACACGGGTTCATGCCCCGGTCCGGGAAGATGCCACAGGCCGCGGAGCGGCTGGGCCCGTGAGCCATGGCTGCTGAGCCTGCGCGTGTTGTGTCCGGAGCCTGTGCTCCGCAACGGGAGAGGCCACAACAGTGAGAGGCCTGCGTACCACCGAAAAAAAAAGGCATTTAGGTCTCATCAGTAGGCATTTCAGTAAAGATTTTAGTTAAATCTGTAAAGTGTCCATAGTGTGTTTGCTCCGGTGGCCAGCAGCCCCCGCGCCTGGAGGCCTGGCTCTTGGGGGTGCTGCGGGGATGAGGGGTCCCAGCAGTCACCCGGCAGAGGACGCGCTCCTCACTGCCAGCCGGGCCGTGTGAGCACCAGGCTGCTTTCCCAGTGCACACGCTAGTGTATTAAAAAACAAATGTGAATGTCTCGTGAAGTAGAATGCAAAGTTTACATCGGTTTTCCCACATTACCACTAAATACTTCAGTGCGTGTATTTTGAGAACACAGACATATTTTTATATAACCACAGTTCAGCTATTAAAATCAGTAAGTTTAACACTGATACTGATCTATTTTCTATTCCACGTTGCGTCGATTGTCCCTATACTGATTTCACAGCTGTTCCTCCCGGTCCTGATCCGGTCAGTCGGGGAGCACACTTGGGTTATATTTAGAGGTCGTGTCTGTTCTTCTTTAATCTGGAACAGCCTGTCTTTGTTGTTCTTGCCCTTAGCATTTTAAAGAGTGCAGGCCAGTTGTCTTGGAGAGTGACCCTCACTTTGGGTCTGTCTGGGCTTCCTCATGGTTAGATTCAGGTTCTTTGGGGCAGAATACCACAGAAATGTTGTGTCCTGGGCCTTCTCTGGTGAGTGTTTCCGATGCTCTCCGTGCCACTTGGAGGGTCTGCCCCAAACACTGTCTCCTGGTCCCTCGGCTCCCGGCTTCATTCTCCCTCTCCCCACAGGGATGGAAGGTCTACACAAGCACCTGTCCTCAAGGCTGCATTGCACATCCTACTTGCCCTGAGAAAGTGCCTTTCAGTAATCAGTTACTGAGTTCCTCTCGGGTTTTGTTCGGGGAACACAAAGATTAGGAAGTCAGATCTTGATGAATTTATAGTTACTGTCCAATTTTACAGCCCGTACCTAAAGCAGGGGAGCAGAGAGGTAGGTGAGGCTCTTTTGGGTGGAGGTGGAGCCCAGTGTGGTGGTGGGTTTGCGAGCCACCCCCTCCCTGCTTCTCTGCCTCCCCCTCCACTCCCCTGAGGCCCAGACTTGAACCTTCATGCAAAGATTCCCAAATTCATGGCACCGTTAGTGTCCCTAGGATTTTCACAGTGCCCCAGGCTAAAATAAATACCTAAAAGTCCCTTTATTGAGTTTCTAGGTCCAATCAATTTAAGTATGTATATCCTAAGAACTTAGTACCCATTTGAAGAAGTAATACCCCAAAATTGAGGGGAACTTTTATTCTTTTTTTTAAAAATTAATTTTATGTATTTTTTTTGACTGCGTTGGGTCTTCGTTGCTGTGCTCAGGCTTTCTCTAGTTGCGGCGAGTGGGGCTACTCTTCGTTGCTGTGCACAGGCTCTAGAGCGTGGCCTTCAGTAGTTGTGCACGGCCTTAGCTGCTCCACAGCATGTGGGATCTTCTGGGACCAGGGCTTGAACCCGTGTCCCCTGCAATGACAGATGGATTCTTAACCACTGCACCACGAGGGAAGTCCCTATTTTATTCTTAACTAAACCACTGTCGTTAACTAATGGGCGGTATAGCTTCTCAAACTTCAGAATCTGACTGGACACGGCTGTCTTCCTTTGATTCTTGTGCAGTGCTTCTGGCTGTTTTATCGAAGCAACCACTGAAAACCCAGCTTTGTGAGGATGTGACGTCATCGGAAAGGATGCAGCGCCATCTGCTGTTGGAACTGTGAACCGTCTGGAGCTAGCCACTTCCACGGTGTCTGTCACCTGTGAAGTTTCTCTGTGCTTGTCACAACTTAAAATTATCTTAAAACCTGGGAGTTCGCTGCATCTTTCCGCGCAGTTTTGGAGCTGGGGTTTTAATGGCTGCCTGAACTAGGCCCTGCAGCCTTTGGGGGTTGGGGGTTTCCAGGAGAAGGGGCTTGCCCACCGGAGATACCAGGCTGAGGGCGGAAGGTGGGATCTTTCCCTATCCAGGAATCAAAGTTAAGTCACTCTGGGGTGCTCTGTCCCCAGAGGGGAAGTTAGAGGACCCACAGGAAAACCAGTGTTGTCGACTAAAGGGGCCTTACCGGCATTTATAATGTGCCTTTTATTTGAAAAATGAAATGTATCGTCTAAGGAACTTATAAATGGACTTTTAGAAGGTAACCTGTAATTTTTCTTGACAGGTGTGAGAATGAACTGAAAACATAAATGATTTATCAAAATAACAAGTGACTGTCTTTGTTAGATGTCCTCTGATTTTGGCCATAGCCCTTTCTCCTGTTTTTGACACAATAAGTTGATAAGACAGTGGGGAAAGTCATGAGTACTTAAAAAAAAATGTTAAAGAGGTTTTGCTGATTTTTTTTTTTTTTTTTTTAGGGCCACATGTCTGTTGACCGTAAGTTTTTGGGAACTGAATTATTACTTGCTATATATATTTCGGTTCATGTATGATACTTTATGACTTATCTTTGCCAAGTAGTTACGTAGTGCCAGAGTGAAGAGATAAGTGCTTATGTAACTTAAAGGGAGTTTGTTACTATATTAAAGACAGCAGTCAGTTTTTGGCCTGTGTTCTCTTCTAGGGACCCCATCGGTAGTCCCTGTGGCAGGGGGAGCCATCCCCTCCTGTGCCACAGAGACACAGATGACACTGGGCAGTGGAATTACAGTCAGTTTTGGACCGTGCACGAGTTAAGAGAGAGGGTGAAGGACTGAAAGTGCACCCAGCAAAACAGAAGGGTCACCAAGAGCTGGCCAGACGGGGCTCTGGTTCCTGTTTTTCCTTTCTTGTTTCCAGTCCCACACCCCCCGGAGCCTGCTGTGCTTCCTGGCCTTGGGACCTGTCAGATCTCTCTCCAATTCCCTGTGGGAATTTTCTCTTCTTGGCAGACAGAAGAGCCTTGACTAGACCAGTTAAACTTTTTGGGGGGGTGTTGAGGGTAGGGGGAGATTGAGTCGTTTAATTTTTCATATCTAGAATTAACCATTTCCCAAAAGTTATAGTTCTTAATAATAAGTCAAATTTCTTTCTTCCTTTAAGGTTTTTCATTGGCAAATGGGCCAGGTAATTGGACAATGTATTTATTTATCCAGTGAAAGTATGTAAATGACGAAAAGTCAGAATATGCTGTCCATGTAGCCTGGTTTTCTTGAATGTCTTCATGGTGTCATTGTTTTCTGGGGTACTTCCCTCAGAAGGTTCAACAGTACGTGACCTTTTTCCTCTTCTTTCTGAATTAACGTTATTTGGGGCTTTAAAAGAAAAATCAACTGTTGTCAGAATTCACTTTTTTTTTTTGAGGTACTCAGGCCTCTCACTGCTGTGGCCTCTCCCGTTGCGGAGCACAGGCTCCGGACGCGCAGGCTCAGCGGCCATGGCTCACGGGCCCAGCCGCTCCGCGGCGTGTGGGATCTTCCCGGACCGGGGCACGAACCCGCGTCCCCTGCATCGGCAGGCGGACTCCCAACCACTGCGCCACCAGGGAAGCCGCAGAATTTACATTCTTGATCGTCCCATGCGTCACCAAGTTTTTAATTACTACATTAGGTATAATTGGGAGGAGGAAATACCCTTCATGAAAGAAAAAACTGAACAAATATTTGGAAGCCCCTTTACTCCAGACTCTAGGCACCAAGAATAGGGTGAAGAGTCCGGTGGCTGTGGCCCTGTCCCGGGCTCTGCATGTGTGGATGCTCCTCCTCTCAGGTCTTTGTGATTCCGTGTCCTCACTTAACTCCCTTCGGGTCAGGAGCTCACACCGTCCAGTTTTGTGGGAAGATCTGCTCCCCACTCTTCCATCATGGCCAAGGAAATGCCACCTTTCGTCCAAGGGGTGCTTTCCTTACCCTGGACTTAAACACAGTGACCTAGTGTTTATTATTCCTACCGTGCGGGGGTTATTTATGTCATTTACTTTTTAAAAAGAATAATTAATTTTTGGCTACGTTGGGTCTTCACTGCTGTGAACGGGCTTTCTCCAGTTGCGGCGAGTGAGGGCTACTCTTCTTTGTGGTGTGCGGGCTTCTCATTGCGGTGGCTTCTCTTGTTGTGGGGCTCGGGCTTCAGTATTTGTGGCTCATGGGCTCTAGGGTGCAGGCTTAGTAGTTGTGGTGCACGGACTTAGTTGCTCCGTGGCATGTGGGATCTTCCCGGACCAGGGCTCGAACCTGTGTCCCCTGCATTGGCAGGCAGATTCTTAACCACTGTGCCACCAGGGAAGTCCTGTCATTTACTTTTTTTTTTTAAATTTTTTAATTTTATTTTATTTACTTTTTATACAGCAGGTTCTTATTAGTCATCAATTTTATACACATCAGTGTATACATGTCAATCCCAATCGCCAGCACACCACCATCCCCACCCCTCCCGCGGCTTTCCCCGCTTGGTGTCCATACGTTTGTTCTCTACATCTGTGTCTCAACTTCTGCCCTGCAAACTGGTTCAACTGTACCATTTTTGTAGGTTCCACATACATGCGTTAATATACGATATTTGTTTTTCTCTTTCTGACTTACTTCACTCTGTATGACAGTCTCTAGATCCATCCACATCTCAAGAAATGACTCAATTTCGTTCCTTTTTATGGCTGAGTAATATTCCATTGGATATACGTACCACTTCTTTATCCATTCATCTGTTGATGGGCATTTAGGTTGCTTCCATGACCTGGCTATTGTAAACAGTGCTGCAGTGAACACTGGGGTGCATGTGTCTTTTTGAATTATGGTTTTCTTTGGGTATATGCCCAGTAGTGGGATTGCTGGGTCATATGGTAATTCTATTTTTAGTTTTTTAAGGAACCTTCATACTGTTCTCCATAGTGGCTGTATCAATTTACATGCCCATCAACAGTGCAAGAGGGTTCCCTTTTCTCCACACCCTCTCCGGCATTTGTTGTTTGTAGATTTTCTGATGATGCCCATTCTAACTGGTGTGAGGTGTTACCTCATTGTAGTTTTGATTTGCGTTTCTCTAATAATTAGTGATGTTGAGCAGCTTTTCATGTGCTTCTTGGCCATCTGTATGTCTTCTTTGGAGAAATGTCTATTTAGGTATTCTGCCTATTTTTGGATTGGGTTGTTTGTTTCTTTAATATTGAGCTGCATGAGCTGTTTATATATTTTGGAGATTAATCCTTTGTCCGTTGATTTGTATGCAAATATTTTCTCCCATTCTGAGGGTTGTGTTTTCGTCTTGTTTATGGTTTCCTTTGCTGTGCAAAAGCTTTGAAGTTTCATTAGGTCCCATTTGTTTATTTTTGGTTTTATTCCCATTACTCTAGGAGGTGGATCAAAAAAGATCTTGCTGTGATTTATGTCAAAGAGTGTTCTTCCTATGTTTTCCTCCAAGGGTTTTATAGTGTCCGGTCTTACATTTAGGTCTCAAATCCATTTTGAGTTTATTTTTGTGTATAGTGTTAGGGAGTGTTCTAATTCCATTCTTTTACATGTAGCTGTCCAGTTTTCCCAGCACCACTTATTGAAGAGACTGTCTTTTCTCCATTGTACATCCTTGCCTTCTTTGTCATAGATTAGTTGACCATAGGTGTGTGGGTTTATCTCTGGGCTTTCTATCCTGTTCCATTGGTCTATATTTCTGTTTTTGTGCCAGTACCATATTGTCTTGATTACTGTAGCTTTGTAGTACAGTCTGAAATCAGGGAGTCTGATTCCTCCAGCTCCATTCTTTTCCCTCAAGACTGCTTTGGCTATTCGGGGTCTTTTGTATCTCCATACAAATTTTAATATTATTTGTTCTAGTTTTGTAAAAAATGCCATTGGTAGTTTGATAGGGATTGCATTGAATCTGTAGATTGCTTTGGGTAGGATAGTCATTTTCACACTATTGATTCTTCCAATCCAAGAACATGGTATATCTCTCCATCTGTTGATATTATCTTTAATTTCTTTCATCAGTGTCTTATAGTTTTCTGCACACAGGTCTTTTGTCTCCCTAGGTAGGTTTATTCCTAGGTATTTTATTCTTTTTGTTGCAGTGGTAAATGGGAGTGTTTCCTTAATTTCTCTTTCAAATTTTTCATCATTAGTGTGCAGGAATGCAAGATATTTCTGTGCATTAAATTTGTATCCTGCAACTTTACCAAATTAATTGATTAGCTCTAGTAGTTTTCTGGTGGCATTTTTAGGATTCTCTATGTATAGTATCATGTCATTTGCAAACAGTGACAGTTTTACTTCTTCTTTTCCGATTTGTATTCCTTTTCTTTTTCTTCTCTGATTGCCGTGGCTAGGACTTCCAAAACTATGTTGAATGATAGTGGTGAGAGTGGACATCCTTGTCTTGTTCCTGATCTTAGAGGAAATGCTTTCAGTTTTTCACCATTGAGAATGATGTTTGCTGTGGGTTTGTTGTATATGGCCTTTATTATGTTGAGGTATGTTCTGTCTATGCCCACTTCCTGGAGAGTTTTTATCATAAATGGGTGTTGAATTTTGTCAAAAGCTTTTTCGGCATCTACTGAGACGATCATATGGCTTTTAATCTTCAATCTGTTAATGTGGTGTATCACATTGATTGATTTGTGTATATTGAAGAATCCTTGCATCCCTGGGATAAATCCCACTTGATCATGGTGTTTGATCCTTTTAATGTGTTGTTGGATTCTGTTTGCTAGTATTTTGTTGAGCAGTTTTGCATCTATATTCATCAGTGATATTGGCCTGTAATTTTCTTTTTTTGTAGTATCTTTGTCTGGTTTTGGTATCAGGGTGATGGTGGTCTCGTAGAATGAGTTTGGGAGTGTTCCTTCCTCTGAAATTTTTTGGAAGAGTTTGAGAAGGATGGGTGTTCGCTTTTCTCTAAATGTTTGATAGAATTCATCTGTGAAGCCATCTGATCCTGGACTTTTGTTTGTTGGAAGATTTTTAATCACAGTTTCAATTTCATTACTTGTGATTGGTCTGTTCATATTTTCTGTTTCTTCCTGGTTCAGTCTTGGAAGGTTATACCTTTCTAAGAGTTTGTCCATTTCTTCCAGGTTGTCCATTTTATTGGCCTAGAGTTGCTTGTAGTAGTCTCTTAGGATGCTTTGTATTTCTGCGGTGTCTGTTGTAACTTCTCCTTTTTCATTTCTAATTTTATTGGTTTGAGTCCTCTCCCTCTTTTTCTTGATGAGTCTGGTTAATGGTTTATCAATTTTGTTTATCTTCTCAAAGAACCGGCTTTTAGGTTTATTGATCTTTGCTATCCTTTTCTTTGTTTCTATTTCATTTATTTCTGCTTTGATCTTTATGATTTCTTTCCTTCTGCTAACTTTGGGTTTTGTTTGTTCTTTCTCTAGTTCCTTTAGGTGTAAACTTAGATTGTTTATTTGAGATTTTTCTTATTTCTTGAGGTAGGCTTGTATAGCTATAAACTTCCCTCTTAGAACTGCTTTTGCTGCATTCCATAGGTTTCAGGTCATCATGTTTTCATTGTCATTTGTCTCTAGGTATTTTTTGATTTCCTCTTTGATTTCTTCAGTGATCTCTTGGTTATTTAGTACCGTATTGTTTCGCCTCCATGTGTTTGTGTTTTTTCCTTTTTTTCCCCCTGAAATTCATTTCTAATCTCATAGCGTCGTGGTCAGAAAAGATGCTTGATATGATTTCAGTTTTCTTAAATATACTGAGACTTGATTTGTGACCCAAGATGTGATCTATCCTGGAGAAGAATGTTCCGTGCACACTTGAGAAGAAAGTGTAATATGCTGTTTTTGGATGGAATGTCCTATAAATATCAATTAAATCTGTTTGGTCTGTTGTGTCATTTAAAGCTTCTGTTTCCTTATTTATTTTCATTTTGGATTATCTGTCGATTGGTGTAAGTGAGGTGTCAAAGTCCCCCACTATTATTGTGTTACTGTTGATTTCCTCTTTTATAGCTGTTGGCAATTGCCTTATGTATTGAGGTGCTCCTATGTTGGGTGCATATATATTTATAATTGTTATATCTTCCTGGATTGATCTCTTGATCATTATGTAGTGTTCTTCCTTGTCTCTTGTAACATTCTTTATTTTAAAGTCTATTTTATCTGATACGAGTACTGCTACTCCAGCTTTCTTTTGATTTCCATTTGCATGGAATATCTTTTTCCATCCCCTCACTTTTCAGTCTGTATGTGTCCCTAGTTCTGAAGTGGTTCTCTTGTAGACAGCATATATATGGGTCTTGTTTTTGTATCCAGTCAGCAAGCCTGTGTCTTTTGGTTGGAGCATTTAATCCATTCACGTTTAAGGTAATTATCGATATTTATGTTCCTATTACCATTTTCTTAATTTTGGGGGGTTTGTTTTTGTAGGTCCTTTTCTTCTCTTGTGTTTCCCACTTAGAGAAGTTCCTTTAGCATTTGTAGTAGCGCTGGTTTGGTGGTGCTGAATTCTCTTAGCTTTTGATTTTTCCATCGAATCTGAATGAGATCCTTGCTGGGTAGAGTAATTTTGGTTATAGTTTCTTCCCTTTCATTACTTTAAGTATATCATGCCACTCCCTTCTGGCTTGTAGAATTTCTGCTGAGAAATCAGCTGTTAACCTTATGGGGGTTCCCTTGTATGTTATTTGTCGTTTTTCCCTTGCTGCTTTCAATAATTTTTGTTTGTCTTTAATTTTTGCCAATTTGATTACTATGTGTCTCGGTGTGTTTCTCCTTGGGTTTGTCCTGTATGGGACTTGCTGCGCTTCCTGAACTTGGGTGGCTATTTCCTTTCCCATGTTAGGGAAGTTTAGACTATAATCTCTTCAAATATTTTCTCTCGTCCTTTCTCTCTCTCTTCTCCTTCTGGGACCGCTATAATGTGAATGTTGTTGCATTTAATGTTGTCCCAGAGGTCTCTTAGGCTGTCTTCATTTCTTTTCATTCTTTTTCCTTTATTCTGTTCCACGGCAGTGAATTCCACCATTCTGTCTTCCAGGTCACTTATCCATTCTTCTGCCTCAGTTATTCTGCTATTGATTCCTTCTAGTGTAGTTTTCGTTTCAGTTATTGTATTGTTCATCTCTGTTTGTTTGTTCTTTAATTCTTCTAGGTCTTTGTTAAATATTTCTTGCATCTTCTTGATCTTTGCCTCCATTCTTTTTCCGAGGTCCTGGATCATCTTCACTATCATTATTCTGAATTCTTTTTCTGGAAGGTTGCCTATCTCCATTTCATTTAGTTGTTTTTCTGGGGTTTTATCTTGTTCCTTCATCTGGTACATAGCCCTCTGCCTTTTCATCTTGTCTGTCTTTCTGTGAATATGGTTTTTGTTCCACAGGCTGCAGGACTGTAGTTCTTTTCGCTTCTGCTGTCTGCCCTCTGGTGGATGAGGCTATCTAAGAGGCTTGTGCAAGCTTCCTGATGGGAGGGACTGGTGGTGGGTATAGCTAGGTGTTGCTCTGCTGGGCAGAGCTCAGTAAAACTTTAATCCGATTGACTGCTGATGGGTGGGGCTGGGTTCCCTCCCAGTTGGTTGTTTGGCCTGAGGCAACCCAACACTGGAGCCTACCTGGGCTCTTTGGTGGGGCTAATAACAGACTCTGGGAGGGCTCACGCCAAGGAGTACTTCCCAGAACTTCTGCTGCCAGTGTCCTTGTCCCCACGGTGAGCCACAGCCACTCCCTGCCTCTGAAGGAGACCCTCCAACACTAGCAGGTAGGTCTGGTTCAGTCTCCCCTGGCGTCACTACTCCTTCTCCTGGGTCCTGATGCCCATACTACTTTGTGTGTGCCCTCCAAGAGTGGAGTCTCTATTTCCCCCAATCCTGTCAAAATCCTGTAATCAAATCCCACTAGCCTTCAAAGTCTGATTCTCTAGGAATTCCTCCTTCCGTTGCCAGACCCCCAGGTTGGGAAGCCTGATGTGGGGCTCAGAACCTTCACTCCAGTGGGTGGACTTCTGTGGTATAAGTGTTCTCCAGTCTGTGAGTCCCCCACCCAGCAGTTATGGGATTTGATTTTACTGTGATTGTGCCCCTCCTACCATCTCACTGTGGCTTCTCCTTTGTCTTTGGATGTGGGGCATCTTTTTTGGTGAGTTCCAGTGTCTTCCTGTCGATGATTGTCCAGCAGCTAGTTGTGATTCTGGTGTTCTCGCAAGAGGGAGTGAGAGCACGTTCTTCTACTCTGTCATCTTGGTTCCTCTCTCCCATTTACTCCCCCCCCCCCCCCCGCCCCCGCGGTACACGGACCTCTCACTGCTGTGGTCTCTCCCATTGCAGAGCACAGGCTCCGGACGCGCAGGCTCAGCAGCCATGGCCCACGGGCCCAGCCGCTCCGCAGCATGTGGGATCTTCCCGGTCTGGGGCACGAACCCGTGTCCCCTGCACAGGCAGGCGGACTCCCAACCACTGTACCACCAGGGAAGCCCCCATTTACTTTTTAATCATTGCTAATTAATGAATAACTTGGATGGAACTTTGGTTATCATAATAACCAAAGCTTGGTTATAAGCTTATAAGCTTGGTTTTCTTGTATTCAGTAAGCTTCTTGGTGAATTCCTATGACTAATGATTCTTTGATCAAGGAGTTTTATCTTGAGCATTCACTTGCTTAAAGCTTAATTAGGAAGGAAAGTCTGGGACCAAAATGATACATATAGATCCTCCTTCAAACAGATTTTTGTTTATTTTTCTTTTTGGCTGCATTGGGTCTTCGTTGCTGTGTGCGGGCTTTTTCTAGTTGGGTTTAGTGGGGGCCATTCCTTGCTGTGGTGCGGTGGCTTCTCTTGTTGTGCAGCACGGGCTCTAGGTGCATGGGCTTCAGTAGTAGTGGCACATGGGCTCAGTAGTTGTGGCTCGCGGGCTCTGGAGCACAGGCTCAGTAGTTGTGGCGCACAGGCTTAGTTGCTCCGTGGCATGTGGGATCTTCCCAGACCAGGGATCAAATCCGTGTCCCCTTCATTGGCAGGCGGATTCCTAGCCACTGCACCACCAGGGAAGTGCTCCAAACAGATTTTTGATGCCCGTTTCTTTGTTGTGTTTCTGCTTCTTTACTGTGGTCCCCCTTCTCACCCCTTTTTTGATGACTGGGCTTTTTTGTACCAACAAGGTTTCCTTTAAGAGAGGGATAGCAATTGGAGTAAAAATCCAGGAATGGAGAAAACAAAGTTAATTTGGCAACTCCTGTCACATCCAGAGGGAGATAAGAAGTGGCTGTGTTTATCAGTGTTTAGTTTAACCAGGTGAGAAACTTGAGTGGCAAGGACAAGTCAGTGTGTGGAGCCCCTGCTTCAGTGCTTGGCATGAAACAGGCGTGATGAATGCATGAATGAAGGCTCACAAACGTGAGCCCAGATATCAAGACCATTTATTGTTAAATGTTTTATAGACAATTTAAAACGTTCATCCTATTTTAGTGCTGTTGTATAGCATGGCTATATGCTTTCAAACTGGAAGTACTGGCATACTTTGGGGATACTGCCGGTTCGGTTCTGCTACCACAGGTAAGCGAGTATTGCAATAAAACAAATGACATGACTGTTTTGGTGGTCTCCCAGTGCACATAAGAGTTGTGTTTACACTATATTGTAGTCTGCTAAGTGTGCAATAGCATTATGTTTAAAAAAACATACAGACCTTAGGTTGAAAATACTTTATTGCTAAAGAGTGCTAATCATTATTTGATCCTTCAGTGAGTTATAATAGTAACATTAGGTAGTAACACCATAACAAATATAATAATAATTAAGAAGTTTGAAATATTTCAGGAATTACCAAAATGGGACATAGAGACACAAAGTGAGTAAATGCTGTTGGAAAAATGGCGCTGATGGACTTGCTCAACATGGGGCTGTCACAACTCTTCAGTTTGTAGAAAACGCAGTATCTCTGAAGTGCAGTAAAACAAAGTATGCCTGTAAATATTCCTAAATATTTGGCCTAAACTGGTGTATGGCACAAGAACAGGTTCACAAAATGCTTTTCTAACAGAGACCACATAATAAACACAGACGTCAGCTGAGCTTCACAGCAAAGAGCACTGCCAGATTCTGAATGGTCTGAAGGCACAGAGTGTCTATGATTCTTGCTTCTTTCCAGTTCCCATCATAAATCACAGACGCTTTAGAATATGAGTGACAGAAACACTTCAATTCAGAGTGCCTTCTGTTTTGCAGTTTTTACAGGAAATACAATGCTCATGTCTTCAGCTGGTAAGTTTTGGAGCATTGTCCTTTTTCTTGACTGTGGGGAAATATATTACTTTTTAAAAGTTGTCTCTAACTCTTCAAGTCAAGAATACGTTAATGTTTCTCGGATTTCTCTGTAAGGGACCAGTGGTCAGGATCTTGGTCCAAGTCTGGCAGAGAGCCCCAAGTTCACCCGCAGCGTTTGTGTACGTGTATTTGGCCATCCTCAGACTCCATGAATCAGAATCCTGCGGGAGGGTGCCTGGAAGTATGGTGGGTAAGGTAAAAGGGCTTTCGACTAGGCCAGGCTAAAAAAGTTTGATTTTTTTCTGTAGGAGGAGCACTTGAAGACTGGAGTCAGATGTCAAGAGCTGCCCTTCAGAAAGATAAATCAGGCAGTGGTGTATAGGATGGCTGGAGAGGGAAAGAGGTGGCTGGGGAAGCAAGTTAATAGCAGGCTAGGCAAAGGCCCGGACAGTGGGAGTGGAGTCCAGGGGGCGAGACAGGCAGATGGGTAGGATTGAGTGGCAGCTTGCGGGGAGGGGGTTTTCTGTGCCGGAAGTGGGTGGTGAATCCACCATCAGTGGGTTTGGAAAGGAAAGCCTGTTACTGTGATAGGGGATTGAGCCCTTAGAGCAGTGCACTGCCAGAACTCTAGGGATCGGGCTGCAGTCAGGAAGGGCGTAGCAAGGAGATGGGGGCAGCAAAAGAATGGTAATCCCCTCACCCAGCGTTCGAGGAGGAGGAGGTGATTGGCACGTCAGGTGTTGCTCGTACAGTCAGGTAAGGGGGCTAAGGGTCTGTTGCTGCCATCCCCCAGGTGGGAGGCAAAGGGCGTATAACTGGAGGCTAAGGGTTCAGGCTTGGAAGATAAGACAGGTGGGAATTTGGGGGTCCTCTCGCAGAGACTGTTGGTGAAGCCCTAAACTGAGGAGGTCATGGACTTACTTGCAAGCACTTAGGGAACGGATGCTTGGTGCTGGTGTAGGTATGATATACAGGTAGTTTTAGTAGAGTTATTTGGTTGCAAGAAACCAACCAACTGAAGCTCCAGATTAAGAAAAAACAAGAAGATGTAGAGACGTGGATGGACCTAGAGACTGTCATGCAGAGTGAAGTAAGTCAGAAAGAGAAAAACAGATACCGTATATTAACGCATATATGTGGAACCTAGAAAAATGGTACAGACGAACCGGTTTGCAGGGCAGAAATAGAGACACAGATGTAGAGAACAGACGTATGGACACCGAGGGGGGAAGGCGGCGGGGCGGGGGGGGGATGGATTGGGAGATGGGGACTGACATACATACACCAATATGTATAAAATGGATAACTAATAAGAACCTGCTGTGTGAAAAACATAAAATTCAAATATCAAAAAAAAAGAAAAAACAAGAATTAATCATAAGACTGGAATGCAGAGGCCCTGGGAAGGGACAGGAACAGCGGGGAGTGTGCCCCTCTTGTACATCAGTGTTACTCTTCTTCCTGCTGCTCCGTCTACGCCGTGGAGGGTGGCCTGCCACAGCTCTCCAGTTCATGTCCCACTTCCAGACCCAGAGAGCCCACTGCACTCTCAGTCTCAGTTTCCACATTATTGGGGGATACAGTTTGTTTGGTCTGACTTGAGCTGGGTGCCTGTCCTTGGTGTGGTCAGCTCTGACTGGGGTGAGTGGGAGCCAGGGGACCATCCCAAGACCAGGGTTTGGAGGAGGAACAATGGGGGCAGCTCTTAGAAAAGGTGGTGACAGACCCCTCCGCTCCAAAGCAAAGTGTCCAAAGCAGCGATGAAGGCAAGGCACAACCCTTGCTTACAGCCTAGTACGGTGGGAACATGGCAGTGCGTCAGAGAACGGGAGGGAGGCTGGGTAGTTGGGGAGAGGGGCAGTCAGGGAGGTTTAATAAAGCTCTGTCTCTAAGGTTGAGTGCTGTTTCCTGGCAGAGGGGAAGAGAGGCCAAAGGACATTCTGAGCAAAGGGACAAATTTAGTTTTTGTATCTGATTTTCTTTCTTTTTAAAAAATGTACACAGACTTATTATTTTAAAATGACAGTAAGTTTAGTGCCAACGTAAGCCCCTAGGCTTGAGTCCCTTCACTGGGTGTGATGCTAACTGTGCCTCTTTGTTCAGCTTTGAGTTAGTTACTGACCTTCCTTTGCCTGAGCTATCTTTTCTGTAATTTTACAGAATTGAAATGACAAGGAATGATGATAACAGTATGTATTCGTTGGGTTATTGAGGAATTAATCAGATGATGAGTATAAAGTACTTAGCAGCATAGCGTTTGGCATATAGTAAGTACCTGATAAATTTTAGGGTTGGTTAACAATAATTTGACCTATGTCTTTTTTCGAGATACATGGTTAAAATCTAGTTTGGGGTCTTAGGCTCTACCAGCTTAGCTATCCGTAAGATAGTGGGTACACTCCTGAGGCTTGCTCATTAAGTTGCTATGGGCCTTAGAGGAACAGTAGGCACAGTGCTCAGAGCAGTGCCTGATAACACACGTGAGTGCCATGTGGGTCAGACCTTCTGGGGTGGTCACTGTATCGGAATATCATTACTGTATCGAAGAGTGCATTAACCGCCAAATCTAAGGTCCAGAAAAGAAAGAGAAGGAAATCATGTCTCCTCTGGATCTCCTGAGTTCCAGATGTGATGTCTTCCTTATTTTTTCGCCCTTTGGGGGAAAATATCCTTTAGTAGCTTCCTAGACTTTGTATGTCTTTATTCTGACCTTAGGATTGATAATTCTGAGTATACAGTTCTTGCTTGGAATTAGTTCAGGACATTCCTCTGTTTTCTCCCAGTTTCCAGTGTTGCTGTTGGGAATTCAGAGCTGTTGATTCTCGATCCTTTGTATACCACCGGTTTTTTCCATCTGGAAGCTTTTAGGATCTTACTTTTGCTTCTGGAGTTCTGAAGCATGTAGCTTGATTGCAGTGTCTCTTCAGCCATTGTGCTGGGCGCTTGGCACGTCGTTTCAGTCTGGGAATATAGGCAGCCCTGGGAGGAGACTGTCAGCGTTGCGGCTGTGCCTCCTGTTTCTGTGTTGGATTTAAAGTGCTCTGAGCAGATTGCTGCTTCTGTCCATTTTCCACATTGATGTATCCCTGGCTGTATTTCCGTACTTCTTCCCCCCAAAACATGCCAAATGTTAAGCAGTTACTACTGTGTTTGATAGTAAAGTTAGTTTTTTATTGCAAAATTTGAGCTATTCTTCTAGGCAAACCAAAGTTGGGGAAAAAGTTGGAGCTTTTTTTGATTTTGGTTTTTTTTTAAATTTTATTTTATATTTTTATACAGCAGGTTCTTATTAGTTATCCATTTTATACATATTAGTGTATACATGTCAATCCCAATCTCCCAAATCATCCCACCACCACCCCCGCCACTTTCCCCCAGTGGTGTCCATACGTTTGTTTTCTACATCTGTGTCTCTATTTCTGTCCTGCAAACTGGTTCACCTGTACCATTTTTCTAGGTTCCACATATATGCGTTAATATACAATATTTGTTTTTCTCTTTCTGACTTACTTCACTCTGTATGACAGTCTCTAGGTCCATCCACGTCTCTGCAAATGACCCAATTTCGTTCCTTTTTATGTCTGAGTAATATTCCATTGTATATATATGTACCATATCTTCTTTATCCATTCCTCTGTTCATGGACATTTAGGTTTCTTCCATGACCTGGCTATTGTAAATAGTGCTGCAGTGAACATTGGGATGCATGTGTCTTTTTTTTCTTTTTAATAAATTTATTTATTTTATTTATTCATTTTTGGCTGTGTGTTGGGTCTTCGTTGCTGCGCGTGGGCTTTCTATAGTTGCCGCGAGCAGGGGCTACTCTTCGTTGCAGCGTGCTGGCTTCTCATCGCGGTGGCTTCTTTGTGGAGCACAAGCTTTGTGCTCTAGGGGCGTGGGATTCGGTAGTTGCGGCCTGTGGGCTCAGTAGTTGTGGTGCACGGGCTTAGTTGCTCCGCGTCATGTGGGGTCTTCTCGGACCAGGGATCGAACCCGTGTCCCCTGCATTGGCAGGCGGATTCTCAACCACTGCGCCACCAGGGAAGCCCCGCATGTGTCTTTTTGAATTACAGTTTTCTCTAGGTATATGCCCATTGTTGGGATTGCTGGGTCATGTAGTAATTGTTTTGTTTTGTTTTGTTTTGCGGTACACGGGCCTCTCAGTGTTGTGGCCTCTCCCGTTGTGGAGCACAGGCTCCGGACACGCAGGCTCAGCGGCCATGGCTCACGGGCCCAGCCGCTCCACGGCATGTGGGATCTTCCTGGACCGGGGCACGAACCCGTGTCCCCTGCATCGGCAGGTAGACTGTCAACCACTGCGCCACCAGGGAAGCCCAGTAATTCTGTTTTTACTTTTTTAAGGAACCTCCATACTGTTCTCCATAGTGGCTGTATCAGTTTACATTCCCAGTTGGAACTCTTTGCAGGTCATATTGCATAGTTAACCACCTTCTGCAAAAAATAAAGTTTCTCTCATAATTTTTCCCCCAAAGATTTACTGTCTCATATGGAAACCACAGTGAAATGTGTGTGTTTTTTTAAGCTTTTAATGAACACAAGAGAATACAGGATAATTTAAAAAACAATTGAGGGCTTCCCTGGTGGCGCAGTGGTTGAGGGTCTGCCTGCCGGTGCGGGGGACACGGGTTCATGCCCCGGTCCGAGAGGATCCCACATGCCGCGGAGCAGCTGGGCCCGTGAGCCATGGCCGCTGAGCCTGCGCGTCGGGAGCCTGTGCTCTGCAACGGGAGAGGCCACAACAGTGAGAGGCCCGCATACCGAAGAAAAAAGAAAAAAGACTCCACATGCCAATGCAGGGGACACGGGTTAGAGCCCTGGTCCGGGAAAGACCCCACATGCCGCGGAGCAACTAAGCCCGTGTGCCACACAACTACTGAGCCTGCGCTCTAGAGCCTGCGAGGCACAGCTACTGAAGCCCGTGTGCCTAGAGCCCGTGCTCCGCAACAAGAGAAGCCACCGGAATGGGAAGCCCGTGCACCACAACGAAGAGTAGCCCCTGCTCGCTGCAACTAGAGAAAGCCCGCACGCAGCAACAAAGACCCAACGCAGCCAAAAATAAATAAATAAATTAAAAAAAACAAAAAACTGAGCATGGTTAGAAACTTATTATTCAGCATCTAGGGTTAGCCAAAACTGTTTTAGGTAGGAGCATCCCAAGTGCTCCTGTGCGCCTCTCCTGCCCCTGGTGCACCTTCATACAGAGCTGGTTCGCAGACTGTGATGGTGGAAACTGCAGCCTCGGTGTGTTCTTGAGAAGGAGGTGGTGCAGACAGGAGGTTCTTGATGTGTCACTGTATGAAATCACTGTGTGGTATGATGCCGGGAATGTGGCTGGCAGTGTTCTACAGGCAAGTCCAAGCTTTGTACAGAACATCCAACATAGCACCTGAAGATACTCGTTAAGGAACCTCTGGACACACGAGTGGAAGCAAGGCAGAGCCCCAGCCTCCCAGGAAACGGGGTTAACGGAGCCTTTGTGGGTGTGGGGCAAGGTGTGTCCTCTGCCAAAGACTGTGTGTACCGTGTGGGGCAGAACATTAACTTTGGGGGAGTCCTCGTATATTCTGTCGCAGTATGTTGGTTTTTGGGTTTTTTTCAGTTTAGCAAACACCCACCTTTCTGCCAGAATGAAGTTGGAGGCTCACCCTCAAACCGAGGCGGCCTGCACGTTTGTTTCCATCTTCATGTGGATCTGAATGTGAGCAGAAGTCGGATGACTTGCGCTTCTGCCTCACTTCCGCTTGCAGCGGGTTTGGAGGGGTGTATTTCTTCTTTGGCCAATAATTTTTGAGAACAGTATTCTAGTGTCGTAAAGGTGAAGGCAGTTTACTGTTGAAGAAATTTGAAGGCTGTGGCGTGCTGAGGATTACAAAACCTGCGCGCAGCTCGGCTGAAGAGTAGATTGACTCAACTTTCCATACTGATGGCCCCACAGAAGAAGGGGTGTCCCGTCCTTAGGTGTAGATACTGTTTACTTTGGTTTCTGCTGCTTTTCTCTGGTGCACAGTGAAAAATTATATGTGATACACAGAAAGCGATCTGTTGTTAAGAGATAAAGGAATCAGTGGAAGCCAGACTTGAGGAGGACCCAGCGGTTGGAGCTGTCAGGGGCTAGACAGTAGCTGTGATTGCAGTGGAGTTAAATTAGAGAACAGGAACAGAACGCTGTCTGGAAAGTCCCCAGGTAGTTGAAAATTAAAGATGACCTCATAAGGGAAACTTGAAAATTTTAATTTGAATGAAAGTGACAACAAAACATATCAACATTTGTGGGGCGTAGTGAAAGCAGTGCTTACAGGGAGATCTGCAGAATTAAATGCTTACTACAGAAAACAGAAAAGGCCTCGCCAATCTGAGCTTCCACCTTAAGAAACTAAAAGAAGAGCACATTGATTTCAAAACAAGCACCAGGAAGAAAATAACGACAGCAAGAGAGAATTTTGTGAAACTGAAAGCAGAAATACAGTAGGAAAAATCAGTGAAACTGAAAATTGGTCCTTTGAAAAAATCATATTGATAAACCTCTAGCCAGCCTGAGGAAAAAAACACTTAAAACACTGTTAAAATGAATAAAAATTAATTAAATATGAAAAGTTAAATATTCATCTTTTTTTTAAAGTATACTCTTAAAAATCAAACTGCATTGATTGAGTCATTAAATCTTGAGGTTGTACCAAGTTTTCCAGCTACTAAAGCTTTTTCTTACTGTATTGGTCAGTGGAAAAGTCAAAAAAATAGTTATAAAATAAGTTATTTTCTCTGACTTTATCTTCAGGTCATCCCATCTTTCATTTGATCACTGCAAGGGCATATTTTTTAAATCTATATTTGCCTTTTGTTGGCTGTAGTATTTCCCTTCCCCAGCTTTTAACTTTGAATAACTTTTGAAGCTACAGAAAGTTGAAAGAATAGGTCAGTGAACATTCTTGTACCTTTCACCAAATTTCGGTAATTTGTAGCATTTTCTCTTGCTTTTTTGGTGAACCGTTTGACTGTTGTGTCATGGTACTTTGTTCTTCACAACTGCAGCCTGTCCCAAGAACAGGGCTGTCCTCTGACATACCCACAGTAGTTTCGTGACACCCCAAGTCTTGGCGTTGATTCACTAATGCGTAATCCAAGTCCACGTTTAGATTTCTTCAGTTTTCTTCAGAACGTCTTCATGTCCTTTATTCAACTCCAGGGTTTAATCAAGCTCATGTGTTGCACATTTTGTTATCTTGTCTCCTGAGGGTCACTACATCTTGAGCAGTCTTCCCACCTTTTTTTTTTTTTAAGATGTTGGCGGTAGGAGTTTATGAATTAATTTATTTATTCTTGCTGTGTTGGGTCTTCGTTTCTGTGCGAGGGCTTTCTCTAGTTGTGGCAAGTGGGGGCCGCTCTTCATCGCAGTGCGCGGGCCTCTCACTATTGTGGCCTCTCTTGTTGAGGAGCACAGGCTCCAGACGCGCAGGCTCAGTAGTTGTGGTTCACGGGCCCAATTGCTCCGCGGCATGTGGGATCTTCCCGGACCGGGGCATGAACCCGCGTCCCCTGCATCGGCAGGCGGACTCTCAACCACTGCGCCACCAGGGAAGCCCTAATTATGATTCCTTTTTACCCTCAGATTTATTCCTAAATTTGGCTAGGGGACCTCCTTCACGTTATCATTTCATATTCTGCCTCTTCAGGACAGGTTTGTACTAGAGAATTATTGAGAACTGAGAAGTTTACTTTGTCTCTTACAAGCCCCCAGTCCTTTATGCAAAACTCTTAGGACTGGATGTGTTCTAGAATTCAGCCTTTTTCAGGGTTTAGAAAGATGAAGTGGTGTGTATATCACACATGCACAGTGCCCGCAGCAGGACTTATAATCAGACACCTTAAATCTTGTGATAAAATGTATGACTGTTCACACTGAACAGGATTAAGGCTAATTAATGCCCTTATGTCCGTTCTGTCTGGGTTTAGTTATCTCAGAATTACAGATAAGTAACAGGGTACATGTGTGAGGTTATGTGGATATAGAAGGAATCATTCCCAACAGGTGTACCTTTGCTTGATTTGAAATTTTAATGTCCCCAGTAAAGGAATTCTCTAGGTATATCTCAAGAGGACTCAGTTTTTAGATTTTGAAAAATGTTGGAATAACAGTACTCATACAAATGTTAGTATTTGATACTTAAAATCTCATGATACTAGATTATGTGTGTACAAAGAAGTTCATCACAGAGAGATTTAATATTGCTAAATTAGCAACTGTACTGAATCAAAACATAGGCTTAGTTGATCTTATCAGGAGCCTTAAAGTGCCTAATCTTTGACATAGAATAATTCCATCTTTTAAGATCTTCTCTAAGGATATTAGCCTAATAAAATCCTGGGAACATGGCTTCCCTGGTGGCGCAGTGGTTAAGAATCCACTTGCCAACGCAGGGAACACGTGTTTGATCCCCGGTCCGGGAAAGATCCCACATGCCGCGGAGCAACTAAGCCTGTGCGCCACAACTGCAGAGCCCGTGTGCCATAACTACTGAAGACCGTGCGCCTAGAGCCTGTGCTCCGCAACCAGAGAAGCCACCGCAGTGAGAAGCCCGCACACCGCAACGAAGAGTAGCCCCAGCTCACCGCAACTAGAGAAAAGCCCACGCGCAGCAACCAACACCCAACGCAGCCAAAAAAAAAAAAAAAATCGTGGGACTAGAACTGCCTTGGCTCTTGAGCGCCTTGAGCGGGCTGTGGTGCCCCTGGCCACTGAGAATGGCTCGGAGTCCTCCCCAGCTTTTGTGCAGTGGCTTCTCTGGGCTGGGGGCAGGGCCCGTACCCTCTGACCCCAGAGCCGGGGTTGGGTCAGCTGCACACCTGCTTCAGCGCTCTGCTCTCTGAACCTTGGGGTCCTGGCCTGTGCGTGCATTTCCAGGACTGTGCCCGTACCACACAGCTCTGTGTGAAACTAGCCCTTTCCTTTTAACCGAAGGACGCTGATGTACAATATTACGTTAGTTTCAGGTGCAGTACGTAGTGGTGTGACGCTTGCATACGATATGAAATGATCCCCACGATAAGTCTATAACCTTCTGTCCCCATACAGAAGCTGTCACGATGTTACTGGCCATATTCCTCATGCTGTATGTTACATGCCATGTCTTATTTTGTAATTGGAGGCTGTAGAAAGCAGCCCTTCTGGATTTTTATTAGTGTAGTCTGTGTTGGTACAGTCCCTCTCGTTTTTTCTCTCTGTACCTCATAGGGTAATTTTTCATGCTTTCTCCACGAGACTGTAAGACCCATGTAGGTGGCTCACATCCCTGGTTGTGACATGTTGTTTTCAGCGTTAGCACACTGTCTCACATTATAGGCATGGAAATAGTTGTTGAGTGAATGGATGTTCAAGGGATTTGACCCATACATCACTTAAAATTAAGCCAAGGTATTGGGTAGACTTCAAAGACTAGTGTTTGAGGTGCAGCCAGAGGCAGCCTGAAGGCAGTACTGGGCAGGGAGGGTGTGGTGTGCGGCTGTCTGGTCCCTCTGTGAGGGAGTGGTCTGGAAGCTTTGTGCTGCACGGGTTTGCATAGGCAGACTGTGTACAGAGGGTAAGAGGGAGGGATGCAGGGCTCATGCCCTCCTTCCAGGAGGCCGCCACCGGCCAAAGGAAGATGGTCTAAAAGCAGTGTTGGGGTAGGCGAGGCGCTGTTTATTTGGAATATTAGAAGTGTTTGGTTTGCTCATAAAAATCATGATAGAGTTGTTGTTACTCTGTTTAAATATATGATTTGAATTTTATTTCACATATTTAAAATTTGACTAAAAATTGGTCTGTAAACGGTTGTACCTTTTTCTTGAATTTTATGTTTGCATCTTCCTCCAACTTCTCTTTCTAACTGGGTCTCTTTCTAAGAACGTTAAATAGAGAACAATTCAGCATGTACTCATGCCACCCCTTACTTCCACTCTGTAGCAGCACCCCTCGTGGCTGGGCTTCAGAGTAACCATGGAGCGTCCTCCCTGCCAGCCTGCTGCCTGAGAACCATCTTTCCTCCTGACTGTCTGGCCATGCGCTGCCCCCTCCCCTGTGGGCCCTGGAAACCCGTCAGCCAGGCTCATCAGTCTAGTGTGCTCAGCCCTTAGGGATCTAAAGGTGGGACTCACTTGCCACTGTACCTTTTGCCTCTAGTAGGTGTGGTAGCTTTGTAAAATGTAGCCTTTGGTTTTTTAAATCGCTGTTTTTCTGATTTTCTGTAAAAGTGGTACCCCTAGTTTAGGATCACATGAATGTGTGCTGCTGTCTAAGACGATGGTCTTGTTCTCTGTGCTGGGTTCTGTGGGCTGGGCAGTCAGAAAAAGAACCCCTCTTGGGTCTTATTTTTAGCCAGAAATGAGTCCAGGCAGCTGTCCATGTGAATCAGGGGGAGGTGGTTTGGTGGTGCTCTCAGCATCCTCTGTGAGCTGGAGGGTCAGTGCTCTCTGGGAGTTAGCTCCCTGTCTTCTCTTCCAAAGAATAGAGAGCTTGAACTTTGTTTCGTGCCTTGAGCCACAAGGCAGTCTAGGCCTTTGAATTAGAGCAAACAATGATACATTTTTCTATTTTACTTTCTTCTATCTGTCTCTTGATGTGGAAAATACGTGCAAGGACTTACATTTGGAGATTGGGGTGATTGTGACAGTTACCTTAAAGGAGTGGCTCTCACCTGGGATTAGTATTGCTCTCCCCATGTGACATCTAGTGGTGTCTGGAAATTTGGGGTTGTCACAGCTGGGGAAGGGGATGCTGAGGCCGGCCAGCTGCTGAATATCCTACAGAAGACAGGACGGCCCCCACCACAGAGAACAAGCCACTCTAAAATGTCAGTTGTGGGGCTTCCCAGGTGGCACAGTGGTTAAGAATCCGCCTGTCAATGCAGGGAACATGGGTTCAAGCCCTGTTCCGGGAAGATCCCACGTGCTGCAGAGCAGCTAAGCCCGTGCACCACAACTACTGAGCCTGCGCTCTAGAGCACGCAAGCCACAACTACTGAAGCCCACGTGCCACAGCTATTGCAGCCCGCGCGCCTAGAACCCGTGCTCCACAACAAGAGAAGCCACCGCAGTGAGAAGCCCGCACACTGCAATGAAGAGTAGCCCCCGCTCACTGCAACTAGAGAAAGCCCGTGCGCAGCAACAAAGACCCAGTGCAGCCAAAAATAATAAATAAATAAAAAAAATAATAAATGTAAAAAAACCTGTCAGTTGTGCCAAGGTTGAGATTCCCCGGCTTTCAGTTTGATGGCTTCATGAAGCCTTGGGTGTACACTCCTGGGAGCCCGGCTCAGAGGGTTCATGGGGGCGAGAGCCGTAGTTTGCCCCTGTCTCCAACTTCTTCCACACCCACCGGTTTGGTTTGGTTTGGTTTTTTCAAGTACCTTTAACAGCACTTATTCTTTCCCCCACCCCGAGGTAAAATTCATATAACAAAACCATTTTAAAGTGAACAATTCAGTGGCATTTTAGTAATTCACAGTGTTGTGCAGCCACTACCTCTACCTAATTCCAGAACATTTTTCTCGCCCCAGAAGTATCCCTGTATCCGTCGAGCAGTTGTCCGTTGCACACAGAGCCCCTGGCAGCGACTGCCTTCTGTCTCCGTGGATTTGCGTGTTCTGGATATTTCACATAAACAGAATCATACAGTGTGTGACCTTTTGTGTCTGGCTTCTTCACGTAGCGTAATCCATGCTGTATGTAGCAGAGCTTCATTCCTCTTCGTGGATGAATAGGATTGCATTGTGTGGGCGTACCACACTTTGTTTATCCATTCATCTCCTGATGGACATTTGGGCTGTTGCCCCCTTTCGGCTGTTGTGAAGAGTGCTTCTGTGAACGTACGTGTACATGTATTGAATACCTGTTTCCAGTTCTTTTGGATGTAGACCTACAAGTAGAAATGCTGGCTTGTATGGTGATTCTGTGTTTAACTTTTTGAGGAACCACCACACTGTTTTCTTCCATGCCCACTTTCACTGCCAGAAAAGTATGTGCTTGCTTATAACATAGGCCGCGTTCGAGCATAATTCGAAAACAAAACTATTTTGTTATAAATAAATGCCTTAGAATTCCTAGTTCAACTGGGGGGCGTCAGCTTGTTGATGCCTCTCCTGACCCCAGGTTAGAGGCACGCGCTGAGTTTGTAAATGTAGAGAATTGATCAGTAGGCAAGAGGTAACCTGTGAGATGTCCAAAAGCGGCCTTTCCGCAGAGTACTTTGGAGAGGTTAGCAGAACATCTTCAAGTGTATTGAGACTTAGTTTCTGGGAAAGAGCAAGCAGGTATTTCAGAAGAAATCTAGAAGTAAATATTTTTTCACACTGGCTGCAGTGTGATGAGAGGCAAGTCCAGAGGCTTGTTGCTGTGTCTGCTGCTCTGGCCTTCTGGACACCCAGGGCCACATCTTTGGACGGCACTGCAGCAGCGGGACTGGGCCAGAGGGATGGGCTGGAGATGTGCCCAGGTTGACTTGCCTGCACTTAGGGAACAGTCAGCCTGTGGCTTCTTTGACATTCACATGAGATCCTCTGTGGGCCAGATGGGAAAGTCTGGGGAAGGTTACTCTTGGAATCTTCTTGAATTGCAATGTTTTTTTTCTGTTGCTGTTACTATAATTTTTGTAGTAAGAGGATTCTAAACACCCCTTCCCCCTGATGCTTTTCAGTTTAATTCAAGATATTTTCCCTGAGGCATTTCTAAGGATTTTTCTTTTTTTTTTAAAGAAATTGAGATCAGATTTCTTCTTTTCCACACTGAAAAACTTACCACTAAGTTAATACAAAGTACTGATAAGTAAAGTGATTTGGGGGCAAGAAATGGTGATGGGGAAGGGGCGGAATTATGTGCTTATTAACATGTATGGAATATGGTGCCTCACAACCTGAATCAATGCAAATACAGCCTTTTCTCTGTTGCAGACAATTTTACATGTTTTGGAGACCAGACCAGAAGCACTTCTGAATTAAGGTAATTTTGACGTAATTGATTCTTACCAGTTTTTAAAGTACAATATTTAAATTTCTTCAGGGTTTCTTTTTTTGAGAACCTGGTTTTTGTTACAATTTTGCCCATCTCTCATTTTTGAGCCCAAAGTTGTTTTCAAACACATTGATCCAGAGAAGGGTTTTCTCTTCAAAGTCTTCATCCAGTCAGTGTTCAGCACGAAGGGCTAAGGTCCCAGAGATGATGGTCCACATTCTGGACAAGAGCAGTATTTCTCCAGCTTCTTTCAGTAGAAAGCAGAAGAGCCTCTTTTGCAAATCAAATCTTGGTTGGAATACCAGCAGATCATACAGATAAAGGTGAGGCCACACAATTCAGAAGAAAATTCCAATATGTTTGTATGGAATGGGGGCAATAAATGTGTCACAGTGTTGGTGGTGAATCTGGGCAAGGGTATCCAGTTCTTTGTATTATTCTTGCAACTCTTTGTAAGTTGAAATTATTTATTTTTTTATATTTATTTATTAAAAATTTAATTTATTTTTTGGCTGCTTTGGGTCTTCGTTGCTGCGCCCAGGCTTTCTCTAGTTGCGGCGAGCAGGGGCTGCTCTTCATTGCGGTGCGTGGGCTTCTTATTGCAGTGGCTTCTCTTGTTGCAGAGCACGGCCTCTAGGCACATGGGCTTCAGTAGTTGTGGCTCGCGGGCTCGGTAGTTGTAGCTCGCGGGCTAGAGAGCACAGGCTCAGTAGTTGTGGCACACAGGCTTAGTTGCTCCGCGGCATGTGGGATCTTCCCGGACCAGGGCTCGAACCCATGTCCCCTGCATTGACAGGCGGCTTCCTAACCACTGCATCACCAGGGAAGTCCCTGAAATAATTTTAAATTGAAAAACAAAACTAAAACGAATGAATTAGGTGCTTGACCAGTTCGGTATCCATATGTAAAAGGTGAACTTGACTCCATAGACAAAAATTAACTCTCAAAATGAATCAGACACATCCTAACAGTAGAAAACATCTAAAAGAAAACAGAAAATCGTTGAGACTTTGGGTTAGGCAAGGATTTCTTAATGACATCAAAGACACAGTTCATTAAAGAGAACATTTATAAATTGGACTTCATCAAATTTAAAAATATCTCCTCCTTCAAAAACACTGTTAAGAGAATGAAAAGACAAGCCACAGACTGGCAGAAAATACTAGCCGATCACACGTTTTCTACATAACTTATGTCTAGAATAAGTAAAGAACTCTTACAATTCAATATTAAGAAAACAACAACCTGAAAAAAAAGCAAGTGATTTGAACAGAGACTTCACCAGAGAATATAGAGAGATGGCAGATGAGCACGTGAAAAATCATTAGCCATCAGGGAAATGCAAATTAAAACCACAACGAGGGGACTTCCCTGGCCATCCAGTGGTTAGGACTTCGCCTTTCAATTCAGGGAGTGTGGGTTGGATCCCTGGTTGGGGAGCTAAGATCCCACGTGCCTTGTGGCCAAAAACCAAAACAGAAGCAATATTGTAACAAAATTCAATAACGACTTTAAAAATGGTCCATGTCAAGGGGCTTCTCTGGTGGCTCAGTGGTTGGGGGTCTGCCTGCCAGTGCAGGCGACACGGGTTTGAGCCCTGGTCCGGGAGGATCCCACATGCCGCGGAGCAACTAAGCCTGTGTGCCACAACTACTGAAGCCCGCACGCCTAGAGCCCGTGCTCCCAACGGGAGAGGCCACCACAGTGAGAAGCCTGTGCACCACAGTGGAGAGTGGCCCCTGCTCGCCGCAACCAGAGAGGGGCCCGCGTGCAGCAACAAAGACCCAACGCAGCCAAAAATAAAATAAATAAATTTATTAAAAAAAAAACACACAACGAGACACCACTAACCACCTATTACAGTGGCTAAAATGGAAAAGACTGACCATACCACGTGCTGCCGAGGGTGTGCAGGCGCCGGACTCTCATGCACTGATGGTGGGCATGAAAAATGGTGCAACCGTGTTGAAGACAGTTCAGCAGTTTCCTAATGGGTTAAACGTATGCTTGCCGTGTATGATCCAGCCTTTCCACTCCTAGGTGTTTACCCAAGAGAAACGAGGGCAGACATCCGTGTAAAGACATGCAACAGCACGGATGCATCTCAAAGTAACCATGCTGAGGGAGCGAAGCCAGACCACAGAAAAGTACATACTGTATGATTCCACGTATATAAAACTCTAGAAGATGCAAACTTACGTGTAGTGACAGAAAGCAGATTCATGGTTGCCTAGGCGTCGGGGGTGGGGTTACGGAGGGACACAAGGAGACTTTTGGGAGTGTAGATGTGTTCATTACCTTAACTGAGGTGGTGGTTTCATAGGTGTATAGTATGTCAGAGTGTATCAAATTGTAATTGTTTATTGTGTTATTTACCTTCAATAAAGATATTTTTTAAGCTAAACGAGCAATTAGCATAGGAGCAGGCCCTTGCCTCTACCTTCTGAACCCCTGTCCCACGCTGGTGGCTGCCGCCACCCATATTTTTCGTTTCTGTGGAGGGCCTATTCCACTGACTGGGTCGGAAGAGTGACAGGTAAGGGAGAAGTTTTCTGTTACTTAAATCATTTCAAGTGGAAAACCCTATTACTGCTTTTGTAACAAGTTCGATTTAGTGACATTTGCTGTGGTTCAGTCGGGTTTTAAGGACTTTATGTGGATTCTCATTGAGGCCTCATAGCATGTGAGGTAGGTAGTGTTACTGTTTCTACTTTCAGACCAAAATTCAGAGGCACAGAGAGATTGTCAACTCGGTGGAGGCCACCTGGTACTGAGAGTGGGGTCTGGAAGTCAGAAGTGCGGCCCGCAGCCAGGTGCAGCCACGTGGCCTCTGCCAGCCGGTCCTGCACAGGCCGGCTGGACGTGCAGAGGCACGTGGGAGACCCAGTTGTGCTCATCGTAGTTTGCAGGGAGTGTGAAAGCAAAGATTACGTCTGCGTACTGGAGTGCAAGTGGCACAGCTGAGGGCAGAGTTTCCCCCAAACTTGAGGGTTACAGCCTCTCAGAGGTGCCTCTGTTTTGTGCAGTTGATGTCCAGTCCCTGCCACCTTTCCCAGTTAGACCTTCCTACTAGGTGTGTGCCGTTCACTTCTCGGATAGCATCAATTATGTATGAAGTTTGGCTCTGAAATCCTTCAAGTGGGACTTCCTGTGTGGCCTCAACGGGTTTGAAGGGGTATGTACTAGGCTCTGTGTTCAACCTGGGAAGCAAGGTCAGCTGTAGAGGGAGAACAGGACGGAAGAACAGATGGGTTTTTTAGTGCATCAGACAGAAGGATTCAGGAGAAAGGGTCACTGGCTGTTTCCTGTGACCTCAGAGGGAAAGGCGACCTGGGTGAGGGTAACTCACACCTGCTGTCCAGCACTGGCTCAGCCCTGTCTTCCCATCCCACTCTCTGAGCTGCCACTTGCAAAGGACCTCGCGCCTCCCACTGTGATTTCTGCTGTCACTCCTAATTGCCAGCATCCGGTAGGTGAGTGAGCTGATCTGTAAGGCGACGTAGGGGAGGTGATACTGGGGTCAGGTAAGACCACCTCATCTTGCTCAGTGTCTGAGCTGGGAGACGGGTTAGTTCCATGTGGGGAGAGCCTAGTTCCTGTTCCTTTAGGAGGTTACTGAAGTGGGTCAGGCAGCCTCTAGTTGGGTGCCTGCTGTGTGAGTGAAGAGATGAGAAGGGCCCAGTGCTGTGCTGGCCACTACAATAGCTGGTGGCCACTAGCCACATGTGACTGGTGAGCACTGGAAATGAGGCTCGCCCAAATTGAACTATAAATACACCCTGCACTTGAAAAATTTAGTGTGGACTTGCCTGGCGGTCCAGTGGTTAGGACTCCCAACTCAGGGAGCACAGGTTCGATCCCTGGTCAGGGAAGGTTCTGCATGCCGCATGGCTCCACCAGAAAAACAAAGCAAGGAAAACTTAGTGCGACAAATGAGTGCAAAATAGCCTACTTACAATTGTTCTGTATCGAGTACATGTTGAAACAACGTTTTTGGTTGGGTTAAATAAATGTATTATTAAAATTAATGTAACCATGTTTCTGTTTACTTTTTTAATGTGGCTGATGGAAAATTAATTCCACATGTGGCTCCCGTTGTACTTGTATCGGACAGCGCCTGCTTAGAGCGATGAGCTGATTGGAGGAGATGGGTAGGAGCTGAGATGAGTGAGGCACTGGGTCCTATGAGCCTGGGGCCTGGAGGTGACACCTGGCAACTCGTAAACCTGAATCACAGCTCACCTGAACTAATGACATTCAATTTTCAAACTAATGGTCAAAGCAGTTTTAATTTTTTTTTATTGAAATACAGTTGATTTACAATGTTAAGTTAGTTTCTGGTGTACAGCAAGTGATTCAGTTGTATATACATATTCGTTTTCATATTCTTTTCCATTATGGTTTATTACAGAATATTGAATGTAGTTCCCTGTGCTGTACAGTAGGTCTTTGTTGTTCACCTGTTTTATATATAGTAGTTTGCATCTGCTAATCCCAAACTACTAATATATCCCTTCTCATCCCCTTTCCCCTTTGGTATAAGTTTCTTTTCTATGTCTGTGAGTCTGTTTCTGTTTCATAAATAAACTCATTTGTGTCATATTTTAGATTCCACATTTAAGTGATATCATATGATATTTGTCTTTCTCTGTCTGACTTCACTTAGTATGATAATCTCTAGGCCCATCCATGCTGCTGCAAATGGCATTATTTCGTTCTTTTTTATGGCTGAGCAGTATTCCATTGTATATATGCACCACATCTTCTTTATCCATTCCTAAGTGTTCCTAAGCAACACTTAGGTTGCTTTCATGTCTTGGCTATTGTGAATAGTGCTGCTGTGAACGTTGAGGTGCATGTATCTTTTCGAATTAAGAGTTTTCTCCGGATACACGCCCAGGGGTGGGATTGCTGGATCGTACGG
Organism: Pseudorca crassidens; assembly: GCF_039906515.1. Taxonomy (NCBI): domain Eukaryota; kingdom Metazoa; phylum Chordata; class Mammalia; order Artiodactyla; family Delphinidae; genus Pseudorca; species Pseudorca crassidens. Next base: position 764,369 of record NC_090297.1, on the reverse strand, counting down.
CAACTCTAGTTTTAGTTTTGTAAGGAACCTCCTCCATACTGTTTTCCATAGTGACTGCACCAATTTACATTAAAAAAAATTTTTTTTTGGTGGGTAGAGTGGTTTTAAGATGCTGCCTCTAGAAGTGGAGAACCTAAGATCTCTTGCCCCTGGTGGGATACCTCCATTAGGAAGAAAACACTGCTCCCCCCGGCTGGGGCAGAAGGCCATGTCCAGGTGTTAACTTCCATTGCATCATTGTCGGAGAGCTTGTCCTCCTGGAATGACGTGTGGGAGCAGGTGATTAAGGGAGTGAAATTTCTTTCTGTGGTCCCTTGACCATTTCTAGCCAGTTAGGGATTGCTTAGAGGGCCTGCATGGTTAACTCTGGAGCTGGCCTAAATCAGAACCGTGGCCAATGCCGTTTGTGACTGTGAATCTCGGGTAGGTTGTGACTCCTTTTCCTCCTGTTTACCGTGTGGACAATCGGTTGAACCTCCTCCTAGAGGGTGGTGAGGACACATGGCAAGGGGTCCTAAGTCAGCTGTGACCTCAGAGTATATTGTGAATCACCTTTTATGTGATTTTGAAGCAGTCAGGGATCCAAGTGGTGAGACCCTATAGACTCTTCTGAGCCAGCTTGTGAGGTTGGCCTCGTCTGTCGTTCGTTTAGACTCTGGTCTTGGGGGATGGAGCCACAGCGTCTTCTGTCCACAGCAGATGCTCGGTAGACAGGGGTGAGGAAGACAAATAAGGGGTTTGTAGAGCGAAACCAAGAGCACTGCTGATAAAGGGAGAATGGCCCCAGTTCCCGGACTCGGCCTGGGTGCCACACCTGGTCGGAACGCAGACAGGCTGCCCCGTTTCCTGCAGCAGAACCGCTCAGCAGAGATGTTGGGTGTCGAAGAATCACAGAGCTGTTTTGCAAAAGTCAAGACGTATTCAGAAGAAATTAATATACTTTGATGAGTATGAGTCATGCTTTTACTTTCTGTAACTTTTGTGGGGAGATGCTAGCTGTAGGCTGTCTGAATTGACGGTTTTGAGAGGAGCAGTTTAGGGCAGCTCTGCTCACGTAGAACAAGACCTCGGCTCCCTGGGTTGTCGCTTAGGACATCTCTCCCACTGTCAGCAAGGGTGTAGTTATGCGTCCCGTCCGTAGGGGTTTCTCTCTCGTGGCCCACTTTTCACATCACGGACAAGCCTTGGCTGCTGCCTTCAGGTGGGAAGACAGAATCCCACAGCCTCGAAGGAAGCAGGGGAGCCTGAGCTGCGCCTGGCTCGCGGTGGAGGAGACGCAGAGACGCGGCAGGGGCTGTGTGTTGGGGCGGGGCTGGGAGATGCTGGGAATTGCGGGGGGGGGGGGGGCGGAAAGCACATTCCTGCCACCCCTAGGCAGGTGCCAGCCGGCAGAGGTGGGCCCTGGGCAGCACGGAGCTGGGCAGCAGGTGGTCTCTGCCTTCCCGGAGCCCCCACCCGGCCCCCGCAGCACTGCCCGCTTGGGCTCCCTTGGCTCCCACTGTCCGTGCTGCCAGGTCCCCTGGGTCTTCTAGGCCTGCTCTGGTACTTTGTTAGCTAGAAATGTGAGGTGGATTGAGATTCGAATGTTCCCTTCTAGTTCAAGAATTTTTCTTAACAGGCACAAAACAGTATTCGTATGATAGCTTAAATAAAATAAGTCTGGGTTTTAAATTATTCGGCACAATAACAGTATGTTTGCAACTTTGCTTTCAGTACCGTACTTCTTATCAGATGTTTTAATGTGTTCTGAAATGTAATTTCCTTTTTTATATAAATATATTTATTTATTATTTATTTTTGGCTGCGTTGGGTCTTCGTTGTGGTGCACGGGCTTCTCACTGCGGTGGCTTCTCTTGTTGCGGAGCGTGGGCTCTAGGTGCGCAGGCGTCAGTAGTTGTGGCACACAGGCTCTAGAGTGCAGGCTCAGTAGTTGTGGCACACGGGCTCAGTTGCTCCGCGGCGTGTGGGATCTTCCTGGACCAGGGCTTGGAACCCACGTCCTCTGCATTGGCAGTTGGATTCTTAACCACTGCACCACCAGGGAAGCCCTGAAATGCAGATTCTTTATAGTAATTTTCAAATGTGACATTGCGTAGCAACCATAAATAGTTTGCATATGATGGTAAAACTAAGTAGTGCCTTCTGAACGATGGGTTTAGATGAGCAGACGGTGGAATCTTGCGGCTATTGATATTGCTACCTGCCTGATGAGGCACATCTCTGTGGAGGGAGGATGGAGCTGGCTTACAAAAAATATGTTTTTTACTTTTTGTGCTCTCTGCAATCTGTCCATGGGGCTGGAGTACTGTCCTTTTGTTCTCAGGCACATGGTTGATTTTTTAAATTTTATTTTTTGGGCTGTGCTTCGCATCTTCGAGGATTTTAGTTCCCCGACCAGGGATCAAACCCGAGCCCAGCAGTGAAAGTGCCAAGTCCTAGCCACTGGACCACTAGGGGAAGTCCCGGTACATATTTGATTTTTTGTTAGGCAGTAAATCCCTTTGGATGCATTTAACCCTATTATGACCCCACTCACTCAAGGACTGGCTTTGGGTCTTGGGAAATCAGGAAAGCACGTGCTGCAGTGGTGTTGGAACCATTCACAGGGCATCAGACCAGACATCAGCATGGTACCATCTTGGGGGCTTTTCCACTGCCGTGATGTCTGGGTTTAGCGTGGATTTCCTAAAATGACACATGGGTTCCCAGAAATTCAGTTTGAGTGTATGTGGCGTTTGACTATTAGTGACGTTATGAAGTTATGTGTAGGTTCTGTTGTGATTTGAAAAGTACAAGAACCTTTATTTTCAAAAGGTCGTAAACGGAAGTGAGACTCTTCTTCCCTCTTATAGAACATCAGCTGGGGGCCTCCTAGTGATCAGACCTTTGTAAGGCTAATAATTAAATTCACTTTATGTATAGATTATATCTTGTATCTTTTTTATTTCTATTTACAGAACTAATGTACGATCGTTGTATGAATTTAGTTCTGGTAAGAATGATTACATTTTTTACATTGTCCTAGTGCTTTAAGGGGATATGCTTAAATTGGAGTTAAACAGTAATTTAGAAGAAGAGTATATACTACATTGTCCATAAATGTAAAATGTGAAAAATAAAATGTCTTATGTGTGCATTATCAGTAAACACTTAACTGAGGGGCTGTGAGTTTTCTTTTAAAATTTGCATCAGAAAATTGAGATACAGGAAAATCTCATGGGGTATCTTAGATGTTGGGGACAGACTATTTAAATCATTGCATTCTAGTAAAATGTAACACACACATGTCAGTTTTAAAATAACGTGTAAAAATTTGCTGGATACTTTAATCCAGAGCCAGACGGGAATTTTGTGTGTTACTAAGTTTCCTCTGTCAGTCTCCATTACCAGCTGGTCAACCATATTAAAAACTAGTTATGGTTTACTTTGTATTGAATATTCTGATATCTGCTACTTCTTAGAAGCTGATGTAATGTTTCATCAAAACTTAATTTGTTGTCACTTTTGAAACATACCAGCCTCCATGGTCAACCGTTCAGTTGTTCAGACAAATTTGAGAATTTTTGGGATTGTCTCTTTCTCACAGACAACCAGCTAACGTGGCAGCGTGATCCATGTCAAAATACAACACAATCTGCTTGTGAGATCCCTGTGCTCCTATATTTTTAAAACTAAGAGATATATAACAGATTTCATACATACTTGTAATGTAGTCAAACAATACCAAGAAGTAATGACTTCTAAAAAAATTTATTAAGAGAATGTTCAAACATAGATTACAGGCAGAATATTATGAAATCATCCAGCTCTAACAGAATTCTGCTAGTTTTGTTTAATCTCCTTTCTTCCTATCAGAGTGTTTTAAAGGAAGTCCCCAAATCATATCATTTCACTCATAAGTAAGAAGCATTTCTCGCGGTTAAGGACTTCAGTTTCATTATGGCACCGAATGAAAGAGCAGCAGCCCCTTGTCATCAGATACCCAGACGATATTCAGCTTTTCCTGGTTTTCTCTGTACATTTGGATTTTAAATCAAGATTCAAGGTCTCTAACATTTAAACAGAAACTATTCTAATGGAAAATTGAAATACATAGTAAGTTAACAAATAGTATAAGGAACTCCATCACCAAACTAAAGCAATTACCAACTCGCGACCTAACTTGTTTTTCTGTGCTCTCCCCTGTTTCCCTCCTTGGTTGTTTTACAGCGAATTTCAGACACGTCATTTTATTCTTAAATCTGTCAGGGTATACCTTCCCACGCCAGGGAAGACTGCGGGTGTCTCGTTGGTGGAGTTGTCCCGCACCCTGGGGATTTGCCCTCACTGCTCGGGTTTTGTTAAAGCAGCTGTGACCCAGGAAGGGCTTGACTGCTGTCCATTGCCCTTTGGACTTGTGCTGTCTCGATTTCGGAGATTAACTTGGATTTGGGAATGGAAGAAAAACCAGAAAAGCTGGTGAAATTGATTCAAATCCCTCATGCAAACTCCCCTCTTTCAGCATGCTCTTTTGTCTGGAGGTGAGGTGCGGTACTGGTACTCGTGTGGCCGAGCAGGTTGGCAGACTCCTGCCCCCGTGGCGCGGGGTGCTCGGCGGGGCTGCTGTTGCCCCAGGACGTTGAGCGCAGCACGGGCACCGGTGGCTGGCGTCCCGGGCCGCCTTCCTGTGGGTCGCAAACCCGCGTGTGCGTGGCGGCTGCTCTGTGGGGGATGCACTTAATAGTCTGATCACTGATCACACAGAAAGGCTTACAGAGCCCTTAACAGTTGTCTTGTTAGTTTTCTTCTTGGCCCTGCGGTGTTGGTGCTGTCGTTCCTGTGGTGCAGTCAGCAGACCAGAGTGGAAAGTGAGCGGGTGAAAGTCACATTCCTTGTGTGTCGCAAAACCAGAACCTGAAATTATATTTTGATGCAGTCACTCCATTTTGTCCTTAATATCAGCTCGTATCATTGTTAGTGACTGGGTAATAACTGGGGCGCTGGGGGCCCTTGAAGTGTCCTTCCGAGACTTTACAGGGGTCTTGATTAGCGGGGCGTGGTGCTGCGTTAATCGTGAAGTACATTATGTCACAAATGTGAAATATTTAAATAAAAAATTATGTCAACGCTTTAACTTACAGAGATACTGGGTATAACCTAAAGTAGGGGCAGGTCCCTTCACATACTTGCTTTTAAGATACTTAAATTTCTGTGGAAAGTATTTCCACAGCAAGCTCTAAATAAAAGCTGGGGGCAGATGTGGGTCACAAAGAACAGAAGTGAGGCTCTCAGCAGGTCCTGTCTTAGTGGATTAGACTGGTCAGTGCGCTGAGTCAGCATGGCCAGTGCTTAGCCGTGACTTTGGCCCTGGAGGAGAGAAGGAGCCCAGGTCACGTCCACCTGATGGTGGGCTTCTCAGAGGCTCTGGGGGACTAAGGATAGTGAAGAGAACAGCAAAAGCAGTTACGTGTAAGTAAGACCTTTAAAATGTACATCATTTTTTGTGATCAAAGGAATGTAAACTGCATGTCCAGGATTTGGAAAATGAAGAGAAAAATAAGACCAGTAATTCTAACAAAAATGCTGTCTTATTACATGTGTTTTTGAATCAGGTATGTTTCTGGCCTTCTTAAATAGCTAAAATTATTACACACAAATTCGTTTTTCATTTAGCATATAATGAGCATTTTTCTGCGTTTTTATACTATCTCCATTATTGTTCCTAGTGATACGTAATCGTTCACCCAGTAAACGGTTAACATTTACTAGCTTTTTTCTTTTAACTGCAAAGTATGGAGGAAGAATTGTGAATGCTTCTTGGTTCAACAGCCCAGATAACCAGTTAACTTTTTTTGGAAAAAAAAAAAAGTATATACACATATAATTTTACATATGTAATTTGTCTTTTTTCCTTATATATATATGATAATATGAAAAATCAGAGCTGCCCCTATTCCTGTGTATTTCCCCCCAAAATAGCCATTAACATTTTCTTGTGTATATAGAAAAAAGATTGCTTACATTAGCATAGATGTTTATTCTTTTTCTCTACACAAAAGGAGAACTATCATCATTCATATATTTTTCTGTACCTTGTCTCTTTCACTTGCTGTTACCGTCACAGCAGAGCATTTGGGACGAACTTTTAGTTTGTGGGAATTGGGAGTTGTTAGCTTCCCACCAGCCCCACTCTGGATCTGAGTGTGCAGCCTCCTTGCTGTCCGTGGGTTGTTTGCAGGCTCCTTGCTGTCCGTGGGTCGCCGACTTCTCTTTGGGGGAGTGCTGACTGCTTGGTCTTGTGTGATGGTGGTGTTGCCCGGTCCCTTCACACTCATCCTGTGAGGCCAGTTCAGTGTCCGTTAGCTCAAGGCGCGGGAGGCTGTCCATCGTGGATGTGTGTGTGCCCCACAGAGGAGGTCCTGGACTGTGCCACGTCAGAGCGAACCCCAGTGCCCAGAGGGCGACGGGGAGAAGTGAGCGTGCTGGAGTGTCCCCCCATCGGTGAGAGGCCAGCTGCAGATAACTTCTTTTCCAGATTGGATTTTAAAAAATACACCTTCAACATGTAGAATAAAGAATGTAGTTGAAAAAAAAAATTTAAATGTCTACCAGTAGGTTTCTCTTTCTGACCAGACTGTAGAGATCAAAAAGGGCCTTTCAGGACACTTTTTTTTATTGGTAGTAGAGATATGAATACCCTTTTCTTTAAAAATCAACGGTTATGAATTTTGAGTCTCCTAATTGCAACTTGAATGTGGACACTGGTCGTAGAGAGAGCCGTAATTAAAAGGCAGTATTAATAATTTATGTTACTTAATGATGAAAGAGAAATAGATCTGGTTTTGTTCTCTTTGCTTGTGACTAAAGATTGAAGTCAGCAAGTATTGGTATTATTGCTTCTGAAATTTTGAGAGATAACTGAATTGGAGCTTCTCATTTTAAAGATAGTTAAGTTTTCAATAAATTAATTTCTCTAGTTTAAAGCAATACAGCTGGGTGATTATCATGTATTGATATGTATTCTTTTATAATATGTAAAAAAAGAGCGCCTAATTAAAAGAAATATTTAATTTTAATATCTCAGGAGCTATTCCATCTAATACTAGGATTTGGGTCTTTACCTAAAGACCACCTAGCATCTCTGAAAGTTCTTTTTGTTTATCTCGATCCTAGGATTTTGTTGGTTTTGTCCTTACTTTAAAAACTAGCGTAGCTTTTTAGTGTTTAAATTAGGATCAGAAAACATGGTTTGTTGACTAAAACTAACTGTTTAATTCAGTGTACCTTATGACAACATTAGCTGTTAGTTTTCTTCACGTTGATTTTGGAAGGATTGAATGAAGTAGCTTCTCCACAGACTAAGAACAATTCTTTAACGTGGGGGTGGGGAGTGTTACTGGGATAAAACTGCCCCCAGCTCTGCCGGATTGTCCTTATAGTATAGTTTGATCACGTGTGAAATGCACGTGCGCTGCAACAGGCCGCCAGGGTTGGTGGGGAGGATGCAGGGCCGTCCGTAAGCTCAGGAAACGCATCGGCACAGCTTTCTGTTTTAAAATTATTTCGTGTTCTTTTGGCACTGTTAGTTATTATTTCATACATTAATATTCATCAGCTGCAGTCCTCAGAGTTTGATACATGAAAACGAGGGAGAGAATGAGCCCGGTTATCACGTAGGGTAACTCCAGCCATGCTCCCTTTGTCCAGGGAGGCGCCAGGGAGTCTGCGTGGGCGAAGCTTGCCCGGGCTTACGACACCCACTTGAAGTAATGCCTCTAGGAACAGTGGTGTCACTGTCTTGCCTTCCCCGACGGCCGGAGGGGCAGGCCCTGCCTTTGTCCTCTGAGATGCCTCAGCTCCGTGTCACGGCCCCACCCCGTTAGGCCTTTCCTGGTAGTTCTGCAGACTTTCATTTAGGGTCAGCCCGAGGGACTTGATGCCTCTAGAAGCCCAGCACTTCCCCTTCTGCTTCCTTCCCGGCCCGCCCCGGCAGCTAATGGCGTTTTGTGACTGTGAATAGATGTGGGCTGGTGGGTGCAGGTGAGGGCAGGAACCAGGAACTTAACACATACTTTTTAAAGATGCTTTTTATTGGGAAAGGTATTTTTGTTTTCTCAATAAGTATTCTGTAATATAGACCATGTAACAATTACTTTGAATGCTTTTGTACAGAAAAGGAAAGTTTATCTAGACTGGGAACTAACAACTACGTTTCTTGGGTCATCCAGATTATTTCCCCCAGATGTGTTTCCATTTTAAGAAAATAATTACTGTTAATTAAATATCTGGTGTATATTATAATAACCCTGTGACTTTCACACAAAATCTATGATGGAAGAATTCTCCCCTCTGTGTTTGCATAGGAAATTGAGGCCCTTGCATAAGCTGTGTTTGCCTGTGGGAGCTAATTGTATTCTTAAGTGATTAAAAGATGTTGATAATTGTGTCTTCAGCTTCGTGATAGGTTGGTCATAGTTAGGATTGACCTAACAGCTACGTTCTTGGTCAGAAATGCAACCCCCAATTACGACATTCCCTTGGGAAAATAAGTCTCTTGTTTAATAGGATAATTGTGTTTTGACCCTGCTTTCAGGAATACTGTCTAATGAGCCTGGGGGTGGGGCAGGGTCAAGAGTGGGCAACAGGGCTGCTTGTACTGAGCCTACTTTGGCCTGTACCTATAAGGACTGCGGTGTTGTTTCTGATTCTCCTGGGATCCCAGAGCTCATTTTGGTGGGAGAGTAAGTTGTCCTGAATCAGAGGCCTGTTGGACACCAAACTGAGTCTTTTTAGAATTGCTGTGTGGGACTTCCCTGGTGGCGCAGTGGTTAAGAATCCACCTGCCAATGCAGGGGACACGGGTTCCAGCCCTGGTCTGGGAAGATCCCACATGCTGCGGAGCACCTAAGCCCGTGCGCCACAACTACTGAGCCTGCGCTCTAGAGCCCGTGTGCCGCCATTCCTGAAGCCCGCGTGCCTAGAGCCCATGCTCCGTAACAAGAGAAGCCACTGCAACGAGAAGCCCGCGCACCGCAACGAAGAGTAGCCTGTGCTCGCTGCAACTAGAGAAAGCCCGCGTGTAGCAACGAAGACCCAACGCAGCCAAAAAAAAAAACAATGAGAATCACTGTGTGAACGTTCTGATGTCTTCTGGGCAGTCACAGGTTCAAGATCATTGACATGGCTTTGAGGTGCTGGGTTGCCAGGTTGCCGCTGTACTCTATTTCCTGAACTAACTACCCCAGGGTTTTCATGTGAGAGCTATTCTGAACGTCAGTCTTAGTTTATAGTGAGACCCAAATCCTTCGTGAAACCTGCTTCTAAACAGATTTTTCTTTCTTCAGCCCACCACCACCTTTTGAATAGTCTATTAGACGTTGTCAGTGAACAAAGCTTGTGTATAATAGTAATTATACTTTGTTAGCCCAGCCCTTGTAGGCATTTTATACCTTCTTATGAATGCTAAAGAAAGGTACTCTGATTTGTAATGAAACCATAGCTCTCAAACTTTCAATTTCGTTCTCTCACCCGCTTCATTAAATTACTCAGTCATTGTTTATTAATTTTTTGTGCTTTTCTCTTTCAGATCTAAGATTCTTTGAGGTGGCTTTGAAGAGCACTAAGATTAGAAGATGAGTGAACTTGACCAGTTACGGCAGGAGGCCGAACAGCTTAAAAACCAGATTAGAGTACGTAGCTATGTGTGCTCCGTTTTGTTAATCGTTTGGATTTCAGATGCGATGTTACCATTTTAAGGAAAGATGGGTTGCAGAATACAGACTATTCATTGTTTTGGATTGAAATTGAATCTTAAGTGGCCCAGGATGTAGAAATTACAGATCCAGGGCTTCCCTGGTGGCGCAGTGGTTGAGAGTCCGCCTGCCGATGCAGGGGACACGGGTTCGTGCCCCGGTCCGGGAGGATCCCACGTGCCGTGGAGCGGCTGGGCACGTGAGCCATGGCCGCTGAGCCTGCGCGTCCGGAGCCTGTGCTCCACAACGGGAGAGGCCACAACAGTGAGAGGCCCGCGTACCGCGCAAAAAAAAAGAAATTACAGATCCAGGTATTTGGCCTAGGACATTATTTTCAGGATTTTGCTTTCTTTCTTTCTTTCTTTTTTTAAACATCATTATTGGAGTATAATTGCCTTACAATGTTTTGTTAGTTTCTGCTAGGATTTTGTTTTCTAGCATATTTTCACTTCACTATACAGCATATGTTTCCATAGAATTTATAGACATCTTTTTGTACCTTTTTTCTTGACTTTGGGAATTAGCTTTGTGACATTCTTTTGGTCACTGTATAGAGTGTGGTATTCACTTCCCACACTGTGACTGCTAAGTTGAGGGCAGGAAACTTGTTTAAAAATAAGAGTATTAACAACAGTAATAAAAAGTATTTTAAGTGCAGGTGATTTGTTCTTAATTTTGAAAAAAGGGGTTTCCTAGGGATGGTTATGGCTCTTAGAGCACTAACATCTATCTTCAAATAGAGCATCTCTTTGAAGATAAAAACAGCCAGTATCATTCAGCTGTCCTGTAGAAAGCAGGATGGTTGCAGAGTTCTCAAGCATTACCTCCCAATCTGTCACTGATGTTTATAATGGTGCACTGCAGAACCCGTGAACTTTTAAAAGGGGATGCATACTAGGTCCAACTATAAGGATGGAGCCTAATTATTTCCTTTTAAAAGACCAATTATATGTTCGGAAAGCCTAGTGGTAATTGGAAAGAAAGATCAGCATCATTTTAGCCGACTTTTTCTTGAAGTTGAGAAAAGATAATGGAATTATCTGAGATCTACCATCAAAGAGGAAACAGAAAATATCCTTTTACTGTAAGAATTTCAAATCTTAACATTTAAAACATACGATACAGCTCAATAAAAATAAGGAAGAGTTAGTATTTTTAATGGTTTGCTCTGATCAGATTGGTTTAATACGTCCAGCCACACTCCAGAATATAGAAATCAGAATTTTGTTTTTCTAGCAACAGTAAGTTGTTGTTTATAAGTTGTTCATAAATAGTGGGTTCAGATCTGTTCGTAGCAAATAAGAG